>NC_084840.1:12819508-13181383 GCF_033115175.1 Lepus europaeus | reverse complement strand
CGCACTGATCCGAAGCCAGGAGCCAGGTGCTTTTTCTGGTCTCCCATGCAGGTGCAGGGACCAAGCACTTGGGCCATCCTCCACTGCCTTCCAGGACCATAGCAGAGAGCTGGCCTGGAAGAGGGGCAACCAGGATAGAATCCGGCGCCCCAACCGGGACTAGAACCCAGTGTGCCGGCGCCGCAAGGCGGAGGATTAGCCTGTTAAGCCACGGCGCCGGCTTATAGAAACTGATTTCTATAGAGAACAGTTATCTTCCCCCAGTGACCACTGA
This sequence comes from Lepus europaeus, assembly GCF_033115175.1. Lineage (NCBI taxonomy): Eukaryota > Metazoa > Chordata > Mammalia > Lagomorpha > Leporidae > Lepus > Lepus europaeus. Next base: position 13,181,109 of record NC_084840.1, on the reverse strand, counting down.
CTCCACTCATTCTTGCTTGAGGTAATATTTTTTTTTAATGAGAGATAGTAGCACATTCAGCATGTTCTCTTCAACCATAATCCCCGATACAGGAAATCTTCAGAAGATGCTGAAATAAGTCCAGAGCTTAACTGGAGCATCTGTCCTAGAAAGCAGACATCACACAGGGACATCTCTTTGTACCCAGATTTATTCATGCCCAGGAGATCCTCATGAACACTGAAAAGTCCAAGAGACTTCAAAAAATTCATGGGAAACAAAATTAATAGTTAATTTTAGCCTACTGAGCCGTGGCACTGGCCCAAAATGTTTGTCTTTAAAATGTGTGAGGCTTCAAAGAGTTTGGCCTCATTTATAAATTCAACAAGAGTGTGAGAATTCTTTCTTTGCTGTATACTTATATTATGTATATATTTTTCCTTTTGCCAGTCTCCTAATTGAACACTGTCACCTTATTGAAATTTCATCTTGGTGTACATAAGCACTTTTGCATGTTTACTCATCATACGGTGGTCACTTTCTCTTTGTGTGTGCTTTATGTATTTTTCTATTGTGTTTTTTAATTGATTTAGAGGGATTCTTGCTTGTTGAACACCTAAGAATTTACCCCGTAATTTATTGAGGAATTTTGATGTTGCTTTTTTTTTTTTTTTTTTTTTGACAGGCAGAGTGGACAGTGAGAGAGAGACAGAGAGAAAGGTCTTCCTTTTGCCGTTGGTTCACCCTCCAATGGCCGCCGCGGTAGGCGCGCTGCGGCCGGCGCACCGCGCTGATCTGATGGCAGGAGCCAGGTGCTTCTCCTGGTTGCTTTTTAATTCCTTTTCTTTTTGCTCCAAGTTTTCTTGCTCATTTGTCAAGACTACAATCTGTCTCTTATAGGGCCTTAAACAATCTCCTCAAGTTGCATTTTCTTACTACAATACATTCAGGTCTTCTTAGTTAGCCGATCCCTTTAGAATACTATATCAAAAGATTGCTATTAAAATATTTAATTGCTCCCTACTACATTAAATAAATGAACTATCCAATGAAGTTTACATCTGGCTTTGGAAAAATTGCTTCTCCAGAATTCTTCGTGTTGATTCTTCTACTCTACAGAAAATTATTTGATCATTTTCCTTTAAATAGTCTAAAGATTATGGTAAGTTTTTTGTTTGCTTGTCTAGCTTTTGTTGATGTTTGTGCTGGTGTTCAAAGTGTTGTTTTTTTACTGCAGCACCCTTCCTATAAACTCTGGTTGTCAATATGGCATACAGTCTTTACATCATAATTTTGGTCTTACCTTTCTCCAGGAAATTCATTTTATGTTGTCTTCTCGTAACAATTTCTACTTATTTTAAATTCTTGGAACACCTGAAACTTTGCTATATTTAATGTCTTATGTAATGGAATCTATCTACTTATTGGTAACTGTAACCTCCATTCAAGAAATTAGCTTTGAAACCTAGCCTTTCTTCATTCTAGCAAAATTATTCAATGCTACTTCTGCCATATTCTTCCTCAGTTCCCACGTTATTGTGATATGTAGGAAAGAGGACTCAGAAAATGATGAGTGACTTAAGGCACAGTACAGACCAGAGTGTAGAGACAACCCGTCATTACAGAAGGTGTAGGAAAGTGACATTGTCAGAAGGATAAGGTCTCAAGTCTGAAAGAAACGCCTGGTCTAGCCCTGTGGGTTGAGGCACTGGCAAATCTGAAGACTGTCACAGGAACAGTCCTTATTCAGGCCCCCATTTACCCAGTGTTCTTTAGAACACCAGAAAACAGAGGTGCTTTATGGAAGTGCTGGTTTCCATCTGCTTGCCTGGAATAAATTGGGCTTCATGCTTTTGCTGTTGTTGTCATTATTATTGAGACTCATATTCCTCGTATTTTGCCCCCTTCAGTTTGTAACACCAGTGAAAGAATCTTCCATTATGCCCTTGAATGTGACCCCCCCAAATTCTCATAGAAGATTGACCATGTTCATATTTCTTAATGCCCTGAGGTTCATATGGTTTGGAGGAGACTGAATGTTATGCCCTGATGTCCTCCGTTAAGTGAAGATCTGGGAAAAGGTTGGTAACTCAGTGTGTTGTGCATTTACTGCTAGAAATCCTAGCGATACACAGATGAAAGGCCAGGAACAGTTGACTAAGGGTTTTGATAGATAAAACTTCAAGTTTCTAAGTAGAATCTTATTACTGGTAAATGATAACTTTCCTAGACCAATGTTTGCAAATTGTTCTCTGTGGAAAATGTTCAAAAAGGTGATTACAACATGATAGAATCTAGTTGGGTACCAATAGGTCCCATGGTTATACAATTTTGGATATTATTTATGGAGCTTAATAATGTACCTTATAGTATTTAAGTCTTTCAGAAATTTGGTTATAGTTTTTACAGATTTTTCCCCACTTTGCATAAAGCAGATTTTCAAACATTTTTTTCTTATTATTCACATTTGGCAGGAAAAGTTTCCAGCAGAATGAAATTTTACTAAATATATCATCCTATGAAATTAGTCTGTGAAAATTCTGCCACAAATATTCCATCTCATACTACAGGAGAATATTAAGCACTCACCTAGGCACTTTGGTGGTTCTGACCACTGGCCGTTGCTGCATGTAACATCTCTGGAGCCCTGGAGTTCATAGAAGGACTGGCAACGATATCTCACTCTCGATCCTGAAGTATATATTGACAGTGGGAATGAGGTGATATCACCATTGTCAATAGACGGAGGGGGCCCACAACTCTGTGTAGAGTCTGGAAAAGAACATTTATTTGTAGGGAGAAAATCAGCATGCTTATTTGAGTAAAATCATATCAATAAAGCACTACATAATATGCCTTCAATATATTATGATATCTGAGAACCAGTTACAGAATTTATATTGTACAGGCTGATAGTCAGAACATACTATAGCACTTCCTTTCATGCCAAAGCAAAAATTTACATAATATACTGGGCATATGTGTATTAAGCATCTTTTTATTTAAAGCATGATGGGCAAATGTGCAAACCTTGGTGTAGTTTCCTTTGCACATCCCCTTGATATTCAATTCTTATGCAAAGAGAAAAGGTAAAATTGAATAACACCCTCCCCATTTCCATTATCAGAAGCAAATGTTACTTTATGCAAATATCATGTACCTAGTCATATATGGTCATAACTTTTACTGAAAAATGAACTACAGACATAGTCTTATATATTCATTTTTTTTTAGTACAAGTATTATTGGCATCCTTCCCTGTCCTAAATGTTTCAATTTCTTGCTAAGATTGACTAATACATTCCATTTATTGGTACATCTCCCCTGATGTATTACTAAAGATGTTAATATGGAATTGGTAAGTAGGTAATCTTGTCGCAAATAACTTGTTCTGCCTATTGTTTCATCAAATTATTGTCCATACTTTCTCAGACTAACTCCTTCATGTAGGAACTTGTTTCCTCTTTCAACTAGTCTAAGACTCTTCTCCATGAATTATACCCATTTTTCTGTAGCATCATTTTCTGCCTCTCTACTGAATCATTCATCAACATGAAAACATGGCTAGAATGTCACAACTCTGCAAAGTAAAATTTCCCTGTATCCACGTCCACTTTCAAGCCTCTGTCTCATTTCTGTATTCCCTTCAGAGTAAACTTCCTTCCTTCCTTCCTATCTTCCCTGGTCTGTGTTGTCATTCCACATCTTTTCTTTTTTTTTTTTTTATAAAATAGAGTATAGATTACATGAATTTCATATATACATATAATTTTAAGCCAATAATTATACTTCCCACTCTCTTTGACTCCACTAAATAAAGAATTCAACAAGTAGAAAGCAGAAAGACCACTGTTCTGCAAGAGTATAGACAAAGGTTATAAACAATAATTAAATCTCAAGATTCAATTATACTCATGCTTTACATTTGTGTACTTGAGCTCCTTAAATTTTTTTATATTAATCATTTTTCAGATGAATAGCTTATAAGTATTTTCTCCCATTCTTTTTGTTGCCTCTTCACTTTGTTGAGTGGTTCCTTTGCTAAGCAAAAGCTCTTAGCTTGATGTAATCCCATTTGTTAATTTTTGCTACTATGCTTCTGGGATTGTATCCAAGAAGTGTTAGCCCAGACTAATGTCTTGCAGTTTTCCTCTTTGTTTTCTCCTAGTGTTTTGGTGGTTTCAGGTCTTGGGATTATATCCTTGATCCTTGTGAGTTGATTTTTGTATAGGGTATAAGATATGGGTCTTGTTTAGTACTTCTTCATGTGTAGATACAATTTTCCCAGTACTATTTGTTGAAGAGATGGTCTTTAGCTCACTTTAGGAGTGGTTTTTACTTGTTTGTCAAATATTAGGTGGTGGAAGAAGATGCATAGACTCATTTCTGGGGTCTCTAAAGTGTTCCATTGTTCCACAGGTCTATTTTTTTTTTCCAGTACTAGGTTGCTTTAACTGCCCTGTAATATATCTGGTATTGTGATGCCTCCACTTTGTTTTTATTGTTTAAGATTGCTTTAGCTATGCAGGCTCCCTTATGTTTCCATATGAACTTTAGGGTCATTATTTTCTGGATCTTCCAAGAAGATTGTCCTTGTTATTTTGGTTGGCATCATATTGAATCTGTAAATTGTTCTGGGTAATATGGACATTTTGATGATATTAATTCTTCCAATTCATGAACATAAATTTTTTTTCCATTTTTCTGTGTGTCTTCTTCTATTCCTTAATGTTTTGAAATTTTCATTGTAGACATATTTCACACCCTTGGTTTAATTTATTCCAAGGCACTTAATTTTTTTAAGCTCTTGTGAGTAGAATTGACCTTATAAGTTCTTTCTCAGCCAAGGCATTGTTTGTGCATATAAATGCTGTTGATGTTTGTGTGTTGATTTTTATATCCTGCAACTTTATCAAATTCTCTAATGAGTTCCAGTAGCCTCTTAATGGAGACTTTTGGTTTCCCTATATATAGGATCATGTCATCTGCAAATAGGGACAATTTGACTTCCTCCTTTCCAATTTGTAAGCCTTTGATTTCTTTGTGTTGCATAATGGCTCTGGTTAAAACTTTCAGAACATTATTGAATAGTAATGTGAAAGTGGTAACCCAGCAAAGTTCTCATTTATAATATGAAGGTGAAATAAAGACTTTCCAACAGGAAGATATGACTATAATTATTATATACAGACCTGGTACTAGAACACCAGGCTATTTAAAACAAATGCTAATGGATCTAAAGGGACTTAGGCTCCAACACAATAATAATAGGGGACTCTCATACACCATTTTCATCAAAGGACAGATCAACTAGGAAAAAAAATCAACAAAGAAACAATAGAGCTAACCTATGCCATCAAATGGCTCTCATTGACACCTACTGAGCATTTCATCTCACAGCTGCAGAAAACACATTGTTTTCATCAGTGCATGGAGCTTTCTCTAGGATAGACCATATGCTAGGTCATAAGACAAGTCTCAAAAATTGAAAAAACAATTGAAACTGTGTCATGTATCTTTTTTTTTTTTTTAATTTTTGACAGGCAGAGTGGACAGTGAGAGAGAGACAGAGAGAAAGGTCTTCCTCTTGCCGTTGGTTCACCCTCCAATGACTGCCGCGGTAGGCGCGCTGTGGCCGGCGCACCGCACTGATCTGATGGCAGGAGCCAGGTGCTTCTCCTGGTCTCCCATGGGGTGCAGGGCCCAAGCACTTGGGCCATCCTCCACTGCACTCCCTGGCCACAGCAGAGAGCTGGCCTGGAAGAGGGGCAACCGGGACAGGATCCGTAACCCGACCGGGACTAGAACCCAGTGTGCCGGCGCCGCAAGGCAGAGGATTAGCCTAGTGAGCCGCGGCGCCGGCCATGTATCTTTTCTGACCACAATGAAATCAAGTTGTAAATTAAGATCATAAGAAATTCTAGAAATATGCAAACATGTGGAGAGTGAATGAACAGCGGGTCTAGAAGAATTCCAAAGAGAAATAAAAAAATTCCTAGAAATGAATGAAAGTGACAATACAACATATCAAAAACTTGTGAGATACAGCCAAAGCAGTGTTAAGAGGAAAATTTACAGCGATTAGTTCCTACACCAAGAAACTAGAAAGGCATCAAATAAGTGATCTAACCATGCATCTCAAGGACCTAGACAATAAAAGAACAAACCAAATTAGTAGGAGGAAAGAAATAATAAAATTAGAGAGGAAATAAACAAAATTGAAATTAAAAGTGATGCAAACGATCAGTGAAATGAAGAACTGTTTTTTTGAAAAGATAAACAAAATTGATAAACCATTGCCCCAACTAACCAAAAATAATGGGAACTAGGGGAGAAACCAAAATAAATAAAATCAGAAATGAAAAAGCATATGTTACAACAGATGCCACAGAAGCAAGAGAATCATCAGGAATTACTACAAACAACAATATGCCAACAATTTGGAAAATTTAGAAGAAACAGATTTTTGGACACCTATAATTTACCAAAATTGAACCAAGAAGACAGAAAACCTAAATTGACCAATATCCAAGACAGAGTTTGAATCACTAATAAAGACTTTATCAACAAATAAAAAACCCAGGACAAGATGGATTGATTACTGAATTTTACCAAGCTTTTAAAGAAGAACTAATCCATATTATTTCTTAATATACTTCAATTATGCATTCACCCTCCTAAGAAACATCTCTAAGGAAAGTTACCAATGACTTCCAGGTAGCTAAATCTAATATTCAATTATTAGGCACCTTGTCCAGTTCTAAAGAATGTTTGACATATCTGATGTCATGTTGAATGATTTTTTGTAATATGTCATTTTGAAATGACCCCTTGATGTTGTGTCTGGGATTCCAGCCTTCTATACCCTTCTATACCCTTCATCACCCAGATATCTAACAATGGAGGTCTCCAAAGCTGAGATTCTTTGACCTCCTGCCTTATTTATTTAACATTTAAATTGTCTAAGTGGTCTCCTGTCCTCTGTGGTGTAAAACAGCATCTACACACTAACCAAAAGTTTTACCTTAGCCCTATCACTTCTGCACACCTGCATCCTCTCAGATCGCCCATTCGACATCTTGACTTGGTTGTATACATGTTTAATAGAATTGGGCATCTGCTATAAATCCCAAACTTGTTTCTTCTATGATCACTGTTGGAAACACCTCTCAGGGGAACAAATTTCAAAGAGACAGAATTGAGTACTGACATAGTGATCAATATTTCAAATACAGTGTAATAGTTAAGTTATAAGTTCTTTTTATTGTTCTTCAGCTAAAACAAAGGAAATTAGAATCCTTTTTTTAAATGAAGCTTAGAATAAACTACTAACCAATACACTGTGGTAATGACTGCCATTGTCCATTTTTACATACAATTTCCTTTGCTTCTTGAAGTAGAAAATTTTCTTTACAGAGAATAGCTACTTTTTCTCCATCCTGATAATTCACTGTGGTTGTCATATTCTGAGCGTGAGGTATCTGAGGTGGAGGTGGGCAGAGCTGTTTCTTCCTTTCTATGAAACATAGGAATTCAGTTATTTGATTAATAAAGGTTAACAAAAAGTAGCTCAACAGGATAGTGTCTCAGTATAATGGAACATCCAATAATTCTCTCTCTCTCTCTGATTTAATAGCAAATTATAACAGTTTATGTTAATATATTTTGTGTACTTTATATATTTTATATACTTTATGTAAATATATTCTAAAGTTTACAGATGACTTTCATGTTACAATCATTGCTTTAAAATTTTTTAGGTAGGGAACAAGCGTAACCATTAAGATATACTCACCCCTAATCAGAATACCTGGGTTTGATATTGTGCTCTGACTTCTGACACCAGCTTCCTGCTAATGGGAGGCAGTGGTGATGGCTCATGTAATTGGGTCCCTGCCACACATATAAGAGACCTATATTGAGTTCCCGTTCCCAAATTCAACCCTTGCCCAGCCCTGGATAATGTGAACATCTGGTGAATAAACCAAAATCCATTCTCTCTCTCTTTCTTATGTAAGAAAAAATAAACAAATAAAATTTTGCAGGTGCTCAAATGGTCTTATTTCTGTTGTTTCTTTTGTATAATTTACAAATTAACCCACTTTTTTTTCTATCTCATCTATGTGATTCAAAAAGTTAATGAACATGTAAGCCAAACAAGCTAGAACCTAAAATTTAAAAAGACAACAGTAGAAAAAATAACAGTGAGAGGTCCAACTAAGACTTTCCTTAGCAACTCAACCCTAGATCTCAATAGAGGATTTTAGATATGGGCATGTTCTTCTAAACCTAGGAATTGCAGGTAATGAATAAACAGAATACCTCTGTTGGATGAAGAGTTAGTTTATTTTTTATTGCTTGGTTTGTTCTTAGGGAAATGTTCTAAGTCAACTTGGATGTCATCACATCATCTGAGCCACAGTCCCTTCTCCTGACCTAGGTGTACCCTCTTAGAATGCTGTCTTCCATCCCATTTTTTTTTCCAGAGCAGTGACTTCTGTCTACTGGAACAACCCTTCACAGTCATAACAAACACAGTGACAGATATCATTTTCCCTTCTATACTATTTTTTATTTAAAATCAAGCTGAAAGGATGAATCTAATCTATCATTTTCTAAAAAATAATTTTTATATAATAATGGTTTAACATGATTTGCATTGAATCTAAAGTCAATATAGAATAAGTCAAAGTTTGCATAATATTTTAAACAGGAATTTTGCATTGGATTTTTTTTTTATTAAACTTTTATTTAATGAATATAAATTTCCAAAGTATAGCTTGTGGGTTACAATGGCTTCCCCCCTCCCATAACTTCCCTCCCGCCCGCAACCCTCCCCCCTCCCGCTCCCTTTCTCCTTCCATTCATGTAAAGATTCATTTTCAATTCTCTTTGTATACAGAAGATCAATTTAGTATATATTAGGTAAAGGTTTCAACATTTTGCCCATATAGCAACATCGAGTGAAAAAACTACCATTGGATTACTAATTATAGCATTAAATAGCAATGTACAGCACATTAAAGACAGAGATCCTACATAATTTTTTTTTTCAAAATAATTAATTTTCTATGCCATTTCCATTTTGACACCAGGTTGTTTTTTTTTTTTTTCCATTTCCAATTCTCTTTATATACAGAAGATCAATTCAGTATATAATTAGCAAAGACCTCATCAGTCTGCGCCCACACAGAAACGCAAAGTATAAAAATACTGTTTCAGTACCAGTCATAGCATCACTTGGCTTTAGACGACACATTAGGGACAGATCCCGCATGGGGTGTAAGTACACAGTGACTCCTGTTGCTGACTTAACAATTTGACACTCCTGTTCATGGCGTCAGTAATCTCCCTAGGCTCTAGTCATGAGTTGCCAGGGCTATGGAAGCCTTTAGAGTTCGCTGACTTTGGTCTTATTCCGATAGGGTCATAGTCAAAGTGGAGGTTCTCTCCTCCCTTCGGAGAAGGGTATCTCCTTCTTTGATGGCCCCGTTCTTTCCACTGGGATCTCACTCACAGAGATCATTCATTTAGGTCTTTTTTTTTTTTTCCCATGATATCTTGGCTTTCCATGCCTGCTATACTCTCATGGGCTCTTCAGCCAGATCTGAATGCCTTGAGGGCTGATTCTGAGGCCGGAGTGTTGTTTAGGACATCTGCCATCCTATGAGTCTGCTGTGTATCCCACTTCCCATGTTGGATCTTTCTCTCCCTTTTTGATTCTATCAGTTAGTATTAGCAGATACTTGTCTTGTTTGTGTGATCTCTTTGACTCTTAGACCTATCAGAGCTATCAATTGTGAGCTGAAATTGATCACTTGGACTAGTGCGATGGCATTGGTACATGCCACCTTGATGGGATTGTGTTGGAATCCCCTGCACATTTCTAACTCCACCATTTGCGGCCAGTCCGATTGAGCATGTTCCAAATTGTTCATCTCCTCCCTCTCTTTTTCCACTCTTAGATTTAACAGGGATCACTTTTCAGTTAAAATTTAAACACCTGAGAATAATTGTGTGTTAATTACTGAGTTCAACCAATAGTACTAGAACAACAACAACAACAACAAATACTAAAAAGGATAAAGTATTACATTGTACATCTAAAGTCAGGACAGGAGCTGATCAGTTCATTGTTGCTTATAGTGTCCATTTCACTTAACAGGTTTCCTCTTTGGCGCTCAGTTGTCATCGATCAGGGAAAACAAATGGTATTTTTCTCTTTGGGACTGGCTTAATTCACTCAGCATGATGTTTTCCAGATTGCTCCATCTTGTTGCAAATGACTGGGTTTTGTTGTTTCTTACTGCTGTATAGTATTCTATGGAGTACATGTCCCATAATTTCTTTATCCAGTCTACTGTTGATGGGCATTTGGGTTGGTTCCAGGTCTTAGCTATTGTGAATTGAGCTGCAATAAACATTAATGTGCAGATGGCTTTTTTATTTGTCAAATTAAATTCCTTTGGGTAAATCCCAAGGAGTGGGATGGCTGGGTTGTATGGTAGGGTTATGTTCAGGTTTCTGAGGAATCTCCAGACAGACTTCCATAGTGGCTTAACCAGTTTGCATTCCCACCAACAGTGGGTTAGTGTCCCTTTTTCCCCACATCCTCTCCAGCATCTGTTGTTGGTAGATTTCTGAATGTGAGCTATTCTCACCGGGGTGAGATGGAACCTCATTGTGGTTTTGATTTGCATTTCTCTGATTGCTAGTGATCTTGAACATTTTTTCATGTGTCTGTTGGCCATTTGGATTTCCTCTTTCGAAAAATGTCTATTGAGGTCCTTGGCCCATTTCTTAAGTGGGTTGTTTGTTTTGTTGTTGTGGATTTTCTTGATTTCTTTGTAGATTCTGGTTATCAATCCTTTATCTGTAGTATAGTTTGCGAATATTTTTTCCCATTCTGTTGGTTGCCTCTTCACTTTCCTGACTGTTTCTTTTGAAGTACAGAAACTTCTCAATTTGATGCAATCCCAAATGTTAATTTTGGCTTTGACTGCCTGTGCTGCTGGGGTCTTTTCCAAGAAGTCTTTGCCTGTGCCTATATCTTGCAGGGTTTCTCCAATGCTCTCTAATAATTTGATGGTTTCGGGTCGTAGATTTAAGTCTTTAATCCATGTTGAGTGAATTTTTGTGTAAGGTGATAGGTATGGGTCTTGCTTCAAGCTTCTGCATGTGGAAATCCAATTTTCCCAGCACCATTTATTGAATAGACTGTCCTTATTCCAGGGATTAGATTTGGATCTTTGGTCAAATATAAGTTGGCTGTAGGTGTTTGGATTGATTTCTGGTGTTTCTATTCTGTTCCATTGGTCTATCCATCTGTTTCTGTACCAGTACCATGCTGTTTTGATAACAACTGCCCTGTAGTATGTCCTAAAGTCAGGTATTGTGATTCCTCCGGCTTTGTTTTTGTTGTACAGGATTGCTTTGGCTATTCGAGGTCTTCTGTGTCTCCATATGAATTTCAGCATCATTTTTTCTATATCTGAGAAGAAGGTCTTCGGGATCTTGATGGGTATTGCATTGAATGTATAAATTGCTTTTGGGAGGATAGACATTTTGATGATATTGATTCTTCCAATCCATGAGCATGGAAGATTTCTCCATTTTTTGGTATCCTCTTCTATTTCTTTCTTTAAGGTTTTGTAGTTTTCATCGTAGAGATCTTTAACGTCTTTGGTTAAGTTTATTCCAAGGTATTTGATTGTTTTTGAAGCTATTGTGAATGGGATTGATTTTAGAAGTTCTTCCTCAGCCGTGGCATTGCCTGTGTATACAAAGGCTGTTGATTTTTGTGGATTGATTTTATATCCTGCTACTTTGCCAAACTCTTCGATGAGTTCCAGCAGTCTCTTAGTAGAGTTCTTTGGGTCCCCTAAATAAAGAATCATATCATCTGCAAAGAGGGATAGTTTGAGTTCGTCCTTCCCGATTTGTATCCCTTTAATTTCTTTTTCTTGCCTAATAGCTCTGGCCAAAACTTCCAGAACTATATTGAATAGCAGTGGTGAGAGAGGGCATCCCTGTCTGGTACCAGATCTCAGTGGAAATGCTTCCAACTTTTCCCCATTCAATAGGATGTTGGCCGTGGGTTTTTCATATATTGCTTTGATTGTATTAAGGAATGTTCCTTCCATACCCAGTTTGCTTAGAGTTTTCATCATGAAAGGGTGTTGTATTTTATCAAATGCTTTCTCTGCGTCTATTGAGAGAATCATATGGTTTTTCTTCTGCAGTCTGTTAATGTAGTGTATTACGTTGATTGTTTTGCGAATGTTGAACCATCCCTGCATACCGGGGATGAATCCCACTTGGTCTGGGTGGATGATCTTTCTGATATGTTGTTGCATTCTATTGGCCAGAATTTTGTTTAGGATTTTTGCATCTATGTTCATCAGGGATATTGGTCTGTAATTCTCTTTCAATGTTGCGTCTCTTTCTGGCTTAGGAATTAAGGTGATGGTGGCTTCATAGAAGGAATTTGGGAGGATTCCCTCTTTTTCGATTGCTCTGAATAGTTTGAGAAGAATTGGAGTTAGTTCTTCTCTAAATGTCTGGTAGAACTCAGCAGTGAATCCATCTGGTCCTGGGCTTTTCTTTGTTGGGAGGGCCTTTATTACTGTTTCAATTTCTGTGTCAGTTATTGGTCTGTTTAGGTTTTCTATGTCTTCCTGGCTCAATTTAGGGAGGTTGTATGTGTCCAAGAATCTGTCCATTTCTGATAGATTTCCCTGTTTGCTGGCATACAAGTCCTTGTAGTAATTTCTGATGATTCTTTTTATTTCTGTGGCGTCTGTTGTTACGTTTCCCATTTCATCTCTGATCCTATTGATTTGGGTCTTTTCTCTTCTTTTTTTAGTTAGTTGGGCCAATGGGGTGTCAATTTTGTTTATTTTTTCAAAAAACCATCTCCTCGTTTGGCTGATTTTTTGTAATGTTTTTTTGGATTCAATCCTGTTGATTTCTTCTCTGATTTTAATTATTTCTCTTCTCCTACTGGGTTTGGGTTTGGTTTGCTGCAGATTTTCTAGGTCCTTGAGATGACTTGAAAGCTCGTCTATTTGGTGCCTTTCCAATTTCTTGATGTAGGCACCTATTGATATAAACTTTCCTCTTAACACTGCTTTTGTTGTATCCCATAGGTTTTGGTATGTTGTGCTTTTATCCTCATTTACTTCCAGAAAATTTTTGATTTCTCTTTTAATTTCTTCTATGACCCGTTGTTCATTCAGGAGCATATTGTTCAATCTCCATGTGTTTACACGTGCTCTAGGGATTCCTGAGTTGCCAATTTCCAATTTCATTCCTTTGTGGTCTGAGAAGCTGCATGGTATGATTCTAATTCTTTTGAATTTGCTGAGACTTGCTTTATGGCCTAGTATGTGGTCAATCCTAGAGAGGGTTCCATGTACTGCTGAGAAGAATGTAAAGTCCTTAGATGTAGGATGAAATGTTCTGTAGATGTCTGTTAGATCCATTTGGGCTATAGTGTCATTTAAATCTACTGTCTCCTTGTTGATCTTCTGTCCTGTTGATCTGTCTATCTCTGAGAGTGGAGTATTGAAGTCCCCCAGTACTATTGTATTGGGGTCTAAGTCTCCCTTTAAGTCCCTTAACAAGTCTTTTAAATAAGCTGGTGCCCTGTAATTAGGTGCATATACGTTGATAATCGTTATATCTTCTTGTTGAATGGATCCCTTAATCATTATATAGTGCCCCTCTTTGTCTCTCCTAACAGTTTTTGTAGTAAAGTTTATGTTGTCCGATATTAAGATGGCTACGCCCGCTCTCTTTTCATTTCTGTTGGCGTGGTATATCTTTTTCCAGCCTTTCACTCTCAGCTTGTATGGATCATTGTTGGATAGATGGGTTTCTTGTAAGCAGCAAAAGGATGGGTTTTGTTCCTTAATCCAATCAGCCAATCGGTGTCTTTTAACTGGACAGTTCAAGCCATTAACATTCAATGTGACTATTGAGAAGGAGTAACTTTGCCCTGCCATTTGCCAAAGATATTTTCTAATATCTGGTTTGAGATTCCTGTGATCTTTTGCTCTGAGGTTTCCTTCCTTTACCTTCTTTCATATTGGTGACCGTGTTTCTGTGTTTCTGTATGTAACACGTCTTTAAGCATCTTTTGCAGGGCTGGACGAGTGGCGACAAATTCTTTCAATTTCTGTTTGCTGTGAAAGGTCTTAATTTCACCTTCATTCACAAATGAGAGCTTTGCAGGATATAATATTCTGGGCTGGCAGTTTTTCTCTCTTAGTACCTGGGCTATATCTCGCCATTCTCTCCTGGCTTGTAGGGTTTCTGATGAGAAATCAGCTGTAAGTCTAATTGGAGATCCTCTGAGAGTAATCTGGCGTTTCTCTCTTGCACATTTTAGGATCTTTTCTTTGTGTTTCACTGTGGTGAGTTTGATTACGACGTGTCGTGGTGAGGATCTCTTTTGATCATGTTTATTAGGGGTTCTCTGAGCTTCCTGTACTAGGATGTCTCTGTCCTTCTCCAAACTTGGGAAATTTTCTGCTAGTATCTCACTAAAAAGGCCTTCTAATCCTTTCTCCCTTTCCATGCCTTCAGGAACTCCTAGAACCCGAATGTTGGGTTTTTTAATAGTATCCTGTAGATTCCTGACAGTATTTTTTAGATTTCTGATTTCTTCTTCTTTTCTTTGATTTGACTGTTTCCTTTCCTGTTCTCTGTCTTCTAATTCCGATATTCTCTCCTCTGCTTCATCCATTCTGTTTTTAAGGCTCTCTAATGTGTTTGCCATTTGATCTATTGAGTTCTTCATTTCATTGAGGTTTTTTTTCACTATCGCAATTTCCTGTTCCACTAGTTGTTTCATTTCATTTTGATTCCTCCTTAATATTTCATTTTCACGGGAGAGATTTTCTATCTTGTCCATTAAGGATTTCTGTAGTTCAAGAATTTGTTTTTGAGAACTTCTTAATGTTCTTGTGAATTTTTTGAAATCTGCTTCTTGCATTTGCTCTATCTCTTCATCTTCATAATCTTGCATTGGCATGTCTTGTTCACTTGGGGGCGTCATAGTGCCTTCCTTGTTCTTGGTAGCTCTGCTTCTATGTTTCTTGCTTGGCATGTTAGAGATAATTTGTGGTGTTTTTGTTTTTGTTTTTTTTTCTCTGGTTATACTATGCCTCTAAGTGAGCTGTCTGTTTTGTTGGAGCCTTAGGGGCTGTGATGGGTGTGGTCAGAGGGCTATGCTTGTTTCTTGAGGTTTAAGGCTGTGTAAAGAGCGACTCTCCCAGATTATTTGCTCCTTGCTGGGACGCTCTCTCTCTCTCTCTTTTTTTTTTGTTTTGACTTAGTTGGGAGTGGGGTTGAGGGTAGTTGAAATCTAGCCTCTGTGAGTATTCGTTTGATCTACCCCTGGGACCATACACAGCGTTTATGCAGCCCTCAATGTGTTCTCCAGTTTCGCTAAAGATACTGAGTTTGGCTGAGCTTTACATATGTAAAATCGCGGTGCTCTTTGTTTTGCTTGGTGAGTGAAGGTAGAGGCCTCTGTTCCCCCTCCCCCCAATGTCTCGGACTTCTCAGGTCTTTTGTCTTTCTTACCCTCCTCCGTTCCCGCTTGGCAAGTTAGAGATAATTTGTGGTGTTTTTGTTTTTGTTTTTGTTTTTTTTTCTCTCGTTATACTATGCCTCTAAGTGAGCTGTCTGTTTTGTTGGAGCCTTAGGGGCTGTGATGGGTATGGCCAGAGAGCTATGCTTGTTTCTTGAGGTTTAAGGCTGTGTAAAGAGCGACTCTCCCAGATTATTTGCTCCTTGCTGGGACGCGCTCTCTCTCTCTCTCTCTCTCTCTCTTTTTTTTTTTTTTTGACTCAGTTGGGAGTGGAGTTGAGGGTAGTTGAAATCTAGCCTCTGTGAGTATTCGTTTGATCTACCCCTGGGGCCACACAAAGAGTTTATGCAGCCCTCAATGTGTTCTCCAGTTTCGCTAAAGATACTGAGTTTGGCTGAGCTTTACATATGTAAAATCGCGGTGCTCTTTGTTTTGCTTGGTGAGTGAAGGGAGAGGCCTCTGTTCCCCCTCCCCCCAATGTCTCGGACTTCTCAGGTCTTTTGTCTTTCTTACCCTCCTCCGTTCCCGCGCTGGCGAGATTCTGTGGCTCTGCCTCCTCTCCCGCCGCTGCCGCTCGGCTTGTCTCGGTTGGTTTTCCACGCGGTGGGTTCCCTGTAAGTCCTCTGTGTTTCCTCCACAAGATCCGGAAGCGATTCCTCTGCAGTTTTTTTCTTGAGTTTTTTCCTGATGCTACAGTAATTCCGCTTTTATGAAAGTTTATTTTCCCAAACTAAGGCACACGTCCTCACTATCCGCCATCTTGGCTCCGCCCCCTGCATTGGATTTTTCTTTATTTTTTTCAGGGAAAAGAAATAGCATTTTATAGTACAAATTTTCTAAAGCAAACTAATGTTTCTGTGCAGAACTAGAGAAGTAACTGCACCCACTCAGCATATTCCAGGTTGTATATGTTTTGTGTTGCTTATTTGCTGATTTAAGAAATACTGGAAATAAAGAATTATGTTGTATCATTATTCTAGTCAACTGTTAATTGGAGCAGGTTTTTATGGTCCATCTTGGTTAAATAATAAGAGATGCAAAAGAAGATAAAGATGAGCCTGATGATGTTATTGTACATTTTACAATAGTGAAGCTTGACTCACACGCTGAAGATAAGCAGTGGAGATCACACAGAAAGAGGCATACATAGAGAGGGGAAGGTAACTGTACTGTTCAAGATCTCCTACTTAGATGT
Organism: Lepus europaeus; assembly: GCF_033115175.1. Classification (NCBI taxonomy): domain Eukaryota; kingdom Metazoa; phylum Chordata; class Mammalia; order Lagomorpha; family Leporidae; genus Lepus; species Lepus europaeus. The sequence continues at coordinate 13,164,337 of NC_084840.1, read as the reverse complement.
ATTATTGCCTCTTAGTTTGGATATTTTTAGTATCACTCACTCATGCCTGTTGAGTTTTTTCAAATGCGTTTGTTTAAATCCAATCATAAGGCTGAATACTTACTAGGTACTGTCAAGATTCCAGGAAGACCATTCTTTGCAGTCAGCAATCACCTGCTGTCAGAAGTGTTGATGCAGGGAAATAGCTAGGCTGAAGTTTTGTGTAATCTCAAACATATAAATAATGATACTTTTATTAAAAGTCCAAACTAAACAAGTTAGATGTGCAAATGTTGTGTAAATATCATTGCTTTTGTGTCTCAGGTAGAAGAAAATTATGATGGCCTCAGATGTCCAATGCACTTTCCTTACAGAATTAGACAGTCTAGAAATTTCAACCTCTTATAGACACAAGCCAGTTGAAACAGTACAAACATAAGAACCTAGAAAGAAGTCACACTATTGATTTTGACCAAGAAACTTCTTGAGGCCATGCATTCCTAACTTTTAAAAAGAAGGGTCTTATATATTTTAATATTCATTTATATTCGTATATACAAAACCAACCATTAACATAAGAATTTTCTTGTTTCCTTTGCCAGGTCATCCAATTTCAATTGTCCCAGGTTTAAAATGAGATGCTAGACAACTTTTTAAAAGTTGCACAAGGGATTCTAAGACATCTTCCGTCAGCATGAAACTGCTATTGTAAGCACTGAAAAATAAACAAAGAGCTTTGAGGGGCTGGTGGGGATGATCTGTTTAAAACAAGGCATCTGAATGTTGTGTCCATCTGAGAGACAAGGGAAACTCCCACTCGACTGAAGTGGAATGAGTGCGGGCAGCTCCTTGGCTGCCAGTTTCCCATGGCATTAGTGGTGCAGGGAATAGTTCCCGGCTTCAGCTAAAAATCCAGAGTAACTGAAGTGACTTGTTTGATACAACACCAAGACACGGCCTCACTAGTGATACCTGTCATTTCCAAGTTTCACTGGTTACGATTGCCTCTTCAACGAGGGCTACCTGTGGTTTGTCTTAAAAGGGCTGTATGGAGTACAGCAGAGAGAGGTAACTCCAACAGGTTAATGAGCTCTCATTCTAGGGCTGGCTGAATTGTGTCAGGTAAGTATCCTATGTGGAGAAGGTATCTCAAGAAATGGTGCTGTCTCTAGCATCCAAAATGGTCCATGACATTTCCTTTTTCTTTGTGTTTTTAATTTATTTATTTGAAAAATTGTCCTCATATTATTTTCCCCATATTTCTGTTTTTATCTATTTTTGGTTATAGAAATGTTTTTTTGCACCTGCTTACAGTTCTTGAATAGAGTCAACTTGATTAGATAGGTCTGCTTACTAATCTTTAAAAAAATAGTTTCATGGTATAGATCAGTTGTAAGTAAAATGTTCTATTTCATCCACTTATGTTGTAACTTTTATTATTTCTCTTTTCTTTTCATATCTGAATATTATTTCTTATATTTTTAGGATATGTATTTAAACCTATTTTCCAACCAAAAATGAATATGAATTTCAAACTCTGCATTTTGGTTAGGTTACATCTTATAGGTTTTAATATGTGTTTATTTAATTGTAATATTGTTCTTAATATTTTAAATATTATGATTTGGAAGTGAATTATTCTGCTATCCAAAATGAAGGTTATGGAGTAGATAACTTTATATGAGTACTTTAAGTGTTATCTCTTTTTAATTATGGAATGTGACCTATAGAGCTTTTGTGTTTGAAATTTGTAAGGATTATTTTGTGAATTTGTTTTAAAAACAAATTATTGTTTTTATTTAATTTAAAGGCAGAGCAACACACACATGTAGAGAATTGTGGATGAGAAAGATACATTCCATATACTGTTCCCTCGGCTGGGGTTGGACCAGAATGTAGCCAGTAGCCCAAAACTCAGACCAAGTCTTTCACATGCATGGCAGAAATGCAAAAACTTGAGCTGTCACCGGCTGCCTCCAAGGGTTTGCATTAGCAAGAAACTGGAGTCAGGAGTGGGAGCTGGGAGTAGAAACTAGGCAATGTGATACAGAATGCAGGATTCTCAAATGGTTTCTTGACTGCTAGGCCAAATGTCTGACCCAAGCCAGAGTTTTTAAAGGTTAATATGTGTCTAGAAATAATATACTCTATTTTCTTCAGTTTAAAAATATATATATGGCAAATAAATTATTTAATTTTAAAATAGTAATTTTTGTTATTAAAAACAAGAGATTAACAAAATTTCCAGACAGCTTTTACCTGTGCAGGCTGGCTCAGGATTCCATTTCCCATTTACGCACACTGTTTGCATGTAGCTGTGGGTCCCAATGCATCTGTAATTTACCGTGGTGTTATGAGTAAATTCAGTTAAATATGGTCTAAAGAATATTCTTGTACCAAGACTTGATCTTGTACAGTTCTTGAGTCGATGTGTGGCTATAAAAATGAATAGATTCATATATAATAAGAATATTTAAGAGAAACTAAGCAATTATCTCAAAAATATGTGGATTATTAACAGGATAATTAAATGATACTTTTAAGCAACATCACAAAGAACAATTCATGAACTCATTGCATAAAATAGGCTCTGGTGTTGAAAAAAATGAAAAGAAATATACTGTATCCTATCTTGGAATGACAGAAACTTGAGAAATATATGTCAGAAAGCTTTGCGGGAAACAAGTACAGTTTCCCCTGATCAAGGAGAATCTATTTATTTTTAAACATCTCCCCATTTTTTAAAAACATTTTATTTATTTATTTGAGAGATAGAGTTACAGACAGTGAGAGGGAGAGACAGAGAGAAAGGTCTTCCTTCTGTTGATTCACTGCCTGGATGGCCACAACAGCCAGAGCTGCGCCAACCCAAAGCCAGGAGCCAAGTGCTTCTTCCCGGTCCAAGCACTTGGCCCATCTTCTACTGCTTTCCCAGGCCATAGCAGAGAGCTGGTTTGGAAGAGAGGCAGCTGGAACTAGAACCAGAGCCCCTATGGGATGCCAGCACCACCGGCGGAGGATTAACCTACTGTGCCAGGGAGCCCAATTCCAAGGGGAATTTTAGTTAAGCCAAATTTCCAACGACTCTGAAACTGCACCCACTTATGTACACAAGTATGCACACAGGAATGATTGTTTTCCACTGTCATATTTTAAAAAGCCTCAAATAATTTACATAATAAAAAGAGGCCACACAAGAGTAAGTCTGTAGGAGGGATGGTGTCAGTAAGGGGAGATAAATCCAGATATCCTTTGACTTTGACATTTCAGAAAATAGCAGAAACTCCGACTCAGAAAGACAGAAGATTCAAGGGAAGAACTCACTAACAGTAATGTACCACTGAGGTTCAGAACGTGCATTTCTAATACCCCTCTGGCTTGCTTACAGCTGTCATTGTTACATTTCTCCTTTCCCCTAAATGATTGTTGTGGAGCTTTTTCTGTAGTGTGTCCACGAAGGGCTAATGAGACATGGGATTGCTCTGCTACTTCTATGTTTGTAAGTATTTTTCTGCAATAATTTCTACTTCAGACATGGCCTGTCTGGTGCTTATGTATAAAAATTAGTGACCATTAAAATATGTGGTCTACAACTTCCCATACCAGGGTTTGGTGTCCTGGTAGCAGAAGACCTTGCCTCACAGTAGATGGTCACAGAGCAGTGACCAGGTATCTACCCGGACCATGGAGCTGTAATTGCTATGGTCTCCTTTTCCAGAAGTGAGTAGGCCAGTTGACAACACAAAATCCAGGCCATGGGGTAAGAGGGTGGTCCTGGACATCTATCTTAGATTCTGGGAGAACAGCAGCAGAGAGTCTGCTGGTCTTTACAGCTGAAAATGAGAGGTTTTACTATATCGGAGTTCTGAGAAACAGGACAAAAGAAGCCAGGATCTGAGGATGTCAGAAAAAACTGCTTCTGCATTTTGGCTGGAAGTCTTAACACTATTAGAGAACAATGTAAGAGCAGAGCACACAGGCTGATGGACTGATGGAAAAATCTAGAATAGATGTCTGCTTCTGTGGGGAAAACACAGAAAAGCTTCTGGAGTGCAGTTAGGGGAATGTGAGGACCAGAGGAGCAGGAATGAGCCCCAGTTCCTGGGTCTGGGTCCTTGCTCTTCCCCTAACAGAAGTCTCCAAACTCCCCGGATCTTCAGACAACTCAGGCTACATGGCTACTGTTTTGGTTGTATTTTCTAGAACATGGAGGTAAAAATTGTGCTACAGTATGACATAAGACATTAAATTGTAATTGTTGAAATATAATATCCAGGGGCCGGCACTGTGGTGTAGCAGGTAGAGCCACCGCCTGCAGTACTAGCATCCCATATGGGCACCGGTTTGAGTCCCGGCTGCTCCACTTCCGATCCAGCTCTCTGCCATGGCCTGGGAAAGCAGTAGAAGATGGCCCAAGTCCTTGGGCCCCTGTGCCCACGTGGAAACCCGAGAAGAAGCTACATGCTCCTGGCTTCGGATCTGCGCAGCTCCAGCCATTGTGGCCAGTTGGGGAGTGAACCAGCAGATGGAAGACATCTCTCTCTCTCTGCCACTCCTCTCTCTGTATAACTCTGACTTTCAAATAAATAAATAAATCTTTTAAAAAAAAGAAATATAACATCCAAATTCAATATTAGAGCTAACGTAAGAATTCAGCAAGGTTAGTTAAATAAAATCAATACTCACAATTAAATTATATTCTCTTATATAAAAAGTATAACTATTGAGACATATGAATTAATGAAGGATTCTATCCATTATACCAGTAAACAAGAAAAGAAACTGGGTAAGTACCCTATGAAGAATAAAACAAATTCATAAAATCATATGGAAGTTTAATGTGAGACCAGAATAAATGGAATAATGTATAATATTCCTGGGCACAGGAGTGGATATCAATAAAATTAAAAATCTAACCAGATTTATTAATTTCATACAATCCTAATAAAAATGTAAACAATCAGAAAGTTAGATGTGCATTCTCACCAACACATTTAGGAAATTCTGTCCACATTCCACTGATGCAGGAAACTATGTGGTTTCCAATCATTGTATGTGTATTTCTGCAACTCAGCTCTACTGAAGCTCCATGTTGATAGGGAAGTACAGAGGGCTGGGCATAGCCATGCTCAAGTTTGGGTAAATGGCCACATGTTTTCACTGCGTCTAGGGAAATACAGTAGAAGTTATATTTATCCTGAAAGTATTAAAGTCCATTTACATATGTATTTATATATGGATGTAAAATGTTCTATTTAGACATTAATATCCTTTTACCAACACAAATGGGCAAGGTTGTCCATTCTCCATCCACACATTGTATTTTCTCAGGCCCTTTCATTGTAAAAGGGGAATTGCAGTCATATTGTACCACTTCACCATGTCCATAGTCTTCTTTCCTTGTGTCCTTTACTTTACCGTTGGGGAGCTGGGGAGGTGGACCGCATGGTTGTACTTGCCCTATAATAAACAGCCTGTAAATGCTTAAATAATCTTATAATTGTAAACCCAGAAAAATGTGGAGTTACTAATTGAGTTGACTTTGAGCTTAATTACATTTATACTACCTTTGCTTTTTAGGTCTGTCTTTCAGTGTACGTAGTATATTGATTGTATTCATTTTCTTAAACACTGAGTTTCTGTTATGAATAATTTTTAATAAATTAAAGAACACATAATTATCATTGATATATCAAACTTGTATATATTAAAATATTACACTTTGTCCTATTTGCTTTATTTATTTTTTGTAAAGTAATGTAAATAGCAGAGAAATTTTATTCCCAAATTCATCAGAATACCTATCTAGCAAATAGACATTTTACTTGCAAATACAAAATATCTTATTGCATTTAGCAAAATTAAGAGTAACTTCTTAGTACTATCTTACATTCTTTCAATACTTTAATAGCTTATTGCCCCCTCCCCCGTATTTTGCAGGATATTTACCTTAATCAGGGTATTAAATTGTACCACTGAAGATTTTAAAGGTCAATAGTCTCAATATAATGTAAAAGTAAAGAACTATAATGTAAAAATATAATGTGAAAATGTCATAATACATAATAATAATATAATAAAACTATAATGTAAAATATAGTATAAAAGTAAACAATATTATACCACATATTTTATACATATAAAATATAATAATAATTTTATTAATATCTATAAATACCTAAATTGATTGGATGAGACATTTTGGATAAAAATAATGTAATTTGAAGTAAGTAGCAAATCATCATTGCTTTCTATTGAGTAATCCATATATGTGATGACTTGCTTATTATCTTACTTAATTTCATAAGATATAATGAGGACCATACAATTTTTTAAAGTATTTTTTTTAAAAAAACTTAGATAACAGGAAATACATAACACTTTTTAGTCTCAATTACATATTTCTTCTTGTTTTGTTTTATTTTATTTTGAGAGGTGGTGAGATAGAAAGATGGAGAAAGACATAGAGAGAAAGAAGCAGACAGGGTGCCCATTCAACAGTTCATTTCCCAAATGCTGGCAACAGCTGGAGATGGGTTTTGATGAAGCCAGGAGCCAGGAACTTCATGTGGGTCTCCCGTGTATGTGGCAGGGACCTAAGTAGTTGAGTCAGCACCTGCTACATTAGCAAGAAGCCACAACTGAAGGTGAAACTGGAACTTGATCCCTGGCACTCTGATATGTGATGTGGGTATTTAAGGGCATGGTCAAAAACCCAATTGGTCAGCTACTATATTTTAATTTATAAAATCACATAAAATATTTTAAAACACAGAGATAGAATTACTAGTTGATTAGAGGAACTTAAGTGACCTAGGCAACTCAATTACTATAACCAACATCCCTCCTCCTTCCCAAATAAAATACTACCTTTGCCGTTTTTTCTACTTTGTCAGATTCTAGATGTAATGAGAGTTATAATAAAATAGGTAGACATTAATATAAAAATTCAAATTCTTATTTCCAAAATAAGTATTGACCTTTGCATGTTGGAAAATTAGGTGACCATCCAAATTGGTAGCACTGAACTGAATCTGGTCCAACTCTTGTAAATCTTTGTCTGCAGGAAAATTTCAACACATCCCCAACTTTGTATTTTTCTTGTTTTGGGTGAGCATCTAAATTTGCTTCTAAAAATGGAAGAGGACATTCTACTTCTAAAAGAAAAGGAACATATATGATATTTTTTGCAAAATTAATTTAATATATGCTAGATAAAAAGATGCAATCAGATTTACATGAAGAGCAGCATAATATATATTCTTATACTTAAAAAATATAAGCTAATTATTCATACCCAACAAATACATTCAAAACCCTCTAGGCAAAATAAGTGAAGTAAACTTGTATGAGAATCTCTTCAGTGTCATACTAGAAAATTCCTTAGAAATTACTTATAATGAAAATTGTTTAATCTGTTTAGTTAACATGTTTTAATTTAATATAATAAATAATTATAATGTAATAACTTATTTACAAAATAGAATATGAATAGTTTCCATGTTCAAATCCCAAGAAATTTGTTCTTTCAAGTAACACAAAGCTAAAATGCAATACATTTATGACATTTTTCATGAAACAAGATACTTACATTGAAAAAGTAGACTACTTGCAACACCCAGAGAAGATATATCTCATAAATTTTAAGTTAGAAGGAATATTAAAAATGAAATAATTCCTAATTTTACAAATGCATAACTAAATATCAAAAGCTTTCAAAACACATTGCTAAACTTTCTAAATTTTTTGAATTATTCCATTGCACTCAACTAAATCATTAATGTTTTTATAAAGACTCATATCTCTTGGTTTAATTTAAATGGATATGTATAAGACTATATGTGTATTTTTCTCATTTAATCATCTTCCATGGTTAGTTCATAAACTTACATGTCAAAATTGAATATGTAATTGACACTAGAAAAAGTAAATATGCTAACTCAAACATGCATCACAAAAATAATTTATAATTAATTTATAATTTAAAATTAATTTTAAATAATAATTTATAATTAATGATAGCAAATGTTATTTAAGTGAGCCAATGTTATATATTGTTATTGATTATTTAATGGTTCAGTGGTAGTTTATTTGAGAGCATCCTACTGGAATGTGATTCAGCTTCTATAAAACTTACACTCCTGTTTCCTGATTCTGTATTCAAATACTTTGCATGACATTTCTTTTTTGTTGTTAGTCTTTTGCTTATTTAATGGCAAAAAAAGTCTTAGAAAATAATTCATCTTGACTGATGTAAGGTTTTCCAGCCACCTTATTCATAGTTACTACACTGTGTTATAACAAAATTATGCCCTCCCAGTGTTTCTGTCCTAGTCTCTGAAATTTGCATGCTACCTCACATAAACAAACAAAATCTGCAGGAAAAATCAGAGACCTTGAGATGGAGAGCTTATTCTGAATTATGTGTGTAACAGGTCCAGTGTAACCAATAAGAGGGAGGCAGCAATGTAAGAGTGACAGTAGAAATGTGACAAGGGAAGCAGAGGCTGGCATGATTTGAGGGAAGAGCCATGAGGCAGGAAATGCTAACAGATTTTGGAAACTGTAAAAGGCAGCGAGGCTGATTCTCCCTAGAACCTCCAGAAGGAACATAACCCTGTGGGTGAGGTTTACTGAGCTGGTAGAGATTTTAAGGGAGACAATTAAGTCACGGGGCACTGCCTTTGGAAGGTATTAATGTGAGTGGGATAGGAATCACAGGACTGGATTAGTAACAGCAAGAATGGGTTGTTGCAAAGCAAGTTCTGCTTGCTCAGCGTGCTCTATTGCTTGCTATCTTGCTATATGCCTTCTCTTTCTCACACGATCTCCTGCCATGTGGTCCACACTGGCATGAGGCCCTCGACGGTTACCAACGCTGGCACCATGCTCTTGAGCCTTAAAACTGTGTGACAAAATAAAATGTCTCCTTTGTCAACAGCCTCAATTATTTTGAAATGGCAACACAAAATGGACTGACATGTTTTTAGTAAAAATCAAATTTGTGGGAATTAACAATTGCAGCACTTGAAAATGATGCATAAGGACAAAAATATGCAGTGATATTTAAGCGGAAGGATGATTTGGTAGAACTTGAGGGCATTCTGTGCAGATTTCAAGCCCAAGACTCTGACAATAAATGATAGGAACTAATAGGTAAAGGGGACAGGAACACGGTCAAGGAGCAAAACTTCTAAAGTTGTTAAATGAAATATAAGCAACTATGTTTTTGGGAATGTACACCCAGTTTTGAATGAACTTTCAGTATGAATTTAATATACTTCGAAAAAGCCTGTCATTTAAGCCATAGATATGATGTGGATAACATATAAGCCACCCAACTGAATGGACTATGTGCTCTCCATACACGTTATTACGTTATTATATTAATTTATAACACCAGCATCTTAAAGTTATCTGGAGACATCTTGAATTTGAAATTGTTCCTCAGCAAATACCTCTTGAAAGAACCCAGAAAAACAGTGTGTCCAGAATTGTTTTTATTTTCCAAAGGAAAAAGTCCTCACCGTAGCACATGGGCAAATGGGACCAGCCATCCTCACCACATACTGTGGAACCTGTGGGACCTCCATCTCTGCTTTTATAGCCATCGTTGCACTCATACTCCAGCTGCTCATTGAGCATAAACCATGTTCTGTCATTTCTGATTCTGGCATTCATCAATACTGGCATATCACAATACTCTACAGAACATTGGAAAACAGGATTTTATATCTAACATCACCTCAAGCATACAAGAAACACACAAAAATCTTTAATAATCATTATGTGCTACTAAATATAAATCAAATGCCTTTGTAGAAAATATTTATAGCGACTTAATAACAATTGATTTCACTTCATTTTTCTCACACATAAGCTCCTGCACAAATTAAGAAAATGCTAAATATAAAGTACTCTGCATAACTATGTATATGTATATAGTTATTTCTATCATCTATGGTATGTTAGATACATACACTAAGTAATGAAGTAAATATCAAATGTATGAATTGGTTGATGGATTGATTGATTGGTAGCACAGTTCTCTAGACAAGAGGCCAAACAGTTTGTAACTCCTGGATAGCCATAGCCCAGCTCCCTGAATCTCAACACCTAGTCTATCCGGTCCCAGTGCATCAGAGGCGATGAGTGGTTGGTGCTGCACTGCTCATGTAGTGACTGTAGCACAGGGAAGAAACCTCCAAGTTAGGAGGCTTGGACCTTTTCTAGGGCAGCAGGCACCTTGGCCCATTCTCCTCTCAGGAGAGCGAGAGGTGATGTTTACACTGGAATGCAGACTTGTATCCTCTGGGGAAGAGATAAGTAGGTCCCTGTTTTTTTTGTTTTTGTTTTTGTTTTTCCTTCCATGGGCAAATGACTCCAAAGAGACACTTAATGAATGTCACTGGGGCAATATACTCTCTGTAACTTTTAAGTCCTGGTTGCCAAATTTGCCATGAAAGCCTGGGCCATGCAGAATGTCTTACACTGACTGAAGCATAAAGTGTATGTAGATGAGTGTAAAAGTTAGAAGTATATTGTTTAATAAATTAATACAAAATAAGCACAACTTTGTAACTACAATCCTGGTTAAAAAAAAATAATTTTTGAAACATCCCATGATCCCTCCCTCATCATTACTTCCTTTCCTAACTTCAAACACTATGGGATAGATTTGCCTGTTTTAAAGTTTTTGGAATTTTTTTTTTTAAATTTAACTTTTGTATCCATGATCATCAATCATATTTTCGTGATTACCTAGAGTTTATTACCTATTTAATTATTTAAGTATATCACATTTTAGTAAATATTTGATATAACAGAACCAGCCAATGATGACTTGTCATTCTTATATAATTACTAAAATATTAAAAACTGCATTTACTTGTACATTACCTTTCTCATAGTCAAAACCTCTAAAAGTTACTGTTATATAAATAAACCAATGCCTGACCATTAACTCAAAGGCTGCCAGCACCAAATTAAAATGGTTGCACAATTTATTGTTTTAAATATAGTTCAATAAGCACATTAAGTCACTTAGCACATTGCAGTTTTGCAAGCCCTATGAAATACCTGTTACTCAGAGATGGGAAGCCCTTGTGGCTATAAAAGTCTCCAAGCAGTCATTGACTTTGGTTGTTACCTGGTCCAGGGATTCCCTGTGGGCTGCTGAGTGGCATCACCAATACCTGTACCCGCTCTTCAACTTCCTACCCACTAGGAGTTACTTTGCACCCTCCTTCTTTTAGGAGTGGCCTCTGGCAGGCATCCTCCTACCATTGTCCAAGTCCCACCTAGATAAGCATGTGTACTACTGCCATCTTGTATACGTCTGTTTTTCTGTCCTAGCCCTGAAATCCTGTAATTACATAAACTACATTTGTACAGTGTGATATTTTTTACTTCTAAGCAAGCCAATAAATGGAAAGAGAGCAGCAGAAACACATCTTTCCAGGCCTTGTAAAGAAATTTTATGGGTTTATTAATAAATTATTTTGTTTATAGCACTATTGGTAATGCAGTAAACATAAGAAAAGAATTATATTCATTATTTACATAAAGACCTATATTAACATGAAGAATTTTTCTTCTGTGTGGTGTATTTTGTGATAGCTTATTCATCTTAAATTTGGTAGAAGTGAGGAAAATACTCTTGGATCTTAGAACTCCAGAGACAGGATCCTATGAGAAAATAGTTTATGCTTCTTTGCTAAGAGCCACAGGAAGGCTGGAAACTGAGAGAAAAGGTAATAAATGGGAGTGGTTTTCTTACTTTCAGGAAGCAACACTGAGATAAGTTTATGACATAAAGTTTGGTAAGTCTTCAGTAAGAAAGAGAACAAAAATCTCTACATAACTGCAAAGTCTTTCCAACTTAAGGTTTTTTCCATACTCATATTAGCACAGATTTATTGCTTTTTTATAACCTGAGAACTAAAAATCAAAAATCAATTGTGGTTTTCTTAAACCAGAACCTGCTACTCTACCAACGTTCCTCAAATAGTCCCAAATTTCAGAAATGTCTAGTCCTGTGCTTTCTCTGCAATTACATTAGAGGTGAAAAAAAAAAAAAACAAACAAACCACAAAACTTGAGTAATACAATATTCTCTTGAGCACTGAACGGTCGATTTAGTTCATCCACTATAGACACAACTGCTATTCAAAGGAATAAGAAATTAACTATAGGAGGTAGATAATTTGAATGGTGAAAGAGAAGGGCACAGTATTTTGGTCACTAATAAAATTGTGCTAAAACCCTGTACAGTTCTCGAGTCCTTTCCTTTCTTCCTCTCTGCTTCCGCTCTTGTTTCCTCTCTCACCCTCCCTCTTTCCCTTCCTCCCTCCCTTCCTCTCTCCTTCCCACTCTCCCTCCCTTCCTCTCTCCTTCCCACTCTCCCTCCCTTCCTCCCTCCCATCTTCCCTCCCTCTCTGCCTCCCTCCCTCCCTCCCTCCCTCCCTCCTTCGCTCCTTCCCTCTTTTTTTCTTTCTTTCTTTTTAATAATGACATTTATTACAGGAGTAGGGACTATTTCCTTTGAAATGGTGGGAAGATACAAAAATAACAACAAAAAATTAAATCAATTTAGCATATGGGGTATTTATGTATTTTGTTAACGTATTTTCTTTGGAAATGGGTTTTATTTATGTGATTATCAGATAAACCCAGAAGAAGGAAAAATAATAGTTGAAGGAAACGTTGGTGTTACTATATTCATAAAATCCACCATAAAATACAAAATTACTTACTAATACAAGTAGGTTGCATAGACCACCCATCTTGCAAACATTTAACTGTCCCAGAGGTCTTTCCATCTGCTGTTATATATCCTGGTTTACACTTAAATTGTGTTTCTTTATTTAAAGGATAAGTGTAGTCTGATTCAGCCAAAAACCCATTGTCAATTACAATGTCTGATGTTAAACACTTTTCTAAGAAAAAAAAAAAGAAAAATGTGTTCATTAAAATATTTCATGTTGTCAATAAATAATGACAAAAATAAAATGGAAAAACTAAGTCTTCTACAAATTGGAATTATTCTTGCAGTCAAGTTCTTAGCACATTAAAGGTAAAATCCAGCAAGGTTTGATCTGGCAGTTAAGCTCTCAAGTTTTTGGGTTTGGTAGCTGGCTTTAGCTCCAGATTCAGCTTTCTGAAAACACAGATCATAGGAGGCAGCAGGGACGGCCCTAGTGATGGGGTTCCTGCCACCTACGTAGGAAAACTGGACTGAGTTTCTGGTTCCCATCTTCCACCCATTGTTAGTATTTAGGGAGTGAACCAGCAGATGGGCAGGTTCTCTTTCACTGTGTCTCCCTGGATTTCAAACAAATAAATTTTTTTTAAAACTTAATTAAGTCTAAGCTTTTAAAAGAGAATATCCCAGGAAACTACTTAAAAATATAACAAATATCAGATAACAAAGCAAATACTGACATCAAAAACAAGTGCAAAGAATTGTGGCTAAGATGATCTGGCATGCCCACCAGTAAAAAGACTTAGTAATGTAATAGTTTCTTATAAAGGAATATGGGTAAGGAAAATTTGCAATAAACTGGACCTTATCACTCAGTTTTCATATTGATTCAAATTTATTAGGTGACAGAGAATGCATTTAAATTGAGGGTCTCAGGCAAGGTTCTGTATCAAACCAGAAACGGCACTATATTAATAACTGGAGAAACAAATGGTAAAAAAATTAGGTGGAAACTATTGGCTCTAGAGGATTGACTATCTATGGACAGAGTACACAGAGGATAGAAAAAAAAGTCGATGTGTGATCATCTGAGGCTAAGAATTATTATTCAGGTAGACGGTCTATTCCTTCAGTTGTTAGGTACAACAGTGGATTTCTGGTTATCAATAAGCTTATTCTTTTTGCTGTAATTTTCTGTGGTAGCCTGAATAATGGCCCTTCCAGACACCTATCGTGAAATTTCCAGAATCCAGGAAAATTACCATATAAGGCATAAGAACTTTACAGATGTAATCAAGTTAAATGAAAAACAAAACTGCAGCTATTACCTTTATTGTCTGCAAATATTCACATTAAAAATCAATAAACATTGACCTTCAAAAAAACAAAGTCTTAACAAACCGAAAAAGCATAATGACAGAGGCTTTGGTAAGTTCTACATTTAACACCTGATCCTTTTCCCTAAGAATAATCGCAAACCAAACTGGGAGCAGGGAGACAGTATTTTACTTACTAGTGGAGCTGCATTCAGGAGGAGCAGACCAGCCTGTCTCTGCACACTCAATGGTATTCTCCCCGTTTTGAAGGCTGTAGCCTCTATCACAAACAATGTGCACGACGTCACCTTCCATGTGTGTTTTTCCTGAAGATGCAGAATGACCATTTTCCACAAAGGGTAAAAAACACAGTCCTACGAAAAATTGATTGGTAACAAGATAGAATTGGTAAAAACAAATGGTAAAATTGTATTCTACAACATTTTAGAAAGAATAGGGAACATGAAATATAAAAATAAAATTTCAAAAGAATTTAGATAATGCTATATGAATGAAATATTTTCTCATATATGTGTGTGCATAAGTTTGAAGTAAACTAACATTTCATGCTGTTGTTCTGTGGTTTCTACAATATTTTATGCTTATAGACTCTCCTAATGCATATCAATATATTAATTTATCTATTTTTCTCTTAATCCTCATAAACTCTTCTTTGCAGGAAGAGAAAGATCATTTATAACTCCCTTGTTGGCTCATCTATTCTGTCTCTTATTGTTTTTCAACAATAACACCTGTCACCTGGGTTTGCTTTTTATATTCATTGAGAGATGAATAAATATATAGTTTTAAGTACCAAAGATGTGAAGAAAGAGGGGTGGGAGTGTGGGTGGGAGGATGGATATGGTGGGAAGAATAACTACATTCCTAAAGCTGTACATAGGAAATTTGTATTCCTTAAAAAAGAAATTAATTAATTAATTAAAAAAGGACAAAAGTTGACACATTATAATACATAGAGGACTTCTGGATCATATTGGAAAGTTGATTTTTTTCCCATTTATTTTGGTAAAAGTCATCTCAAAAAAGAAGGACAGCATTCCCTATCTTCACTGGCTCCTCCAGTCCTTGCCTGGTGATGATCGAGCCTCTGTGATGTGTGCAACCCTCTTCCCTTTTCAAGGCATGAAAATCCACGTAATGGCCAGGACGTGTACTCACGGAGGCACCTCGGTGTTGGCGACCATCCTTTCTCAGTGCATGTAATCCGAGTCCAATAGGACTTCAAAGGGGAAAAAAAATTATATTCACAGGAGTAATAGAAAATTGTCCGTATAGGAACTGGCAAAAATGCATTGTACTTCTTTTGATCATATAGAATGCCATGGTTTATTTTTGGAAAATCACAAAATCCCACTGGGAAAAAACAAAATAAAGTAGAAGTATTAAATACCTATCAACATTAGTAAATCATTAAATTATATTTTAATCATCTTACTGACACCAGCACAGAGAGTGCAATGCTTACTTACAGATCATTTAGTACTGGGACAACTTCTGTACGGCGTTTCACTGAAGTTTCTCCAAGAGACTGCAATAAAGTTTGAGTATCTTTTCCTTGGTTAATGGTTGTCAAAATTCTGCATATTCACCTTTATTTTCAATTGCCTCACTTTGCAATTTTCCCACTTGCAAATGCCATTTTAATGCCACTCTGTGGCCTTTCACTGGTTTACAACAAAAATAAGGCTATGCACTATTGTTTTACTAAAAAGATATTTCCTTTTGTTGAATGATAACTAGAATTAAATGGTATATCTTTCATTGTAATGGTATTTAAAATCTTTTTTTTTTTTTTTTTTTAATTTTTGACAGGCAGAGTGGACAGTAAGAGAGAGAGACAGAGAGAAAGGTCTTCCTTTTGCCGTTGGTTCACCCTCCAATGGCCGCCGCGGTAGCGCGTTGCGGCCGGCGCACCGCGCTGTTCCGATGGCAGGAGCCAGGTGCTTCTCCTGGTCTCCCATGGGGTGCAGAGCCCAAACACTTGGGCCGTCCTCCACTGCACTCCCTGGCCACAGCAGAGAGCTGGCCTGGAAGAGGGGCAACCGGGACAGGATCGGTGCCCCGACCGGGACTAGAACCCGGTGTGCCGGCGCCACAAGGCGGAGGATTAGCCTGTTGAGCCACGGCGCTGGCCGGTATTTAAAATCTTAAATCAACAAACCTTTGAAAACAAAAATCTGCAAACAGTTTGAAAGGGTCTAGATTTTCTGAGGGTGCTATTTTTTCTTCTGATCAGAAACATTGTAGAGTTACACCGAAATACTCTGGGGCTTTGCCTATTACCTCCTCCTTCGTTATATGTAGATTTTCATAATTTAATTCCTCTACAAATTATAAATTTGGTGGCTATTCACACTTTAGAGTTAAAGAACAGAGAGAAAGTCTGTTTTGTCACATTTTTCCTGTAAAGGTACATTGTAAATATTTTCATAAAATAGATACAATATCTCATTCCAAGTAGTCTCATCTGTTCATTTACACACACACACACACAGCCAGTAAATACACTTTAGAAAGGAGCTAAGAAGTCAGAACAGCATTCAACTCACCTTGTCCCCCAACAGTGGAAAAGCCTAAGATCAGTATGACATTGACGAGGAGAAACATGTTGGAAAATCCCTTGGTGCTGCTGCTTTGAATCCCACTCTCACAGCCGTTTCGAATGTGACTTTGAGTGTCAGTGACTACCGGGAAACTGCTTCGGTGAAGTAATTTCAGTAAATATCAAAGTGCACAGAGGGATATGTGAAATAACTAAATAGTGTCTAATCAATGTGTTTGCATTAATACTCTGAATGCAGACTTGGTATCTATCTGAGCAAAACGATAGCTGTTCAGTTTCCACGTTGCAGTCACTGTCTCTGAATTTGTTATTCACAAACCCCTAAGGGGCAGAGATGAAACCTCTTTACCTTCTTCCTCGCCAGGTCGTCACCTGTTTCAAAACGTGCACAAGTGCAGGTCATCCGTTCTCATTATAATATAATAGCATCAATTTCTAGTTATGAATTTCTTTTAACACTGTCCCTAGGGTTAGGTTGTGCCTTAATAGCTTTCATATTTTGCAGATATTGTAAAAATCTGTTTAAGAATGGTTTTTGCATAGTAGCGCTTCCTGGAATTTTTGAACCAACTGGGTTAGAAAATCATTTTATTCACATGAGACTTCAAGAATACCGTATGAAGAAATTGGTATATTCTCTCCCTCCAAAGTACAGCAATACCAATTGGATACATTCCTTTAAAAATCAGTTATAGTCCCTGGAAATTGGCTAAATAGAACATTGTTGAGGAGTATTTATTCAAGCAATCTATCAATATCAGTGCAGAAGAGTGGCTGTTTTCATCCACTGCCAGCTCCCAGCTCAATTCTATGGCTCAGATTGTGCCCTGAGAAGAAAGGAAGTGCATAGGGACTGGTAGCTGTGCTGCTGAGAGCAATGGTTTAGCAGCTTTGATAATCCATGCCCCAGGACACCATGGAATACAGAGATTACAGTGGGAAACACCTAGGGAAGACTAAGGTCCCTAATTACTACTTAGGCCATCAGCAGAGTGGCAGGCCAGTCAGAATTTTAGCAGGGAAATTTGGAGAAGGAGCCAGCAAGAGACTCTCAGAGATGAGGTGCAGAGGTTCATGGACGTGCACCAGGCTGTGTCCAACTAGAGGACAGGGAGAGTCCTGTGAGCTCCTAGTCCCTCACTGATGTGCGACAGGCTTGTAGATCTTCTTGTTCAAGGTGTTTCTCCAATCACTCACAGATACATCATCCATAGATAGGAAGCTTACTGACTCAACCTCTGAGCAAGTATTGGTTCACCACTAAGCTATCCTGACTGAGGGGTCACTCCTAGGAAATTAGACCTCAAAATATAAACAAGAAATAATAACTGAGCAAAGACCTCAACATTTATATACTGCGAGAAAACAGTCTACAGAATTAGTCTAGGCAAGTCACAAAACAAATAAACAAATCTGCAGTAACAAGAAGCCCTTGGTTGTTAGGCCTCACAATTCACAATGTATTATCTAAGATTTCCAGCATTTTTACTCAATAACAAGTTGTGTTCAATATAAATGTTATGAGACATGGAAAGAAGTAAGAAAGATATTCCACAGCAATAAAACAAATAAAAATTAAAAACTAGCAATAAAATTAGTATTTGCAAAGACCCAGGTTTTGGAATAACTATATGAAAGTGTCAAAGCAGTAAATGTATATAGAGTACTGAAAAAATACAACAGGTAACTAATTATGACTTCATGAGGTAACAAATTTTACCTATCTAGATTTAGCCATTAGACATTGTGTGTGTATCTGTACAAGTATTTAAAGCATGTTATATGCAGCAAATACATACTGCTACACCTGTGTAAACCTAAAAGACAATGGACAGCCAAGCAAGGCTAAGGTATATAATTCAGTAAAATAATAATTGAGCTGCTAAGCATGAAAAATTAGGGAGGAATTTCCAAAGGTCATACATATAAAATAGATTTCCCTCTGGGAAGTGTGACTTAAATTATATTCGAAGGAAAAAGCAGTATGTGGGAAACAAAAGGCATTCAGAGAATACCTGCTAGTCTTAAAGTCCACACTTGAAGAAATATTCCATATGCACAGGGCATGTTCAAGAAGTAGCAAGTTGAAGTTTTCTATGCAACAGTAAATTCAAGTAAGGGTGTGTCAAATATAAGTTTGAGGACAGGAGTTGAACTTGGCAGTTTATGTGCCACAGGCCACAGTGGAGTACCTGTGTTCATTTCTGATCTTTGGCTCCTGCCTCTGGCTTTCTACCAGTTCAGACCCTGGGAGGTAGCACTAATGACTCAGTTAATCAGATTCCTGCCAGTCATGTGGACCTGGACTGAGTCCCTGGATCCCAGCTTTGCCCTGCTACACCTTCACCTCTTGAAGGCATTTGAGGAGTAAACTTGTAAATGAGAATTCTTTTTCCACGTTTTTCTACATCTCTCAGTCTCTCAGTCTCTCTCTATGAAAAAGCAGATAAATGATATTAGCAGAGAAACACTTGTTAGATGAAATCAGTTTAGTGTCCTACTAGATGTGTTTTTCAGGTATTTATGCAGCAGTGTTTATACTGGTTCAGAATACCCTACGTAGACTAATTATTTCAGACTTTCTATGGAAAGTCTTATTAGACTTGCAGTAGCAGAGGAAAATGTACTGTTTTGTTACACCGATTTAAGATTACCTTGCATAATTCTGTTGACCTACATTGCACATTAGCATATTTCTATATTAGTTTTATTCACATAATACTAATTTCCATTAATTCATTAGATTGCCTAAATCAATTTTATGTTTATCTCCTGTGATAATATATTGCACTTATTATTAGACATTAATTTGTATGAGTATCTGCTTTTAAAATTAAGTGTTTATTATTTTTACCTTAATTTACTATAATTTTAAAAGTTATGCTTATTCCTCAGTTTTCTCTGAATTTATCATGAACTTACCCAAGGATCAAGGTGGTTCTGTCCATTTCTATTTGTTTATATTAGAAGCCTTAGAGTTCATAGAAAGGCTTGCATTGAAATTTAACTATTAATCCAAGAGGATGTTGTTTTAATAGGAAAGTAGTAAATATCTCCACTGATAATAGATGGAAGATTTTGACTTTTCTGCAGAATCTGAAAAATGGCATTTGAGTTTTTGAGAGAACAAATCAACACACAGGTAATGTTTAACATATGATAAAAATAAAGCATATAAGTATATAATACTCTACCTAAATGCTCAATTATTAAATTATTAAATAGCTCAAATGATTAAATAGCAAATTGTATTTATGTATACTGAGAGCTATAAAATCTATAGGCCTTCTTCACACCCAAAGCTAAAACACATGTAACACATTTGGGAAAATGTTCCCGGAGCCATGCCTGGAATAGGAATAAATAGGTGCTGAACTTCCCAACGTTAATTTTAGACTTGTCCATTTCCCCACTCACTTTTATCAGTGTTTACTTGGCATAGTTTGGAACCTTGTTGCCAGATGGATACTCACATAGAATTATTATGTCTTCTTGCTGATTTAATGTTTTTATGATTTGGTAATGCCTTTCTTTATTGATATTCTAAATCTACTTTGTGGGATATTAATATAGTCGTTCCAGATTGTCTCATTAATTTCATAACATTTTTGTTCTTTCAACATCAATCTACCTAGATAGTCAAATTTAGCCTGAATTTCTTGTTGATAGCAGGTACTTACATCATTAAAAATCCATTTAAAGGGCAAGCCTTTGATGTAGCAGATAAAATGTTACTTGGGGTGCCTGCATCCCATACTGGAGAACTTGGCTTCAAATCCAAGCTATACTCCTGATTTCTGCTTCTTGTTAATGTGCATTGTGAGAGGGAGCAGGAGATGGCTTAGGTAACTGGGCCTCTGCCACCCACATGGAAGAAACAGATTGAATTCTTGGGTCCTGGCTGTGGCCTGGTCCAGTCCGGGATTGTAGGCATCTGAAGAGTGAACCAAGATGGGAGATATCTCTCTGTAGATCATTTTCTCTATTTCTCTCTGTTTTTTAAAATAAAATAAATAGACTCTAAGGGCAACCTATTTCACAAATCTCCACATTTTAGTTGGCATGGATGGAACATTAACATTTAATGTAATAATTAATATGCTTCTTGTCATACTTGCTAAAATAGTGTAAAATTCAAGAAAATTAGGATGCTTTTATTTTACATTAAGAGTCAAATGATTTTGAACTTCTCAGAGTTTTGTTCCCTCCCATTAGACTCTCACTGAAGGATGTGCAGTCAATATTTATTGAGAGCTTAATCTAAGGAGGCCTTAAAATGCTCATGAAAAAAATGTACATTATATTTTAATTCTACTTTGCCACAAACTTTAAAACTCTCTTGTTATGTCAGTCACTACTTCTATGTATAGGACTCCATTATCTGATCATCTGAATCTTAACAGTCATATTTTTAGTGCATATATATTAAAATACAATAGATTATAATTTATACATATTATATATATACAATAATTATATATTATAAATATATATTTTAAATAAGTAGTAAATATATGGAAGAAACGTACACATACTTCAAAGTGTTTGGAGGCTTATATGTAAGAGCACAATTTCCTTTAATAGAAGGAAATTTTCTGAGTGGTGAGTAGCTACATGACATTACATTAATATATGTACATAGACACATACACATTCATTTCAATGTTTTATCCCATGATAAAAATGCTGTAATATGTGGTTGTTCTTTCCTTCCTTTGCCAGCTTCTGTACTGCAGCTTCAAGTAGAACAAGCTGCTCAACAAATATCACACTACAAAATGCAGAGATGTTCCTATCTACACAAACTTGTCCCGGCGCTACATGGCTTGCTTTTTCCTTTACCTCCTAAACATAGGAATAGCCCACATGGGAGGGCATTAATTTGAATTCTCTTAGGAAGGGTCCACTGTAGGAGTTTATTTTTCATCTGGACAATCAGGTAAGAATTTACCCACTTTTCACTTTTATATTTCCGTGATCACTGTTGCATTTACTTTGCCATATTCTTTAAAGGGCTACCACTAACCGACAGAAAATCCACTGAACACAGCTTTGAGAGTCCTGAGAAATGACAATCAAATGACCCACCCAGCCTGCAGGCAGTGTACTGATGAGAAACTCTGATGATGGAGCCCTCCCTCTGGTACACTGTCTTCACTGAGACATTTAGGACTGCCATGGAAGCTTTCTCATGCTGATGCTATTTCTGTTAGTGAGCAAAATTGCCCAAACAGGCTTCAATAACGTAAGAAACCCTGCATGCAGTGAATTATTAAGATAATTTATATTGTAGTTAAAGATCATAGCACAGTGATTCTCTTCCATTTATAAATGATGTATCATGCAATATCCTATAGTGCTGTAGTCTATTTATAAAAACTTGGAAATGAAAGGAAATCAAAAGGAATAAGATATTTTCAAAAGTTATCAAAAGAAGCATTTATACAGATGGCAAAGGGAGGAGAAATCATAACTGTACAAATAAGGGTTTAAAGATTCCACAGAAATGTTTCTAGAACACTTAAATAAATTGCTTTTTTATTTAAAGACAGAGTCTACCAACTATCATGTTAAGTTTTGAGGTATAATTCTTAAATATACACATTTGAATTTAGAGATACTTAATGTTGAAAATATATTGCCATAAAACAGAAAACAAATCAAGGACCAGGTCACAGCATTAGTACCAAAATATTATTTATTCATTTAGTCAAAATTAACTTGTAAACTAAGATTTTTTTTTTTGACAGGCAGAGTGGATAGTGAGAGAGATAGAGAGAGAGAGAGAGACAGAGAGAAAGGTCTTCCTTTTTGCTGTTGGTTCACCCTCCAATGGCCGCCAAGGCCAGCGCATCTCGTTGATCCAAAGCCAGGAGCCAGGTGCTTCTCCTGGTCTCCCATGCAGGTGCAGGGCCCAAGCACTTGGGCCATCCTCCCCTGCCTTCCCGGGACATAGCAGAGAGCTGGCCTGGAAGAGGGGCAACCGGGATAGAATCCTGCGCCCCAACCGGGACTAGAACCCGGTGTGCTGGCACTGCAAGGCGGAGGATTAGCCTGTTAAGCCACGGCGCCGGCCCAAACTAAGATTTTTTTTAAAGATTTATTTATTTTACTTGAATGTCACAGTTACAGAGAGAGAGAAGGAGAGGCAGAGAGAGACAGAGAGAAAGAGAGAGATCTTCCATCCGCTGGTTCACTCCCAAATGGCCACAATGGCCTGAGCTGTGTCCATCAGAAGCAAGGAGCCAGGAGATTTTTCCAGGTCTCCCACGCATTTTCAGGGAACCAAGGACATGAGCCATCTTCTACTGCTTTCCCAGGCCACAGCAGAGAGCTGGATCAGACGTAGAGCAGCTGGGTCTGGAAGGGGCACCCATATGGGATTCTGGCTCATAGGCGGCGGCTTTTCCCGCACTGCCACAGTGCAGGCCCCAGTAAATTAAGATATTTAAATTAAAACTGACTAGACACTCTGGAAAAAAAAAAAAAAAAGAAGACCTAAATGAAAGATCTCTGTGAGTGAGATCCCAGTGGAAAGAACGGGGCCATCAAAGAAGGAGGTACCTTTCTCTGAAGGGAGGAGAGAACTTCCACTTTGACTATGACCCTGTCTAAATAAGATGGAAGTCGGCCAACTCAAAAGGCTTCCATAGCCTCGGCAACTGATGACTAGAGCCTATGGAGATTACTGAGGCCATAAACAAGAGTGTCAATTGTTAAGTCAACAACAGGATTCACTGTGTACTTACTTCTCATGTGGGATCTGTCCTTAATGTGTTGTCCAAAGTCAAGTAATGCTATAACTAGTACTGAAACAGTATTTTACACTTTGTGTTTCTGTGTGGGTGCAAGCTGATGAAATCTTTACTTAATATATACTAAATCGATCTTCTATATATAAAGATAATTGAAAATGAATCTTGATGTGAATGGAATGGGAGAGGGAGCTGGATATGGGAGGGGTTTCGAGTGGGAGGCAAATTATGGGGGCGGGGGAAGCTATTGTAATCCATAAACTGTACTTTGGAAATTTATATTTACTAAATAAAAAGAAAAGAAAAAAAAATAAAACTGTCATTCCAGTGAATATAAAGTACACTTTCTACTCTTTGTTTAAATAGATATTAGATCACAGAGCTTAAGTAGTTTATGGTTAGGGGTTAGGGTTAGGGTTAGGGTTAGGGTTAGGGTTAGGGTTAAGGTTAGGGTTAGGGTTAGCATTAGGGTTAAGGTTTGTCTTTTTAGATATTTGAGTCTGGGGCTAACAGTACATCTGTCAGTTGAAAAATAAAAAGCCAAGAGAAAACAAGTTCCTAAGAAACAACAAATATGTGTCTAGGAGAGAATTTTTGTGGAAGAGAATTGATTTTAAAAATTCTAGCTGATGATCCTCCACTGCTGTTACAGACAGGAATCCAGAGTCAGGAACGGAAAGCTCAGCTAATACCGAGAACGATGGGTGCGGTCACAGCGTTCATTTGTTGCTGTCAAAGGAAATGAAACTGCTGAATGCTACATTAGAGAACATTGAAAAAGCATCACGAAGGCAGTAGAGAAGAACGTGTTGTGTGTGTGTGTGTGTGTGTTTACATCTATATAAAATTGTGTCATTTGCAGGGAGAATTTTACTTTTCCATTCCAATTCAGATGTTTTTTCTTTCTTTCTCTTCACTAATGGCTCTAGCTAAGACTTCCAGTACTGTGCTGAATTGACATAGTAAGAGTGCCAATGCTTGTCTTGTTCTTGATCTAAGAGGGGAAGCCTTTTTACCAGTAAGGATGAAGTTGGCTGTTCGCTTATGATATACGGATTTTATTGTCTAGAGGTAATTTCTCTGTCCTTATTTATTGAGAGTTTAATATGAATTTATTGAGAGTTTTATAATCTTGTCAAATGCTTTCTGCATGTGTTGAAATCATCAACATTTTCCCTTTGGTCTTTTGTGGTGCTGTTTAACAGTTGTTGATTGGTATGTATTGAACCATCATTGCATCACAGAGATAAATCTCACTTGATCATGCTGTATGGTTCTTTCAATGTGTCATTATGTTCAGTTTGCTATTTGTTGTGGTTTCTAGTTTTTAAATTTTTGCAGCATTTATATTCATCAGGTATATTGGACTATATTTTTCTTTTTCTTAGTTTTCCTTTTGTGCCTTTGTTGTTGACAATGCTAGCCTCCAAGGCTTCTTTCCTGTACATTTTTGGGAAGAATTTGAGAAAGGTTGGTGTTAAATATTGAAATGTTTGCTAGAACTCAGCAATGAAACCTTCAGGTCCTATGCTATACTTTGATGGAGACATTTTTTTTTTACTAATTTAATCTTCTAATTCATTAATCTGTTCACATTTTCTATTTATTTGTGATATAATCTTTGCAGATTGGATGTATCTAGGAAGTTGTTCAATTATATTGGCATATGATCAGTTTCCTGGTGTTAATTGTTCATAGTAATCTCTTAAAATATTTTAATCTCAGGGCTGTTAGATACAGTATCTCCTTTTTCAATTCCTGATTTTTTTTTAGCTTCTGTGTTTTTAAAACTAGTTAGCTTTTGTTCAATTTTGTTTATCTCTTGAGAAATCAACCATTTCCTTCTTTCTGCTCTCCTTTGTTTAGTTTGCTAGCCATATTCTTTTTCTTTTAGGTGTATATTTAGGTTGTTCATTTGAGATCTTTCTTTTTTTCAACATGCAGGCATTTATGGCTATAAACTTCCATTTTAGAACTGTTTTGGGACATCTCATAGTTTTTACAAGTTGTGTTTCCACTTTGGTTTGTCTTGAGACAAATTAAATTTCTTTATAGTCCAATTCATCATTCGGGGTCATGTTGTTCAATTTCCATGTATTTTGTTAATTTTCTGAAATTTCTATTCTAATTGATTTCTATTCTCCTACCATTTACTTGGAAAAGATACTTGAAATGATTTCAGTATTTTCAAATATTTTAGGATTTGCTTTGTGGACTAACATATGACCTGTCCTGGAGAATACTCCTTGGGCACCTGACAAGATTCTCCATTCTGTGATTCTTGGATATATTGTTTGGAGTATTATTGGTAGTTCCCTTGCTCTAACATGTTATAGGAGTAGAACACACAGAATTTTGCATCATCAAGTTTTATTTATTTATTAATTTTTATTTATTCCTATGAGAGGAAGACAGACAGACGTAGAGTTCCCATCCACTGGCTCACAACCCAAATGCTCAACAGACTTGGGAGCTGGGCTGGGGAGGAAACTCAGTCCAGGTCTCTCAGATAGTTGACAGAGATTCAACCATTTGAACCATCAACCTGCTGCCTCCCAGTGAGTCCATTAGCAGGAAGATGGAATCAGGAGTGGAGCCAGAACATGAACCCAGGTATTCTGACAAGAGATGTAGGTATCCCAACTGGTGTGCTAACCACCAGGCTAAGTCCTTGCTCCTGGTTCATCAAGTTTAGTGTAGTGCTTCTAAGAAGTGTGATACTCACAGCCTGGGATGCCCACATCCCACAGCATGGAGCCAGCAGATCAGTGCTTCCAACTCAGTTTCCAACTAATATATGTTGGAGGCAGCAGATGACAATTGGAGTACTTGGGTTCCTGAAACTCATGTGGGAGACCTGGAGGGAGTTCCTGGCTCCTACCCTGAACCTGGCTCAGCCATGGCAGTTGCAGGTCTTTGGGGAATGAAACAGCAGATGGAAGATCTCTTTCTCTCTCTCTCTCTGTATGCCTCTCCCTCTCTCTTAGTCACTCTGCCTTTCCAATACATTAGTAAATAATCTTTAAAAAGAAGTGTGGCACTAGTCTCTTAGATTATAAATTCATCATCATAGATCAATACATACCCTTAATTAACAGCAAAGATGAGTTAAACAATACTTTAAAAACAAATTGAGAACTGCATTAATAAAAACTCTGAATAAAGTTGAAAACTTTAATAAAAGTAATATCTTCTTGTATTTTTCTCACAACTGGGATACTCCAGCTTGCCATCCTGACATGTTTTTCGAAATGACTGAGAAGTTGCTGGACGATATCCGTGTTTACATTTAAATTCAACTGTGTCCCCTGTTTGGGAATAAAGCTTTTGTCTTTCTTTCCACTTCAATGTTATGTTATATTTTTCCATCATTTCTTCTGATATTATGCATGCATCTGAAAGTAGAAAAATGACAGAAAACATTAAGTAGTACACAAATATTCTCCAAATCTTTCATGTTTAGAAGTAGATAATTGAAAATGAATCTTGATGAAGAATGGGATGGGAGAGGGAGTGGGAGATGGGATGGTTGCGGGTAGGAGGGAAGTTATGCGGGGGGCAAAAGCTGCTATAATTCAAAAGTTGTATTTTGGAAATTTATATTTATTAAATAAAAGTTAAAAAATAGTAAGTGATATAAAAATGTGATTTTTCACATGTGATAATTATATTAATTCCAAAGAGTCATAACAATTATCATGTCAAGAACTCCACATTTTAGAACCTTTCACTACCGTTTTTTTTTTTTTTTAATTAAGATGTAGGTAAAAGAGTGCAAATTGTAAGGTGTAAGATGAATAAAATCTTGGGGCTCAACATACAGCTTGGTGACTTTACTTAATAATAGTGTATTGGTTACTCATTGTGGTAAGCATTTCATTAGAAATAGATCAAATCATCAATCTGTACACTTGCAATTCATGCAATTTTCATTTATCAATTAAATATTTTTAAATAAATTATAAAAATGAAAAGTTTTCTAAACTTTACTTCCTGATACAGAGATACTTGGAGGTCAAGCATTCATCAGAACAGTTTTTAGTCATCTGTGAAAATTCTATTATAAACAGCAAGACTCCATTCTCATATCAATGATTTTCCAGAGTCCATGAGGATATTAAAGTTCTTACGCAAGCATTTTGGTGGTTTTCCCCACTTTCCATTTCTGCACATTATTTTCTTCTCCCCTTCAAGTTGATACAAGGACTGGCACTGATACTCCACGGATGAACCTGAAGTATACACTGGTAATGACAATGAAGTGATGTCTCCATTTTCAATTGGGGGAGGAGGTCCACATTTTCCTGTAGAATCTAAAAAAAAATATGAATTACTGAGATATAAAATCAAACTACTGGTTAAGAAAGCGAATAAAATTGCAGCACAATGCACAGTAAAATGAATCTTGGATCTTGGGATATTATAAAAATGTTTTCTAAATTAATCAATTTTTAAAAAAATGTCATGTAGGATCTCTGTCTTTAATGTGCTGTACACTTTTATTTAATGCTATAACTAGTACCCAAACAGTATTTTTTCACTTTGTGTTGCTATGTGGGGGCAAACTGTTGAAATCTTTACTAATATATACTAAACTGATCTTCTGTATATAAAGAGAATTGAAAATGAATCTTGATGTGAATGGAAGGGGAGAGGGAGCGGGAAAGGGGAGGGTTGCGGGTGGGAGGGAAGTTATGGGGGGGAAGCCATTGTAATCCATAAGCTGTACTTTGGAAATTTATATTCATTAAATAAAAGTTAAAAAAAAAGAAAAATGTTTTCTAGAAGAAATTTTATCACATAAACTGAGTTATATTTTAAGCTGTTTTTATGATTTATTGTATAATTTGAAAGGTAAAGTGACAGAAAGGGAGAGAAAGGGAGAGAAAGGATGAGGGTGAGAGAGAGAGGAGAGAGAGAATCTTTTACATTCCATCTGCTGGTTCACTCCTCAAATGGCCCTAACAGCCAGATTAGGCTAGGCTAGGACTAGGATACAGGAACTCGATTTTGGTCTCACACACGGGAGGCAGGGGCCAAGCCTTAGTCTATCTTCTGATGCTTTCCCAGATTTGTTAGCAGGGAGCTGATAGAGCAGTTGGGACTTGAACCATCGCTCTGATACGGAATGGCATGTTGTAATCAATAGCTTAACCTGCTGCTCCACAATGCTGGCCCCACGTTTCTGGATCTTAAGTGCATCATACAGCAATGCTTACTGTGTCTCTAAATTTTTTTCCTTGCTTTTCTTTTTTATTTAAAAGACACACCAACCTATTGAAAAAAGCCACAGAACATAAATTTGAGAAGGCAAAGGGAATTTTTGCATTAGGTGGAAAAACATTTCTACCAAGTACAATTTAATTCCTAAACATACTGGTTTTTTTTTCATTTTCAAAGAAGTTGCCTAGTTTTTTTTAAACTTTTATTTAATAAATATAAATTTACAAAGTACAACTTTTGAATTATAGCAGCTTCCCCCCCAATAACCTCCCTCTCACCCGCAACCATCCCATCTCCCCTGCCCTCTCCCATCCCATTCTTCATCAAGATTCATTTTCAATTATCTTTATATACGGAAGATAAATTTAGTATATACTGAGTAAAGATTTCAACAGTTTACACCCACAAAGAAACACAAAGAATAAAGTACTGCTTGAGTACTATTTATACTGTTAATGCAAACAGTATAACACATTAAGGACAGAGATCCTACATGGGGAGTAAGTGCACAGTGCCTCCTGTTGTTGATTTAACAATTGACACTCTTATTTATGACGTCAGTAATCACCCGAGGATCTTGTCATGAGCTGCCAAGGCTATGGAAGCCTCTTGGGTTCACCAACTCTGATCTTAGTTAGACATGGCCATAGTCAAAGTGGAAGTTCTCTCCTCCCTTCAGAGAAAGGTACCTCCTTCTTTGATGGCCCGTTCTTTCCTCTGGGATCTCACTCACAGAGATCTTTAATTTAGGTCAATTTTTTTGCCACGGTGTCTTGGCTTTCCATGCCTGAAATACTCTCATGGACTTTTTAGCCAGATCCGAATGCCTTAAGGGCTGATTCTGAGGCCAGAGTGCTATTTAGGACATCTGCCATTCTATGAGTCTGCTGTTTATCCCGCTTCCCATGTTGGATCCTTCTCTTCTTTTTAATTCTATCAGTTAGTATTAGCAGACACTAATCTTGTTTATGTGATCCCTTTGACTCTTAATCCTATCATTATGATCAATTGTGAACTGAAACTGATCATTTTGACTAGTGAGATGGCATTGGTACATGCCACCTTGATGGGATTGAATTGGAATCCCCTGGCACATTTCTAACTCTACAGTTTGGGGCAATTCCGATTGAGCATGTCCCCAATTGTACATCTCCTCCCTCTCTTTTTCCCACTCTATATTTAACAGGGATCAGTTTTCAGTTAAATTTAAACACCTAAGAATAATTGTGTGTTAGTTAAAGAGTTCAACCAATGGTCTTAAGTAGAACAAAAAAATACTAAAAGGAATAAAGTAGTAAGTTGTTCCTCAACAGTCAGGACAAGGGCTGATCAAGCTATTGTTTCTCATAGTGTCCATCTCACTTCAACAGGTTTCCTTTTAGGTGCACAGTTAAATGTCACTGATAAGAGAGAACATATGATATTTGCCCCTTTGGGACTGGCTTAATTTACTCAGCATAATGTTTTCCAGATTCCTCCATTTTGCTGCAAATGACCAGGTTTCATTGTTTTTGACTGCTGTATAGTATTCTATAGAGTACATATCCCATAAATTCTTTATCCAGTCTACTGTTGATGGGCATTTGGGTTGATTCCAGGTCTTAGCTATTGTGAATTGAGCTGCAATAAACATTAAGGTGCAGACAGCTTTTTTGTTTTCCAATTTAATTTCCTTTGGGTAAATTCCAAGGAGTGTGATGGCTGGGTTGTATGGTAGGGCTATATTCAGGTTTCTGAGCAATCTCCAAACTGACTTTCATAGTGGCTTAACCAGTTTGCATTCCCTCCAACAGTGGGTTAGTGTCCCTTTTTCCCCACATCCTCTCCAGCATCTATTGTTGGTAGATTTCTGAATGTGAGCCATTCTAACCGGGGTGAGGTGAAACCTCATTGTGGTTTTGATTTGCATTTCCTTGATGCTAGTGATCTTGAACATTTTTTCATGTGTCTGTTGGCCATTTGGATTTCCTCTTTTGAAAAATGTCTATTTAGGTTCATTTTAAATTTTTAAAAAAGATTTATTTATTTGAAAGTCAGCATTATACAGAGAGAGGAGAGGCAGAGAGAGAAAGAGAGGTCCACCATCTACTGGTTCACTCTCAAATTGACTAAATGGCTGGAGCTGTGCTGATCCAAAGCCAGGAGCCAGCAGCTTCTTCTGGGCCTCCCACGCAAATGCAGGGGCCCAAGAACTTGGGTCATCTTCTACTGTTTTCCCAGGCCAAAGGAGAGAGCTGGATTGGAAGAGGAGCAGCTGGGACATGAACTGGCACCCATATGGGATGTCGGCACTGCAGTGGCGGCTTTACCTGCTACACCACAGCGCCAACCCCTAGACATGCTATATTCAAAACAACATCATAAAAAGACCCTGAAAGAGGTAAAGAATTCCATTTGCCTAAGTTCTTTAGGACTCAAGAACAACAACGAAATGTGCTGTTGGCTCTGTTTTGGACCTTGTGTAGAATGGATGATGTATCAGAGTGCTTATGTTCATGTTCTGACTCCAATCCTCATTCCAACTTCCTGCTAAACATCAGACTAGAAGAGGCAGCTGATTTCTGAAATATTTGGGTCCTTGCCAACCTCATGGGAACCCTAGAATGAACTGAATTTTAGGCTCCTGGCTTCAGCCTGGCTCAGCCCTGTCTCAAGTTTTTGAGGAGTGAACCAGCAGATTGAAGCTTCCCTTGACTTTTTCTGCTTGTCTCAAATTAAAAACAAAAAATTATATCTCTCATATTAAGGACCAGGAAAATTTAAATATTAATGTATAAAACTGAGATGATACAGCTATTGAAACTGATAACATTTTTAAAAACCCAATATTATGTAGAAATATTAAAGAATCATAGGAAAATTTTAAATATTTACAGAATGGGCTTCATAATAGATTGAAGATGACTAAAGGACAAATCTGAATTTGAAGATAAAACAACACAAATTACTCAGTTTCAAAACCGAATAAAACAAAGAACTGAACTTCATCAGTTTTAGAATACAAAAAAAATTAGAAATGTAGAAAGACAAGAGAAAGTGTACTTGACTGAAAACAAATGCGAAAAAATAATGGTGGTGTGGCTTCCTGGATTCCTTAATTGGATACCTATTAAAATGGAGCTTAATTCTTAGGTTTTGAACAATGTATCACAGTTATACAAGATGTTAACATTATAGAAAGCTAACCGAAGTCTGTGTCCACGACTTTTCTATAAATCTAAAATTATCCTGAAATTAAATGGTTACTAAAAAACAAAACAAAACAAAAAAAGGTGAAAATTTGCCACGTTGAGGATAAGGCATCAACCCATATTCCAGAAACTGAATGAACAAACAGAACAATCCCAGTGACATTCATGCCACCATATGTCATATTGGAACTGCCTAGAAATAAAGAAAAAAGAAAACAAATCTTGGGGGAGCCAGTGTCGTGACATAGTGGGCTAAGCCCTGGCCTGCACCTGCATCCCATATGGGTGCTGGTCCATATCCCTGCTGCTCCTCTTCCAATCCAGCTCTCTGCCATGGCCTGGGAAAACATTAGAAGATGGCCCAAGTCCTTGGGTCCCTGCACCCCTGTGGGAGATCCAGAAGTTCCTTGCTCCTGGCTTCAGAGAGGCCCAGCTCTGGCTGCTGTGGTCATTTGGGGTGTGAACTTGTGGGTGGATGATCTTTCTATCTGTTTCTCCCTCCCTCTGTCTGTAACTCTACCTCTCAAATAAATAATTAAATCTTAAAAAAAAAACAGCAACAAATCTTGGCTCCTGCTACATAGAAACTATGTATTTCCTATTAAAGCAAACATCAAATGAAACTGGGTTTCTTACCAGTCACCATGGAGGCCACAAAGAATTGGCACATTTTTCTAGTGTTGAAAGAACTGAACCATCAACCTCATTTCTAAATCCAAGGAAACATCCTCTCAGATAAAGACATAAAGACATTCTCAGGCAAACAAAAACCAAGAGACTTTGTCTCCAGAAGACCTACCCTTAAAGAACTAAAGAAATTCTTCAAAGAGAAGGGAGAAAATAAGTGAAAGATCCCACGACTGCAGGAGGGAACAAAGAATACAGTGGACAAACAGAAGAATGGGGGTGGAGCCAAGATGGCGGAATAGTGAGGGCACGCACTGATAGTCCGAGAAAAGATAGTTTAATAAAAGTGGAGTTACTGTAGCCTCAGGAAAAGGCTCGGGAAAAAAATTGCAGATGAAACTCTTCTGGATCTAGTGGATGTGACACGGAGGACCCACTGGGAGCGTAAGGTTGCCCACCACGTGGAAGCCCAACCACAGAGTCTGCACACCAGCGCTGGAAGGGGAGGTGAGACAAAAACCTCGGTAACCTGAGACATTGGTGGGGAAAGGCAGAAAGAGCCTAGAGGGAACAATGCCTGAAACCCCACTTGGGAAAGTTCACCAGGCTGACTGGAGGAGAGAAAAAAAAATGAATAAATAAGGGGAACCGGCATGGACACTAGCCTCTCTCTCCACTCACCTTACAAAGCCGAGGAAGACAAAGAGCAGGCACCATTTTACGTATGTAAAGTGGCACCCGCTATTAGCCAAGCAGAAAATCCTGACTCTGGTGGGGAGAAATAACAGGAGGTTAGGACCTAGTGAAAGTGTGAAACTAACGAACTGAGACTATGAAAATCTGAGGGGGGGGGGGAGAAAACTCACCGAGTACACAAACTCGGTAACCTTGGCAACCAGGTGAGAGACTGCGGAGAAATTTGAGACCACACTGAGGGCTGCATAAACTCTTTGTGTGGTCCCAGCGGTAGATCAGACGAATACCTACAGGGGCCAGATTTCATACATCAACTACCCTCAATTCCACTCAGCTGTGTGGAATTACTTCCCAACTGAGTCAAAAAAAAGAGAGAGAGAGAGAGAGAGAGAAAGAGAGCGAGCAAGGGAAAGAACAATCTGGGTGAGTCACCTTTGGCACACCCTTAACCCTGAAGAACCAAAGAGAGCTTTCTGGTCACACCCATCACAGCCTCCAAGGATCCATCAAAAGCAGACAGTCCACTTAATCTAGAGTCATAGTATTATGAGCAAAAGCACCACAGTGAAGGAACAAAAGAATATCTCTAAAATGTCAAACACACGCAAAAACCGAAGTAACAAGAACAAGGAAGAAACTATGATGCCCACAAATGAAAAAGACACCCCAATTCAAGATTATGAAGATGATGAGATAGAAGAAATGCAAGAAGCAGATCTCAAAAAATTGATAAGAACATTAAGAATTCTCAAAAACAAATTCTTGATCTACAGAAATACTTAATGGACAAGATAGAAAGTCTCTCATGCGAAAATGAAATATTAAGGAGGAATCAAAATGAAATGAAACAACTAGTAGAACATGAAACTGTGATAGTGACAAGAAATCATAAAAATGAAGAATTCAATATAAAATGACAAACACATTAGAGAGCCTTAAAAACAGAATGGGTGAAGCAGAAGAGAGAATATCAGA
Organism: Lepus europaeus; assembly: GCF_033115175.1. Lineage (NCBI taxonomy): Eukaryota > Metazoa > Chordata > Mammalia > Lagomorpha > Leporidae > Lepus > Lepus europaeus. Next base: position 13,130,288 of record NC_084840.1, on the reverse strand, counting down.
CTTAGAAGACAGAGAACAGGGAAGTATACAGTTAAACCAAAGAAAAGAAGAGCAAATTAGAAATCTAAAAACTATTTTTGGGAATCTACAGGATACTATTAAAAAAACCCAACATTCGAGTTCTAGGAGTTTCTGAAGGCAGGGAGAGGGAGAAAGCATTAGAAGGCCTTTTTAGTGAGATACTAGCAGAAAATTTCCCAGGTTTGGAGGACAGAGACATCCAAGTACAGGAAGCTCATAGAACCCCTAGTAAACATGACCAAAAGAGACCCTCACCACGACATGTTGTAATCAAACTCACCACAGTGAAACATAAAGAAAAGATCCTAAAATGTGCAAGAGAGAAACGTCAGATTACTTTCAGAGGATCTCCAATTAGACTCACAGCTGACTTCTCATCAGAAACCCTACAAGCGAGGAGGGAATGGTGAGACATAGCCCATGTACTAAGAGAGAAAAACTGCCAGCCCAGAATATTATAACCTGCAAAGCTCTCATTTGTGAATGAAGGTGAAATAAAGACCTTTCATAGCAAACAGAAATTGAACAAATTTGTTGCCAGTCGTCCTGCCCTGCAAAAGATGCTTAAAGATGTGTTACACACAGAAACACAGAAACATGGTCATCAATATGAAAGAAGGTAAAGGAAGGAACCTCACAGCAATGGATCACAGGAAGTTCAAAGCATATATTAGAAAATATCTTTGGGAAATGGCAGGGCTAGTTACTACTTATCAATAGTCACATTGAACATTAATGGCCTGCACTGTCCAGTTAAAAGACACAGATTGGCTGATTGGGTTAAGGAACAAAACCCATCTATTTGCTGCTTACAAGAAACACATCTTTCCAATAAAGATGCATACAGACTGAAAGTGAAAGGCTGGAAAAAGTTATACCATGCCAATAGAAATGAAAAAAGAGCGGGCATAGCCATCTTAATATCGGACAACATAAACTTTAACACAAAAACTGTTAAGAAAGACAAATAGGGGCACTATATAATGATTAAGGGATCAATTCAACAGGAAGATATAATGATTATCAATTAATATGCACCTAATTACAGAGCACCAGTTTATTTAAAAGATTTGGATCTAACAGATATCTACAGAACTTTTCATGCTACACATAAAGCATTTACATTCTTCTCAGCAGTACATGGAACTTTCTCTAGGATTGACCACATATTAGGCCATAAAGCAAGTCTCAGCAAAATCTAAAGAATTAGAATCATACCATGCAGCTTCTCAGACCACAAAGGAATGAAGTTGGAAATTAGCAACTCAGGAACCCCTGAGCATATGCAAATACATGGAGACTGAACAATATGCTCCTGAATGAACAATGGATCACAGAAGAAATTAAAAGAGAAATCAAAAATTTTCTGTAAGTAAATGAGGATAACAGCACAACATACCAAAACTTATGGGATACAACAAAAGCAGTGTTAAGAGGAAAGTTTATATCAATAAGGGACTACATCAAGAAACTGGAAACGCACCAAATAGATGAGCTTTCAATTCATATCAAGGATCTAGAAAATCTGTAGCAAACCAGACCCAAATCTAGTAGGAGAAGAGAAATAAATAAAATCAGAGAAGAAATCAACAGGATTCAATAAAAAATTACAAAAAATCAGCCAAACGAGGACCTGGTTTTTTGAAAAAATAAATAAAATTGATGCCCCATTGGTCCAACTAACTAAAAAAAGAAGAGAAAAGACCCAAATCAATAAAATCAGAGATGAAAAAGGAAATGAAACAACAGACACCACAGAAATAAAAAGAATCATCAGAAATTACTACAAGGACTTGTATGCCAGCAAACAGGGAAATCTATCAGAAACGCATAGATTGCTGGACACATACAACCTACCTAAATTGAGCCAGGAAGACATAGAAAACCTAAACAGATCCATAACTGAGACAGAAATTGAAACAATAATAAAGGCCCTCCCAACAAAGAAAAGCCCAGGACCAGATGGATTCACAGCTGAATTCTACCAGACATTTAAAGAAGGATTAACTCCATTTCTTCTCAAACTATTCAGAGCAATCGAAAAAGAGGGAATCCTCCCAAATTCTTTCTATGAAGCCAGCATCACCTTATTCCCTTAGCCAGAGAAAGATGCAGCATTGAAAGAGAATTACAGACCAATATCCCTGATGAACATAGATGCAAAAATACTCAATAAAATTCTGGCCAATAGAATGTAACAACACATCAGAAAGATCATCCACCAGACCAAGTGGGATTTATCCCTGGTATGCAGGGATGGTTCAACGTTCGCAAAACAATCAACATGATACACCACATTAACAGACTGCAGAAGAAAAACCATATGATTATCCCAATAGATGCAGAGAAAGCATTTGATAAAATGCAACACCCTTTCATGATGAAAACCCTAAGCAAACTGGGTATAGAAGGAACATTCCTTAATACAATCAAAGCAATTTATGAAAAACCCACAGCCAACATCCTATTGAATGGGGAAAAGTTAGAAGCATTTCCACTGCAATCTGGTACCAGACAGGGATGCCCACTCTCACCACTGCTATTCAATATAGTTCTGGAAGTTTTAGCAAGAGCTATTAGGCAAGAAAAAGAAATTAAAGGGATACAAATTTGAAAGGAGGAACTCAAACTATCCCTCTTTGCAGATGATATGATTCTTTATTTAGGGGACCCAAAGAACTCTACTAAGAGACTATTGGAACTCATCGAAGAGTTTGGCGAAGTAGCAGAATATAAAATCAATGCACAAAAATCAATAGCCTTTGTATACACAGGCAATGCCACGGCTGGGAAGAACTTGGAAGATCAATCCCATTCACAATAGCTACAAAAACAATCAAATACCTTGGAATAAACTTAACCAAGGACGTTAAAGATCTCTACGATGAAAATTACAAAACCTTAAAGAAAGAAATAGAAGAGGATACCAAAAAAATGGAGAAATCTTCCATGCTTATGGATTGGAAGAATCAATATCACCAAAATGTCTATTCTCCCAAAAGCAATTTACAGATTCGATGCAATACCAATCAAAATACCAAAGACATTCTTCTCAGATCTGGAAAAAATGATGCTGAAAATCATATGGAGGCACAGGAAACCTCGAATTGCTAAAGCAATCTTGTACAACAAAAACAAAGCTGGAGGCATCACGATACCAGATTTCAGGACATAATACAGGGCAGTTGTTATCAAAACAGCATGGTACTGGTACAGAAACAGATGGATAGACCAATGGAACAGTATAGAAACACCAGAAATCATCCCAAACATCTACAGCCAACTTATATTTGATCAAGGATCAAAACCAATCCCTGGAGTAAGGACAGTCTATTCAATAAGTGGTGCCGGGAAAATTGGATTTCCATGTGCAGAATCATGAAGCTAGACCCCTACCTTTCACCTTACACAAAAATTCACTCAACATGTATTAAAGACTTAAATCTACAACCCAACACCATCAAGCTATTAGAGAGCATTGGAGAAACCCTGCAAGATATTGGGACCGGGAAAGACTTCCTAGAAAAGACCCGGTAAGCTCAGGCAGTCACAGCCAAAATTAACTATTGGGATTGCATCAAATTGAGAAGTTTCTGTACTGCAAAAGAAACAGTCAGGAGAGTGAAAAGGCAACCCACAGAATGGGAAGAAATATTTGCAAACTATACTACAGATAAAGGGTTGATATAAAAAGAAATCAAGAAAATCCACAACAACAAAACAAACAACCCACTGAAGAGATGGGCCAAGGACCTCAATAGACATTTTTCGAAAGAGGAAATCCAAATGGCCAACAGACACATGAAAAAATGTTCAAGATCACTAGCAATCAGGGAAATGCAAATCAAAACCACAAGGAGGTTTCACCTCACCCCGGTGAGAATGGCTCACATTCAGAAATCTACCAACAATAGATGCTGGAGAGGATGTGGGGAAAAAGGGACACTAACCCACTGTTGGTGGGAATGCAAACTGGTTAAGCCACTATGAAAGTCAGTTTGGAGATTGCTCAGAAACCTGAATATAGCCCTACCATACAACCCAGCCATCACACTCCTTGGAATTTACACAAAGGAAATTAAATTGGCAAACAAAAAAGTCATCTGCACCTTAATGTTTATTGCAGCTCAATTCACAATAGCTAAGACCTGGAATCAACCCAAATGCCCATCAACAGTAGACTGGATAAAGAAATTATGGGATATGTACTCTATAGAAAACTATACAGCAGTCAAAAACAATGAAACCTGGGCATTTGCAACAAGATAGAGGAATCTGGAAAACATTATGCTGAGCGAATTAAGCCAGTCCCAAAGGGACAAATATCATATATTCTCCCTGATCTGCGACAACTAACTGAGCACCAAAGGGAAAACCTGTTGAAGTGAAATGGACACTATGAGAAACAGTGACTTGATCAGCTCTTGTTCAGACTGCTGATGTACAATGTAATACTTTATCCATTTTAGTATTTTTTTCTCTGTTTTGTTCTAGTACTATTGGTCGAACTCTGTAATTAACACACAATTATTCTTAGGTGTTTAAATTTTAATTGAAAAGTGATCCCTGTTAAATATAAAAGTGGAAAAAGAGAGGGAGGAGATGTACAATTTGGGACATGCTCAACTGGACTTGACCCAAATGGTAGAGTTAGAAATGTGCCAGGGGATTCCAATACAATCCCATCAAGGTTGCATGTACCAATGCCATCTCACTAGTAGTCCAAGTGATCAATTTTAGTTTACAATTGATCACACTGATAGGTCTAAGAGTCAAAGGGATCACACAAATAAGACTAGTTTCTGCTAATATTAACTGATAGAATCAAAAAGGGAGAGAAAGATCCATCATGGGAAGCGGGATACACAGCAGACTCATAGAATGGCAGATGTCCTAAACAGCACCCTGGCCTCAGAATCAGCCCTTAAGGCATTCAGACCTGGCTGAAGAGCCCATGAAAGTATTTTAGGCATGGAAAGCCAAGACACTCTGGTAAAAAAAAAAAAAAAAAAAAAAAAAAAAAAAAAAAAAAAAAAAAAAAAACCTAAATGAAAGATCTCTGCGAGTGAGATCCCAGTGGAAAGAATGGGGCCATCAAAGAAGAAGATACCTTTCTCTGAAGGGAGGAGAGAACTTCCACTTTGACTATGACCCTGTCAGAATAAGATCAAAGGTGGCGAACTCAAAAGGCCTCCATAGACTTGGAAACTCATGACTAGAGCCTAGGGAGATTACTGACGCCATAAACAGGGGTGTCAAATTGTTAAGTCAACAACAGGATTCACTGTGAAACTTACTTCTCATGTGGGATTTGTCCTTAAATTGTTGTCCAATGAAAAGTAATGCTATAACTAGTACTGAAACAGTATTTTACACTTTGTGTTTCTGTGTGGGTGCAAACTGATTAAATCTTTACTAATTATATATTGAATCGATCTTCTGTATATAAAGATAATTGAAAATGAATCTTGATATGACTGGAATGGGTGAGGGAGCGGGAGATGGGAGGGGTTGAGTTGGAGGGAAATTATGGGGTGGGGGAAGCCATTATAATCCATAAACTGTACGTTGGAAATTTATATTTACTAAATTAAAAATTAAAAAAATATATCATGTAGGATCTCTGTCCTTAATGTGCTGTACATTGTGATATAATGCTATAACTAGTACTCAAACAGTATTTTTCATTTTGTGTTGCTATGTGGGTGCAAACTGTTGAAATCTTTACTTAATATGTACTAAACTGATCTTCTGTATATAAAGAGAATTGAAAATGGATCTTGATGTGAATGGAAGGGGAGAGGGAGCTGGAAAGGGGTGGGTTGCGAGTGGGAGGGAAGTTATGGGGGGGGAACCATTGTAATCCATAAGCTGTACTTTGGAAATTTATATTCATTAAATAAAAGTTTAAAAAAAATAGAAGAGTAAACATTGAATAGACATTATTCCTCATGAACTAGTGCAATTCTGTTTGGTATTTCAAGCAAAATTAGATCATGTGATGTGCTGCTCAATATATGTACTGAACATACTTAAGGCATTTATATCCCAAATATGGAAGGATAAATGGATCTAAATGGAAGTAGTTCCCAGATTTCAATTTAATGGCACAATGTAAACATGAGTAGAGAATAAGTTACCTAAAAGCATGTAACAACAACAGAGTTGAAAGCTATACTTGAAAACATCAAAGATAAATCAAAATAAAATTCTTTAAAAATGTCCCCCATATGAAGGTAAGAAAAGAGAAACAGAACCAAAAAAAAAAAAAAACCAGAAAAGAAATATAAAGAACAAAATGAGAGATAAGCCCTAACATAGAAATAGTTTTTTATACGTAAATGGCCTAAATATGCCAGTTAAAGGCAAAAATGTAAAGAAGGCCCAACTACATGTTGTAAGCATCAAATCCTTTCAAATGAACGCACACCTAGATTCAAAATGAATGACTAGGAAAAATATTAGGCAAAGAATTATTTTAAATATGGAAATACCTCCATTGTTGGTCTCTCTTATTTCCGGAACTCTGAGTATCAGACTGCCCCATGACTTCTTTTTACAAGTGTAGTAATTTCTTGGACAAGGTTAGTCAGTCCCCTGTCTTCAATTACAATCTATATACTGACTATGCCCAAATTAGAAAATAAATCTTATAACATTTCAGATAAAGAATTCTCCCAGATTCCAACCTTCCTTTCAATTTGATCGAATCCTTCTTGAAAAAAATGCCATATTTCTTGATTCCATTCATAAAAAAGTCTTGAAATCTTGGCATTGTCATTTTATTTATTGCACAAGAATTACTTCATTTTATATCAACATATTTGTCCCTACTATATTCTCAGATACCTGTGGGGAAATATGATACTCTACCTTTGCATTGAGGTGGTTCGGTCCAGGTTCCGTTTAGACACATTACTTCTACTTCCCCATACATGTCAAAAGGTTGTTTACATTCATAACGTACTTTCTCACCAGAAGGGTATCTGGCCATCTTATGTGATATTATAATAGCATTGTTCACACTAGGTGGATTCACACAGGAAACATCTGAAAAAACAGGAAAAAGAATCATTCTAGTGTTCCTGTTGAGTATCCAGTCATTGCATAAGCAAATATGTTTGGAGGGATATTTAAAATCAGTAGATAATGTGTCAGGAAACATGTGCATTTGTCAATAAATATAAACATAATATTAATGCAAATAACACATATTTTGTAAAATTTAAGTTTCGTCTCCTTAAATATCTTCCACCTCCTTCACTAGAGTAATGATAAACATTTCCTCCCTTGGGAATCATGAAAATGAAAGTTTTCCTGTACATTTCCTTATTTTTGTAAAGGTTTGTTTATGTAATAGGAAGAATGAAAGAGAAAGAAGAGTAAGGGAATGAGAAGGAGGGAGAGAGGGAGAAGGGGAAGAGGGGAGAAAGAAAGAGATCTTCATTTCACTGGCTCACTCCCCAAATGGTCATAATTGCTGGGGCTGGGCCAGGCCAAAGCCAAGAGCCTGGAACTCCATCTGGGTCTCCCACAAGGGTCACAGGAGCCCATGTACTTGGGCCACCTTCCACTGCTTTCTCAGGCACATTATCAGGAAGCTGGATTGGAAGTGTGCAGCAGCTGTTAATCAAAGCAGCACTCAAATCAGGATGTCAACATTGCCACAACTGCTTAACCTAGTGCCCCACAGCATGGGTTCCCTTTCTGGTATATTTCTACTCGTGTTTAGTAAAATACATCTTATAAGTTCTAGAAATTCAATATGAATTTAGAAAATGCAAAAAGTTAGAATAGGTACCAAAACAGATAGATTTTTACACAGTAAGGTGAGGTGATATAGTTCCAAATAACCTAATAGATATCTTATGTGCAAATACAAGAGAGCTCCTAGGTTCTTAACTAGAGGAATGTCAACAAAAGGGAAAGGTTGATTGCCCTGATTTCATCAACACCCATTGTATACAAGTATTGAAATGTCAAACTGTATTCCACTAATCTGTATGTTATCATTAACAAAAAAATTCAAGATAGTTACACACTGTGTAAGTCTTGTGAGCTACAAATCACCATAGAATATTTGAAATAACTCTTCATTCCTGTAAGGGCAGGCACTGTGGCATAATGAATAAAGCCGTGGCCTGCAATGCCTGCCCCAATGGGCAATGCTTTGGGTCCTGGTTGGTCTACTTCTGATCCAGTTCCCTGCTAATATGCCTAGGAAAAACAGCAGAAGATGGCCAAATACTTGGGCCCCCGCCATTAATGTGGTAGACACAAATGGTGTTCTTGGCTTTGGCTGGCCCAGCCCAGGCTGTTGCAGGCATCTGGGAAGTGAACCAGCAAGGGAAGATCTCTCTCTCTCTCTCTCTCTCTCTCTGTTATTTTGACCTTCAAATAAATGATAAATAAATATTTTTAAAAAAATTCTTTATTCTCTTTACATATGATGATATATCCATGCAAGTATATACTATATTGCATTTAAAACAATGAAATTGCTCTGAAATGAGGCAGTTTCTAGATTTATCAGAACATCCAAGGATCAAAGTGCAGAACAATGTATATCACTGTATTTTTGTTTTCATTCAAACACAAAATATGCATAAATCCATATATGTCATAATTTTAATTTAAAACATGTGAATATGTTGATTTATTTTTTTTTGACAGGCAGAGTGGACAGTGAGAGAGAGACAGAGAGAAAGGTCTTCCTTTTGCCATTGGTTCACCCTCCAATGGCCGCCGCGGTAGGCACGCTGTGGCCGGCGCACCACGCTGATCCGATGGCAGGAGCCAGGTGCTTATCCTGGTCTCCCATGGGGTGCAGGGCCCAAGGACTTGGGCCATCCTCCACTGCACTCCCTGGCCACAGCAGAGAGCTGGCCTGGAAGAGGGGCAACCGGGACAGGATCGGTGCCCCGAGCGGGACTAGAACCCGGTGTGCCGGCGCCGCAAGGCGGAGGATTAGCCTAGTGAGCCACGGCGCCGGCCGATAATATGTTGATGTTTTAACTCAGCAATGTTTACTTTGGAACAAAAGTCTTGCTGAAAGTGAGAATCTATTTTTAAGATTATCCTCTGTATATGTCCTGTGTATATATTGCTTGAATATCTAATTTTGCAAACATATTATTTATTTTGTTTATTTTATTTTTAAATGTCAATTGGGATTATCTAGACACTGAAGTCTGGGGCCAACTGTTTTACCACTACATTTGTCTGTGTTTAAAATTATGTAAAAATGAGGTTTTACTGTAAAAAAAAAAGGAAAAAAAGAAAGTACGTGCCATCAGATTTTATTTTGCCATTATTCTGCTTATTACTTATGATTTAAAATTTTTAAAATTAAACACTTAGAAAATCAGTCAAGAATTAAGAACACAGTTTGAGAATATCTTAATTTTTTTTTTTTTGACAGGCAGAGTTAGACAGTGAGAGAGAGAGAGACAGAGAGAAAGGTCTTCCTTTTTCCCTTGGTTCACTCCCCAAGTGGCCACTATGGCTGGCGTGTAGCGGGTGGCGTGTGGCTGCCGGCGCGCTGCGCCAATCCGAAGCCAGGAGCCAGGTGCTTCCTCCTGGTCTCCCATGCGGGTGCAGGGCCTAAGGACCTGGGCCATCCTCCACTGCACTCCCTGGCCACAGCAGAGAGCTGGCCTGGAAGAGGAGCAACCGGGACAGAACTGGGGCCCCAACCAGGACTAGAGCCCGGGGTGCTGGCACCACAGGCGGAGGATTAGCCTAGTGAGCCGCTGCAGCACTGGCCCGAGAATATCTTAATTTAAAGATCAGAAAATTTACCAGCTAAAGATTGTGAAAATGACAAAAATATCTATTATTATATAGTCCACTCTATTTTTTTGCAAATGTTTAAGAATACTATAAGGTACAAGGTATTAATCACCAGAGACCTTCAAGGGCATGTTTAGCCATAAAAGGATATGGCAATTATTCCATCCTGAGGTTTGCAGAGAATTCCCCAGAGGATGAGATAAACACAGTTTCAGGAACCCATCCCTAGATTTTTTGATTGTGTAGGTCAAAGATGAGCTCATGAATTTTGATTTACATTTCTAGCAATTTGCTAGGACATGCTGATGCTATTGGTGCAGGGAGCACATTTTGAAACCTTTGAGCTATGAGATTAATCACTTGGTATTCAATTTCATCATTTTATTTGTTGGCATAAACCTATTTGGTCCTGGCTTAAAAAATTAATGCATACCCATTTTTAATGATACTAGATGCAGTTTTATTTTTATTGCCTGCGATAGTTTCATAATTACATTATAAAAGCTTATCAAAGTACCTTTGCACGTTGGCTTTCCTATCCATCTGCTGTTAATACATGTTATAACACCAGGCCCATCCAATCTGTAATTTTCTGGACATGTATAACTCACTTGTTCTCCTGATCTATATGACTTCTTTTTCTTGCCTATGGGTATGGCACCGTCAAAGCTGGGTAAATTTACACAATCTGTTTCTGAAAGGAAAAGAATATTTATATGTTCAGAAAATCACAATATACACTAATTATATTCTAAAATATTTGTTAGATACATATAGAACCAACGAATATTGCATAATCATTTTTAATTATGTGAAATGTGATGTTAGCAGTTTTGACTTGATTGCACTGAACTGTTCTATTGTTATTAAAAATATAAAAGGGGGATCATATTGGATGTCTGATAACACAGTGGCAGTTGTACTTGAGAGACTATTTTTGCATTCATTTTACTTTACTTTTTGTTGGCACCCATATAATGTATTTCTGTTTTTAATTTTTACAAAATGTAATTACTTACATTAATTATTTTAAACAACTTCAGAAATGTACATTTGTAAGGAGGTAGCTTATACATTCACAGCAAATTGTATAATGATGAGCTTTATGAGTGGGGGTGAGCGACACTCCAAGAACAGAGATGAGAAGTCAGAGAATGTGTGTTACATGAAGCTGAAAGTTCATATAAAATGATGCAAAACTGAAGTTATTAGCTCATAACATCAAACTCTTCTAAAATCTTACTAGGGCTGTGATTCTTAGAATCTGAAACCTTCAATAGACACCTTATGACATTCTAGAATTACAGCTTTCTTGTTTACATAATTTATACTTTGAAAGAAGGGCAATTTTAATACATAGAATACATCAAATATACTATACTTATGCATTCTGGTGGTGGTGACCATTTTCTTCCTAAACATGTTGCAAATGCAGGTCCATCAATTCCAAAACCTTTGGAGCACCTGTATATAACTTCTTCTCCATACTGGTAACTGTTCGACATGTCAGATGCAACACCATTAGAAATCTCAGGTGGAGAGCCACAAGGAAGTCCTGAAACCAAAAGTTTCACTAACTCAGGAATTTAATTTCAGGCGCAGGTTTTAATATTCAGTCATTTTACTTGAAAAGGTATGATAGCATAGCAGTTACTGTGACATCACCAAGGAAGTATGCTAATACTTCCTAAAGCTGCCATCCTAGTATGTGACTGCCTGTCAAAATGTTAGAGCTTGAGACAGCATGTGAAATTGAAATTATCAACACAGTTAGGAATTAACCAGTGTTGCTGTTAAGGGAAAAACACGTTGAGGATTATAAAGCTATCAAAATCACTGTACACTGCAAGATATCAGAAAGGACATTGTAGGAAGACCATAACATACACTTATTAAATTTAGAAAAAGCGAACACTATAACTTGCATGAATAGGAGGCTTATTTTCACAACACACTTTTTTTAAAAAACAATGAAACAGAATAATAGGTAATTTTTAATGAATCGATAATATTAAATTAGGATTGATAAGATTATGCATAAAGCATTTCAGTGGTAAAATATATAAATGACACCATATGTGTAGTGGTTAAATTATTCTAGATCATGACTTTGATAATAGATATGCTTATTGAATTAAACTATAAAAAGAACTTGAAGCTTCACATGGTCCATCCTCACCTACACAGTGAGGTGGAGAACTCCATTTTCCCATGTGGCACGTTATTCCATCTCCTCCAGATATGCTGAAACCATCTTCACAAATATAACTTAATTTCGTGCCATGTGGGTAAACTCTGCCTTCCCCTTCTTCTGGAAGTATAGATGATCTAATTCTTCCATGGTCTATGTCAGGCGGTTTAGAACATGGGCTTTTTTCTATATGAAGAAGAGAAATCAAGGGTAAAACCCAAATAAGATGTTTAAAATGAAAAACAAAATAAACTAATATTTGCGATTTTAAAATAAGTGTAATTTGAACAAATAGTCAAAAATTTAAATATTGAAACTTTCAAGGATACATGTGTCATTTTTCAAGTATCAACCTTTAGGTCAATATCTTCCTTCATCTGTGTCCTATTTGTTGTGAGGAGTAAAATATGGGTAAACAGATATTTTACATAATATTTATACAATATCCCAAGGTTTTTAATCTCAGTTTTGCTCACAGGAGTAAAACAATGGTAATTACTTCATATTCTTTTTAATCATGATGTAAGGTTTCAGAATAAAATATATGTTTTAATTCTTTTCAATACACAAAGCACTGGGAAGACTTAACAGCATTGGAAGGAATTAACAAAAGAAGTTATAGAGTACTGACCAGCACAGCGAGGTATTGATTGCCATCTTCCATCTTTGCACACAATTTCCTCTGCTCCTTGAATTAGATAATTTTCTTGACAAAGAATAGACATTTTTTCTCCATCCTGATAATTCACTGTGGTTGTCATATTTTGAGAATAGGGAATCTGAGGTGGCGGTGGGCATGGTTCTGTTTTTACTTTTAAAAAAATATTAAAATTAGATTTCTTGAGTAAAATCATAACTTTAAAATATTAAAAAGATAATTGTCAATAAATATAAACATCAATAAGAATGACAATATACTACCATAAATTCTCAATGTTTTATATATATGCTATACTTTTCTTCTTTATGGCAGCTTATCAGCTTAAAATGACTTTAATAATAAATAATAACTAATTTTTATAAATTTTATAAAAATTCTATAAAAATTTTATAATAATTATAAAATAATAACTAAATTTTTATAAAGCTTAAAGGTACTATTCTCTCCTTTTTAAAAAATTTTTTGACAGGCAGAGTGGACAGTGAGAGAGAGAGATAGAGAGAAAGGTCTTCCTTTTCCCATTGGTTCACCCTCCAATGGCCGCCAAGGCCGGCGCGCTGCGGCCAGCACATTGTGCTGATCCGAAGCCAGGAGCCAGGTGCTTCTCCTGGTCTCCCATGGGGTGCAGGGTCCAAGCACTTGGGCCATCCTCCACTGCACTCCTGGGCCACAGCAGAGAGCTGGACTGGAAGAGGATCAACCGGGACAGAATCCGACACCCCGACTGGGACTAGAACCCAGAGTGCCGGTGCCGCTAGGCGGAGGATTAGCCTATTGAGCCAGGGCTCCGGCCTAAAGATACTATTCTCACAAATGAGAAAGCAATAAAATTAATGTTGTAAAAAAATGCTTACCTGTGCAAGTTAGTTTGGGATCCCATCTTCCATTTATGCAGATTGAGTGTTTATTTCCTGATTTTCCCCGACATCTGTAACTTACGTTGGAGTTATGATTATATTCATTCTTATTTGATAGGTTTGTCTCACTTGCAATTGAATCTGATACTACACACTTCTCAAGTTGATCTGTCGCTATAAAGTGAAAATATTTCCATGCAAAGACTAATTAGGAATCAAATAATGACATAAAATAGCCATAAAGTCGTGTATACAACATTATGATTTATTTCTAGAGATTCCACCAACCAAATTAGTCCTGGTCAGATTGCATAATACAAGATGTTATGTGTGAACCTAAGTTCCATTCTGAGGACTGGAGTCCTGAGCAAGACAAACGAGTTTTCTGAGAGATGGAGAGAAACCTAAGGCCAGAGGAGAGGTGGTGGTGGTGCTGGTTATGTCCTGTGCATGACTGGTTTCTGCAAGATTTTCTTTGTTGGGAAAAATTAAAAAGCTAAACTAGGGGCTAGCATTGTGGCACAGCAGGCTGATCCATGATCTTGCTGGTTGGAGTCCCAGCTGCCCCACTTTCATCCAGCTTCCTGCTAATGCACCCGGGAGAGCAGTGGAAGATGGCCAAGTGCTTGGGCCTCTGTCACCTGTGTGGGAGACCTTGAGAGAGTTCCTGGCTCCTGGATTTGGCCTGGCCCAGCCCTGGCTGCTGTTACCAATTGGGAAGTGAACAGCTGGATGGAAGATATCTCTGTAAATTTCCCTCCCTCTTCTTTCATTCTCTCTCTCTTTCTCTGCCTGCCTTAAAAAACAAACAAACAAACAAACAACAACAACAACAAAACTACGCTAGTAGAAAGTACAGAATAAATGAATAAATACTGGGAGGTAAAAATTTGAATAGGTCTATGAAAGACAAAAATAACTTATATTGAGCTGAATATGGGTAGGAGATTAAGATTAAGAAGGAAAACTCTGAAATTGGAAGAAATAATAATTCAAAAAGAAGTTTTGATGTAAGTTAGAATGAAGAATTGAGAGTTTCATATCTGATAGCAGCTTGAGTGTTCACTCCACGTGTAGTAAGGTGAAATAATTTTGTAGAGAGAAGAAGACAAGATAAGTTTAGAAATTGAAGGATTGGCAGTATTTTTGACAAGAATGTTATGATTAACCCAACAACTTTTATTGACTCATTCGACAAACTCCTACTGAGTATCTCCTATACATTAGTCTTCTAGATGTTGGAGATACTTCTGTGAGTAAAGTATATAAAAATCTATGCTATCTTGAAGCTCTGTCTTTCCCTGGAATTAATTAACAGCTAAAGCTGTGATGGAGCAAATCAATTAGTTGGAAGAGCCAGGACTCTTTGAATGCAATATTCAAGAAAGCTCTAGGGGTCAGAGCTGTGGCACAGCCCTGGCCTGAAGTGCCAGCATCCTAGATGGGTGCCGGTTCTAGTCCTGGCTGCTCCTCCTCTGATCCAGTTCTCTGCTATGGCCTGGGAAAGCAGTGGATGATGGCCCAAGTCCCTACTTCTCTACACCCATTTCGGGGACCCAGAAGAATCTCCTGGCTCCTGGCTTCGAATCAGTACAGCTCCGGCCGTTGTAGCCATCTGGAGAGTAAACCAGCAGAGGAAAGACCTCTCTCTCTCATTCTACCTCTCTCCCTCTCTCTGTATCTACCTCTCTCTGTAACTCTGTCTTTCCAATAAATAATAAATCTTTAAAAAAAAAAAAAAAAGAAAGCTCTAGGTAGAGCTTGCTACTTCTGTTTTTCCTCTTTAAGTACATATTCAATTATCAACAAAAATCTGTAATCATTGTTTTTAAGATTGCATATTTTCAGGAATATTTTAAATTTCAAAAAGATACTGCAAATATTTTTTTTCTAGTAAAATAGAAACATCATTAAATATGTAGTTATTATTATTATTCAGCATTCATTAAATATTCTCACCAACACACTGAGGAAGTTGAGTCCATGTTCCATTAATGCATGTAATTGATCTGTGTCCAATCATTGTAAATGTTTCTCTGCAGCTGAACACCACTGAATCTCCATGGTGATAGGGAGGGGCAGAAGGCTCAACGTAGCCGTGCTCCAGGTCAGGAATATCTCCACATGTGCTTTCCTCTTCTATGGAAATTTCATGAAAATATTGTCATAGATAAACAGAGTTTGTAGGTGTTAGGAAAATAAAAATTGTTTCAATATTAATATTTGCATATTTTACCAATACACGTTGGTAAGGTTGTCCAATTTCCATCAACACACTCAATTTTATGAGGCCCTTTCAACAGAAATCTTGTATTGCAATCATATTCTACAACCTCACTGTGTTCATATTCTTGTTTCTTTGTTCCTTTAACTTGTCCATTGAGGAGCTGAGGAGGTGAACTACATGACTGTACTTGCCCTAGAGTAGAAATATTGTAAATATTGGTTAAATTGCCTATCTTATAATTAAAAAAAACTATAAAATGGATTAGTTCAAGAAACTATTGGAAATTATTTCCTTAAGCAAGGAAACCTGAGGAGTCTGCCCCCCCCCCCCCCCCCAGCACATGTCTTTACAGGACCCTCTCTGAATTAATGCATCAGCGTTCACATAAGGACATACTGGAAGCTCACAGAAATTAGGAGAGAGAGAGCAGTTAGAATATTCAAAATCTGACTTCTTGTTTCAGCAATTGTAAGATGAATAATCACCTTTACATGTTGGAACATTAGGGGACCATCCAAAGTGGTAACACTGCATTGAATCTGGTCCCACTCTTCTAAGCCCCGGTCTGCAGGTGAATTTCAGCACGTCTCCAACTCTGTATTTTTCATTCTTGGCATCAATAACAACTAAATCTTTTCCTACTTGAGGAACTCTGCATTCTCTTTCTAAAGAAAATTAAAGGAGTTTAATGAGAATATGTAATTAAGCTTTGCCAAAGTAAGTTTTAAATGTGTCATATAAATATGAGCAGTTACTCGATGATGGATATCCTGAGGGAATCAGATAAATTCTCTTCCTTGAAAAACTGTTACACATGGTTTTATCCGCCCTGCAAATTCCTATGGGCCTCTGAGAAACAGTGTTTATTGCTTTGGCTAGAAACAGTCTACATGAGCTCATCTTCCCCCTTTTCCCCTTCTCATCCTGGAAAACAGACAGCTGATTGTCAAATATAAAAGAGATTCCTGTAATTATCCACACAACTTGTCATAAAAGGAAAAAGAACTACCCTTATGACCTGCAGAAACTAATAATCAAAGTAGAAGGTGAAAAGTAGAAACTCAGGAGTAAAATAGCTGAGCAAGTTGTTACAAACCACGGTGGTCATCGAAGCCCAGTTTTAAGTTATTCGAAAGCTTACATTTACTATAACAAAGACAATTCTTTTCTAATCAGAAAACTGTGATGGACATAGCCCCTAGGAAAAATTAACATAGGGTGATATTTTAAAAATAGATTGTTGTCTTTTGGCTTCAAAAGGCCTACTCCTCCCAGTTTACATCAAATCAGAAATAGGTTGATTTAATCCTTGTTGTTTTTTTAAAATGCTGCTAGAATATTTAAAAAATGGGGCACATAAAATTTAATAAAAAAAATTCCTGAAAATTCAGTACTCACCATAACATGTGGGTAAATCAGTCCAACCATTGTAACCACATTCTATGGTGCCTTTGGTCTGTCCATCTGTGTTTTCATATCCATCATGGCACTCATATTCCAATCTGTCACCAAGCTTATACCATATGCTATTGTTTTTGGCTCTGGAATTCTCAAACACTGGCATTTCACAAGATTCTAACACATAATACAATATAATATTTCACTGCTCATGTAATTTAATGGGCAATCTAAGGAACATTTACTATAGGAACAAATGGGTTTATCGATTAGCATGTGCTAATAAATTAAATAGTATATAAAAATTATCTAAGAAAACTAATGTGATAGTATTGCTGGTAATCAAATAGGCCATTATAAATATAAAGAATTTTTAAAGCAAACCAGAATAGCATTTTGTGAACTAGATGTCAAATATAGTTGTTCTGACATACATAAAAGAGAAAAACATTAGTTGATTACAAAGATTGAGGAATAACTTACATTTCCTATTCCTTAAAAAGAGAGTTTCAGGTTGATTATTTGTTATAATGTAGTACAGAATGAGCTTTATATGAGGATATTTTATCAATTTTTCTTTAGATAGAACTCATAATAAGCATAGAAATTAGAAAGAATTAAAAGAGCAGGAATGGGTAGTCTAACTCTCCATTTCATTAATAGCTTGTTAAATATCACTTCAAAAATATCCCAGAATAGGTTGAGGATAAATAAGATAAACTGAACTAATTTCTCTTAGAAAATCCGTACTAACATTTGGGTAATGTGATCAGAAATCTTCCAACATAGCAAAACTTTGTACAACATTGAAATATTTCTTTCTTTCTACTATCTAGATATTGATGAAGATTTTCTAAGAGTAATAATTTTCAGAAATGCACCTACCAAACAGTAGCAAACATAAATTATAAATATTAGATTTTTCTGGGATTATATACTATGGAAACATACCAGCAAAAACATTAACTATGTGTATGGGGCAAAGACTTTGATATGAAAAGGCTGATCACCTAAAAACAGGCATATCTAACATTCACAAAGGTCTCAGGTAAAAATAAGTGCACATACACCAGAAACACCTAAGCTTCCTAACCTGTTTTCAAATCACAGGATGATTTAAGTGGGAAAAAAAAATTGAACTGACATTGATATTCTACCATATTAGTATCTAATCTTAAAAGGAAGAACATATATGCTTTTTTCTCAAAGTTTTTTATTTATTTTTTAAATAAAATCACTTGTGCCCCCCAAAAAAACAAAACTAAAGAAACTTTATCCTGTCATAAGTCATATGAATAAATAATGGGATATGAACGTGTACATTACTCACTAACGCATGTGGGTTGATGGGACCATCCACTCTGCAGGCATGTGACTGATCCTGATGTTTCCCCATCTGTGGTTACATATCCTGGCTTACACCTATATTCTGTTTTTCTGTTTAGGGCATATGTAAAATCATATTCAGACATAAACCCATTCTCCACTTCTATATCTAATTTTGAACATGTTTCTAAAAGAGAAAAAAATCAAGAAAAGATAGCGATATGTTTAATTATACTTACATTGACTTTAATACTATTAAGACACCCTTGTAAGAACAATGAGTCATATATAAATAAAAACCTGGATTAAGTATAATTGTTCAAATTCTTGTGTCTAAGAAAAAAAGCTATGAGTTTCCAAAGATAGTGCTTCAAGATACTTCCTGAAATTTGATGGTTTTCATAAAGAAATCAACAAGCAACAAATGTTGGTGAGGATGTAGGGGAAAAGGTAGCCTAATCCATTGCTGGTGGGAATGTAAACTGTGCAGCCCCTGTAGAAGACAGTATGGAGATACCTCAGATACCTGAAAATGGACCTACCAAATGACCCAGCTATTCCACTCCTAGAAATTTATCCAAAGGAAATGAAATCAGCATATGAAAGAGTTCTCTATAGCACATGTTTATTGCAGCTCAGTTCATATTAGCTAAAATATGGGATCAACTCAGATGCCCATGAATTGAAGGCTGGATAAAGAAACCATGGTATATGTACACTATGGAATACTACACAGCAGTGAAAATATGAAATGCAAAAAAAAAAATGGATGCAACTGGAAAACGTTATACTTAGTGAGATAAGCCGGTCACAAAAAGACAAATACCATATGTTCTATCTAATCTAACATCTAATCATATAACAAAATCTAACGAATTCTTTATATAAAAGAAAAAATACTGAAGATAAGCTATTGCTTTTAAAAAATTAGAATAAAGCAACCAAAACATAAGTACAAATATTGAAAATATCCATATGAGAAGATAAAATATAAGAGGAAATAAACGAAAGTAAAGTTTGCAAAGATATGCATTAAAATTGGTAAACATCACCGCAGCTCACTAGGCTAATCCTCCGCCTGCGGCGCCGGCACCCCAGATTCTAGTCCCGGTCGGGGTGCCGGATCTGTCCCGGTTGCTCCTCTTCCAGTCAGCTCTCTGCTGAGGCCTGGGAGTGCAGTGGAGGATGGCCCAAGTGCTTGGGCCCTGCACCCTATTGGGAGACCAGGAGCAAGCACCTGGCTCCTGGCTTCGGATCAGCGCAGCGCTGGCTGTAGCGGCCATTTGGGGGGTGAACCAATGGAAGGAAGACCTTTCTCTCTGTCTCTCTCTCTCTCACTGTCTAAATCTGCCTGTCAAAAAAAAATATAGGTGGGGCCGGCGCCGTGGCTTAACAGGCTAATCCTCCGCCTTGTGGCACCGGCACACCGGGTTCTAGTCCCGGTTGGGGCGCCGGACTCTATCCCGGTTGCCCCTCTTCCAAGCCAGCTCTCTGCTTATGGCCCGGGAAGGCAGTGGAGGATGGCCCAAGTCCTTGGGCCCTGCACCCGCATAGGAGACCAGGAGAAGCACCTGGCTCCTGGCTTCGGATCAGCGAGATGCGCCGGCTACAGCGGCCATTGGAGGGTGAACCAATGGCAAAAAGGAAGACCTTTCTCTCTGTCTCTCTCACTATCCACTCTGCCTGTCAAAAAAATATATATATAGGTAAACATCAGGCAAGAATAATCAGGAAAAATCAAGTTCCAGCCACAATGAGGAAACTGGAATAAAAAGATAAAAATAACAGTCATCAGGTATCAGCAAACAAGGAGTACTTGACAGTAATTACAGAGAAAAAGAAGCAAATGATGTGCACTCTGTTTCAAGTGGTTTTAGACTTGGAGGGATTTTCCAGAAAACAGCACAGAAAGAAAGAATCTAAGCAAAGACATCAGTCTTGCTGACAAAAAGTAACAAAGTCAGTGTTTTCCGAGGGATTGAGGTTACTGGAATATGTAGAAGACAGAGCCAGAGCAGAAGTGAGCTTGGAGTGGACAAGCTCTGAACATCTGCAGCATGAGCCCTTGGGATCTTTGGCTGAATATTGACATGCCCCACTGTAGGACAAAACTGCAGGAACAGGGAGAAAGAATGACTTCCAGGGATCAGTAAGGCCACTGAGCACCAACAAAGCAGGCTGACATTCCAATGTGGTCAGTCTGAGTGGAAGGCTCTTTCGGCAGTGCTCAATCTATGCCCAACTGAAGCCAATGGATAAACCACAATCCAAATCTGTGGAATGACAGAGAAGCAGTGTGGGATAAACAGGCTGCCTATCACTGGTATCAGGAAGAACAAGGCTCCACATCAATTACCTTAGCTACAATGCTAGGACAGCAGAAAAAGTAGAAGAAATAAAACAGTAATAACAATTAAAATAATAAAGAATAAATAAGTAAATAAACATGCAAAAAAAAAGCATTTCACTTTGGGAGATCTCTGAAACTGATACTTTTAAACAGGATTATCAGAGAAAAAGAGTACAGGTGGCACAAATCACCAGCACTGGCTAGGGCAAGGATGGCATCACTGTAGTTTTTTATATATCTGAGAAGAATATAGGAATACTGTGGACAAAAGTATACCCATCAATTCAACAACCTAGATGAACTAATAAAACTTTCAAATGCCGAAAGCTTCCATTGTTCACTCAAGAAACTATAGATAACATTGGTGTGATTTTATCTAGGCATGAAAAAACACAAAATGATTAAAAATGTAGCAAAATGCATACAGGATCTTTATACTGAAACTATACAGCTTTTCCATAAGAAATCAAGCAACATCTAACTAACCACAGAAATATAAAATGTTCATGGATTGAAAATTCAAAGACATTATGATAATTCTCCCAATTTGATCTCTAAATACATACTAATCCAAATCAACACATGCATCTTTTTGTACATATGAACAAGACAATTCTCTTTTTTTATAATTCTTTTCATTTTACTCCCTGTTTAACAGGTAATTATAAGAGTCATACAGAAAGGCAAGGAGAAAAAAGCAAACTAATTCTTCAAAAGCAAATAGGGAGGGCTCTCATCACAAGATTTTTGTCTTTCATAATGTGATAATAATTACATAATCTTTGATACTGTTTGAAGTATTAACATAAGAAAAATGAAAGACATGAGGGAGTCCAGAAACAGAGCCCAACTTGTGGGCAAGTGCTGTTTTAAAAAGGGCCAAAACAATTTAATGGAGAATGGATAATCTTTTTAACAAGTAATACTAGACGGGCCAAGTTGTGGTGTAGCAGAGGTTAAGCTGCAGCCTGTGACTCCAATATCCCGTATAGCCTCCAATTACTGACTTGGCCATGAATTTCATCTGGGTCTCCTATGTGGGTAGGCAGGGCCCAACTACTTGGGCCATCTTCCACTGCATTTCCCAAGTGAATTAGCAGAGAGCTGGATAGGAGGTGGAGCAATGGGGATACAAACTGGAGCCCGTAAGGGATTCCAGTGTTGCAGGCAGCAGTTTAACTCACTACACCACAAAGCACAACCACATCCATTTCTTATAATAAATAAATCTGTGCTCACTATGGACTCAGTAAACCACTCCTAGATATTTAGTCATGAGAGTGGAATTTATATTCATATCAAAAATCTGTATGTAAATACTTTTAGCAGCAGGATTCACAAATGCCCAAAACAACACGTAACCCAGATGTCCTTCAATAGTTGAATGGATTAACAGAGTGTGGTGCTCAGTACAAGGGAGTAATAGTCATCAGTAAAGGAAATGAACCATGGATCCACCCAACAATGTGAATTGTGCTCACTGAAAGCCACACTCAGCAGATTCTCTTCTGTAGGTTTTAATATATGTAACCCATTGGAAAAAGCAACACTTCAGGTATCAAGAACAGATCAGTGATTTCCAGGGTTCAGGGGAAAACCCCTGCAACTCTAAAGGCATAGCACGAGGGCAGTATTGCAGTGAGAGAGCTGCTGGTAATTATAAGACTATTTGATTTTCAGATGTCATAGAGCTGTACAACAACAACAAAATCATAGATTTTCTATAAGTAAAGTTTTTTGAAAACTGGTAACTGGAGGTATATTAAAAATTTTCAACTTTAATTAAAGATTTTAGACACTGGTATATTAATGCCAACAACTTCCTTATTAACTAGTTAAATACAGTGGTCAAAAAAGAGTATGTTAGGCAGAGCGGCAAGATGGCGGAATAGGAAGGAAGCACATTGATAGTTCGTCAAGACACACGTTAATATAAGTGGAGATACTGCAGGGTCAAGGAAGAGTAGGGGAAGAAACAGCAGAGGAAACTCTTCCGGAACTAGTGATTCACAGTGGACCTGCGTGGAGAGCGTGGGAGCCCAAGTTCGGGACAGCAGCGGCAGACTCAACGCACCAGCGCTGGAAAGCGAGGTGAGCCGAACCTCCATAGCCCGAGACACCAGCGGGCAAGCGGAAAGAGGAGGCTAGAGGGAACGAGGCTTGAAACTCCGTGGGGAAAAGTTCACCAGGCTAACTAGAAGAGAGAGAGGAAAAAAAAAAGTGACCGATACGGACACGAGTCTCTCTCTCTCCGCTCACCTCTCAAAGGCGAGCAAGACAAAGAGCAGGCGCCATTTTGGACATACGTCATAAGCAGGGCGACCTCAGGTCTGCACCGGCCCTGAGCCTAGCAGAAAAACCTGACTCCGGGGGGAGGGGTGAAATAACAGGAGATTAGCATCTAACTTGGCAACCCAGTGGGAGACTGCAGGAGAATTGGAGCCCACACTGAGGGCAGCAGAGATTCCCTGTGTGGTCCTTGGGAAAGAGCTTCCGATCTCTGGCTCCTGTGGGTATATCATTTGCCTGCTAATTACTACCTCCAATTACGTTCAGCTGTGCGGAATTACTTCCCTTTTGAATCAAAAAAAGAAAGAGAGATTTACCACGCCTAACCTGGGAGTGTCATCTTTGACACACCCTCAGCCCTGAGGAACCAAACACAGCTCTCAGTCCACACTCATCTCAAGCCTCTAAGGCTCCACCGAAAGCAGACAGTCCACTTAATAAGGAGCCATAGTGTAACAAGAAAAAACACCACAGTGAAGAAACCAAATATCTCCAACATGCCAAACAACAAACGCAAAAACCAAGCTAACAAGAACAAGGAAGACACTATGACGCCCCCAAATGAAAAAGACACCCCAATTCAAGATTATGAAGATGATGAGATCGAAGAAATGCAAGAAGCGGATCTCAAAAAATTGCTAAGAACATTAAGAACTTCTCAAAAACAAATTCTTGAACTACAGAAATCCTTAATGGACAAGATAGAAAATCTCTCTCGTGAAAATGAAATATTAAGGAGGAATCAAAATGAAATGAAACAACTAGTGGAACAAGAAACTCTGATAGTGACGAGAAATCATAATGAAATGAAGAATTCAATAGATCAAATGACAAACACATTAGAGAGCCTTAAAAACAGAATGGGCGAAGCAGAAGAGAGAATATCGGACTTAGAAGACAGAGAACAGGAAAGGAAACAGGCAAACCAAAGAAAAGAAGAAGAAATCAGAAATCTAAAAAATATTGTCGGGAATCTACAGGATACTATTAAAAAACCCAACATTCGAGTTCTAGGAGTTCCTGAAGGCATGGAGAGGGAGAAAGGATTAGAAGGCATTTTCAGTGAGATACTAGCAGAAAATTTCCCAGGTTTGGAGAAGGACAGAGGCATCTTAGTACAGGAAGCTTATAGAACCCCTAATAAACATGACCAAAAGAGATCCTCACCACGACATGTTGTAATCAAACTCACCACAGTGAAACACAAAGAAAAGATCCTAAAAGATGCAAGAGAGAAACGTCAGATTACTCTTAGAGGATCTCCAATTAGACTCACAGCAGACTTCTCATCAGAAACCCTACAAGCTAGAAAGGAATGGCGAGATATAGCCCAGGTACTAAGAGAGAAAAACTGCCAGCCCAGAATATTATATCCTGCAAAGCTCTCATTTGTGAATGAAGGTGAAATTAAGACTTTTCATAGCAAACAGAAACTGAAAGAATTTGTTGCCACTCATTCTGCCCTGCAAAAGATGCTTAAAGATGTGTTACACACAGAAACACAGAAACATGGTCACCAATATGAAAGAAGGTAAAGGAAGGAAACCTCACAGCAAAAGATCACAGGAAGCTCAATTTATCTTTGACATAGAATTAAACTCTGATGCTCTGTTAAAGCAATGTGTTAAAGTAATCTATTGTGTTCTCTTGATGTCTGTTAAATTCTAATTGTTCAAAAACAGCTGAATTTTTATTAAGATCTATGGGTTATGTAAATATGTGC
Organism: Lepus europaeus; assembly: GCF_033115175.1. Taxonomy (NCBI): domain Eukaryota; kingdom Metazoa; phylum Chordata; class Mammalia; order Lagomorpha; family Leporidae; genus Lepus; species Lepus europaeus. Next base: position 13,105,453 of record NC_084840.1, on the reverse strand, counting down.
TTATTTTCAAAGATTTGAATAATCACCTTGTAACAAGATCAAATTTGGTCTATGAGTTTATAATTTTAAACATGGCAACTTAAAGTCTTTTGTCATCCACAGTTATATATGATTTGCTGCTCATAAAACTAAAGCGTTGTTGGTTCTGTGTGTAGCTGTCCTCCTATGGGTTCCTATGGACTTTTTCCAGCCACTTCCATTGTATTCAGTACTTTGGGATGGCTCTGTAAACAGATGAAGCCAATAATGTATTAACAGTACCAACTGAGAGAAAGTATGGTTAACTGAGGTTACTAAAAAAGCAATTCAAATCAATTGGCAATCTACAAAAAGAGTTAAAGATTTTAAAAGCTATTATTAAAAACGCTATATTGGTTTATTATGCTATGTTAAATGTGTGTACATATTGTATGTCCACATGGGGAAATTTTATTAAGAGTCTTATTTTAAATGGCTTATAGATAAGATTGTCCATAAATTTAAGCTGCTAAAATCAATCAAAGATACATTTTAATTTGAGTGACCTGAATCTATGTATCATATGTTTTAAACTTGTAGGTAGAAAGAAACTAAAAACATTTTATATGGTTGTGCTTAAGTTTGCTGGTTAAACAAACTACACCATGTTAGATATTTAAGAGGTATTTTCAAATACATGATTCTTAAAATTTATAGAAGGCATTGGACCTTCTGGTAAATGTTTTCTTAAGTTGTTATCTAATGGTTGAAACTGTTTGCTAAGTATTCATGTGATATTGCTATTGTCAGCAAGCGATCTAGGACTTGCTCCCTCATTTCTCTATTCTAAGCCCAACTTGTTCTTTCATTTCTCTATTCTCTTCAAGATAGGAAACTAAATCTATTATGAAGGAATCTGTAGGACGCACAATTTAATCTTTAGACCTTATAAAAGAGATGGCTAACATTTTTCTGTAATAGCATAGCCAAAATAAGAACTTAAATAATAATCTCATAGCTAGATTCACTTCGCCATCAGCAAAGTATACAGTAAGTAGAAAAAACCTCCCTTTCAGACCAAAGGGAAAGAAAGTTTTAAAGTGAGAATATAATTTTCCTCATGGGCATTGTCTACCTTAGAAAAACTACTACAGAACATGCCTGTGACTATAGACTTGTAGTTCAGGCCACCGAAGATTAGAGATGGGACACGGGCACTCCCTTGACTTGCATCCTCTGGTCTGCTTTAACACAAACCAGGAGGAAAAGAAAGCTAGGCATCAGAAGCAATGGGTGGCAGGCCTATTAATGGCTGATCTATACAGTGATCTGCCCTCAAGGAGACCCAACAGGCCAGTCCACTGCAGTGGCTTTCAATGAGGTAAGCCTGGGCTTCAGCAGAAGTCAGCTTGTGAAGAGCCCTGGCAGCTCTGCCAAGAGTTGGATCACTGGAAATGGACCTGCCCTGGAGTCGAAGGATGCCCAGGTCAGAGCCACAGATCTTATTGGCTCTAAGCTGAAAAGCCCTTCACTCAGCCCAACGTCCAAAGTGACCACTGCAGCTGAGGGTGAGGTCAAGTAGGGTCAGCAACATTGCAGGCAGAACTGTAAATTTCTTGTTAGAGTTGCCACCTGCCTTTACCTGGCCAGCTCTCCTCCCAGGCCAGCCAAGTAATGAAAGTCAACAGAGTGCCTTCCCCTAGGAGGTTCACACCTCCCTTAGGATATACCCCATGTGAAGAGATAGATAGGTCTGGGCCTCTTAACTTACAAGGCCTAAAGCCCACCAGATTATTATCAAGCCCCTTCTATCAGGTTCTATTTGCCTCTCAATCAGAAAACTTAATTGTAGCTTAGACAGCACCTTTCTTAGCTCCTCTAAGAATGACTCTGTCCTTTGTTCTAGACCCTGTCTAGCGTACTTGGGCCTCATTCCTTTGTAATCATAACCTCTACTCTACCACCAATGGCTCTACTCCCAACATGTGTGTACTGATGGTCCTCTTCCCCACTTAATGCTGTATAATTGTTCAAACCTGGTTAATGCCACTCTTAGGATCATTGGTTACTATTCTCACTCTGTCTTTTATGACCTTGTCTAAATATGATCAGAGTCGGCAAACTTGGAAGGCTTCCATAGCCTTGGCAACTCATGACGACAGCCTAGGGTGGTTACTGGTGCCATAAACTAGAGTGTCAATTTGTTGGGTCAACAACAGGAGCCACTGTGCACTTGCTCCTCATGTGGGATCTCTGTCCTTAATGTGCTGTACATTTTGATTTGATGCTATAACTAGTACTCAAACAGTATGTTTCACTTTGTGTGTCTATGTGGGTGCAAACTGTTGAAACCTTTATACTAAATTGATCTTCTGTATATAAAGAGAATTGAAAATGAATCTTGATGCAAATGGAAGGGGAGAGGGAGCGGGAGAGGGGAGGGTTGCGGGTGGGAGGGAAGTTATGGGAGGGGAAAGCCACTGTAATCCATAAGCTGTACACTGGAAATTTATATTCATTAAATAAAAGTTTAAAAAAAAAAAAAGAGTATGTTAATGGAAGAATCTTCAAGACTGAAAAGGTCAGACCATCAGAAACTTTAGTCAAAATGGCAATAGCAATTCAAATGTCACAAGCTAAGTGGTCCATTTGCTAATGTACTGTCTCCAGTGACCATTTTAAAGGAAATTAAGGTCTATTTGCAATCTTCTGTAAATACTGTAATATATGTTTACTGTACCCATTGAAGAATATTTGAATCCCTCTCCTTATTGTCATACAATGGTTATGAGAAATTTAGATCTGATCAATTGAAGAGTACTGTGATGCACTGATGACAGTATATACTCATGATATAATGTTGATACCTTTATCTGAAGATCAAGCTCAAAATGATTAATTATATTTTGACCAAAAAGTATCCAAATAACCTAAAGTATAGGGCCTGGGAGTGTCTCTACATTATCGGAGGACCATCCCCTTAAGTTAGACCTCCCAGGTGTATATGAGTATAATTTACATATGGTTTGAGTGTGTCTACCAAAGGTTTTTGTGAAGAAGGTTGGTTCCCAATGTGTTGATGTGAAGGGGGTGGAACCCTTAAGAAGGGCACCCTAGATGAAGGTAATTAGGTCATTGATGGCTCTGCCCTCAAAGATTCTACTGCTGATCTTACAGAGAGAGTTAGTTCTTCCAAGAGTGAATTGCTATTAGAAGAGCCAAAGCTGCCCCTCTCCCTCTGACTACCTGATCATCATGTGATCTCTTCCTCTGGAAAGTTGCCCTGTCATGAGACCTTTGTCATGTTGTGTCACAGCCAAGAGTTTCACCAGAAACTGAGATGAGGCTGCCTGACCTAAGACATTCAGCCTTAAAACCTGTGAGCTAAATAAACCTACTTTCTTTATATAGTACTCAACTTCATATTTTGTGGTAGCCACAGCAAATGGACTAATACACATATCATCTTAAGTCCAATTTATTGTAGGTGTAGTGCAACAACGGCCTAAAAAATAGCATGCTCTGTAAACTAATCACACATGACCTAAAATGTAATAGACTGATCTAAAACTAGAATGGGCAAATTAAATGTTTATTTAGTAATCTGTGTAGGAAAATGGCAATAAAATCATAATAGAATGGCTTGTATAGTTCACTTTGTGTTAAAACTCAACATGGAGGAAAGGGTGATCACATTGCATCAATCTTTGAAATAATTGGGAAGAAGATAGAGAAGAGACAAGTAGCATAACACTAAAATTTAAATAAGTATTATTACTGAATTTTTTGAAGCCTGTATGATGCTGTAGACCTTGGACTTGGATTTCCTTTAATGGGTTCAGATGAAGAATCAGTTGCTAAACATGACAGCAAGGAAGTACCTCTAAATATATGGATCAAATTGCTAAGGATATCTCAGGATAAATTTCTCCACCTCCTCACTTATGAAAAGGAGGGAGAATATTGTTGTCCAAAGGGAATCCCCTAAGTGCATAAAGTCAAAAAGATCTCATAAGAGCTGTCTTCAGGGTCTTCACAGAGAAGAAGAATCTAAACTCAAAAACAAAAACAAGGTCAGGCTAAATACCAGCTACTTGCTTCCACACTTCTAAGGAGCCAAAAAACACCCCGGCCAACACTTTCTAAAACCCATGGGCTTGGCTTCAAGTGTGGCAAGGGAGGACACCCAGCAAGAGCCTACCCCATCCCAAGCTCTGTTGAGGCCATGCCCATAGCTGTGTGGACAGGGTACATGGGAAGTCCCAGTGCCCCTTTCTCTGGAGTCAGAGTCACTCCTTCCAACCCCAAACTCGAACTGATTATCTTTCCCCAAAGTGCTGTGGATTCACCAGGCCTGGGTTCAAAGGACCCCACCATTGCCATCACCAGTGAAAACCCAGCATTTGTCTCACAGAAGGTACATTGATATCCTTCCTCTTGGACATGGCTGGGCAACTTGTTTGGTCTTACAATAACCATGTGACCTTTAAACACTCCATCTCTCTCTATTGGAATAGGTTGGCAGTGGCCAAATTCACAGCCACTCATAACTCAACCTCACACTTGTTCAAAAGGGTCCACCATCTTCACTCACAGCTTCTGTGTCTTACATACCTGTGCCACTCTACTCCTTTGGTGGGACATATGGACTACGCTGAATTCCACCATTACCCTCCAACACCTGGACTCTCACATACCCTTCTATCCTGTTACTAGCCCCCTCTCCTAATATCCCAAATCTCTCAGGAATGCCATATATCATTTCCAGCCAGGTAGACCCTCCTACTGGGACACTCAACATCCTTCAGTTGCCTTTTTACACAGCCCATGAAGATTCCTTCAAAAACACCTCCCAACCTCAATATCCCTTCAATCCAGAAGCCTTATAAGGGCTTCGACCTATAACCACTAGACTTCCAACTGAATCCCCCTATAATATTCCCATTCTCCCTGTCAAATTGTTGGGTCTAAGACAAACAGGGCAAGGTCCTGAGGAAGTGGCAATCACAAGTCCTGGTACCCACCTCTTTCTGTTTCACTGCTATTTCAAGGACACTGAAGAGGAAGACACACCCACTCACTGAACCTTAAGACTCCTTCCAGCTCAGTGTGATCTGAGACAGTTCTATGTTACTCTGCTGATCCTTCTCAAAGACTGCCACCATTACCTCCATCCAATCAAAACTAAAACTGCTTACTTTCCCCTGGAGCTGCTTTCTCCAGAGTGATTTGGTTGATTATATATATACATTTTTAAGATTTATTTATTTGTTTGAAAGATAGTTACAAAGAGAGGAGCTGGGCCCATCTGAACCCATGAGCCAGGAGTCTTCTTGCGGTCCTCCCACATGGTTGCAGGGCCTCAAGCATTAGGGCATCTTCTAGTGCTTTCTCAGGCCATAGCAGAGAGCTGGATCTCAAATCAGCGCTCATATGGGATTCTTGTGCTGCAGGAAGAGGCTTTACCTGCTAAGCCACAGTGCCAGCCTTAATTCACTTTCATAAAGATTTATCTATCTATCTATCTATCTATCTATCTATCTGAAAGTCACAGTTCCACATTGAGTGAATCATGAGAGTAAAATCAAACCACAACATCTCAATCTGGGCTTGTGAAAATGGTTTAATTTAAAAACTGGTTTTCCTACTTGTTAGTGAGGATGTGAAGGAACTGGAACTCTCAATGTTTCCTGGTGGGATACAGACTGGTACAACCATCTTGAAAAATAATATGGGCATTTGTTATAGATTTAATCAAGCACAACTCTCTGAGCATTCAATTTCCCTTTAAGGTATTTTCAATGAAATAGTATATATAGGTTCACTGAATCACTTATTTTTCAGATATTCATTAAAAAAGCTCAGTCATAATTGCAAAACTAATAATCTTGATGTTCATCAATATGATTAAGAAATTCTCATATATCCATATAATAGTGTATGAGTGTGCATGGATTTGAGAATTTTTTACACAATAAATTTATCTTTTAATTTCATTTTCATGACCTTTTGAAATATCTTTGTATTTCTTCACAATATGAATGAATTAATGATGCAAGAAACAAACTTGGAAGAATGTACCATTTTGTGAAGTAAATATACACAAATATAAATATGTTGATATGAAGTTGTAGAGAACTAATTAAAATATAGAGATATCATAGCTACACATCCCCCAAAGTAGAGATAGATAAAAGCAAATGATTATGGTTTAAGCCCATAATAAGCTATTCATACTTATTCTAAATCCATAGTAATTAAGATAAAACACTTGGAAAATTATTTACAAATAGTGTAAGATAGAATGTCCAGAAGAACAGATAATATGTAATTATTTAACATATGAGAAAGGTACAATAACAGATTACTGGGGAAATGTCATTTCCCATAATTTTAAAAAAGGAATCATGGTTATTAGTTTGCATGAAAATAAACTCAAAATGCATTAAATATATGAAAAAGGATGGCACAACTTGTTAAAATAAAATTCAATATAATGTCACTAGATTTTAAAGAAGAGAAATAATACTTTAGAAAGAAACAGATTAATCATAAAAATACTTATAATTTTATAATAGAACAGCTTCTATTTAGAATATAAAGAAAAGAAAAACACAAGCCACAGAAAACAAGGACATATTTACAATACATATAATTGAAAGAGTATTAACATTTAGAATGACTAAGATTCTTCAGCATCAAACCCTTAAAAAGGTAAATTTAAATACCCATCAAACTAGATTTTACAGATTAGAATAATTTACTGCCATTGACTTATGAATATACATGTCTAACTCAAGAAATCAGAAATGCACATTAACACTACCATGCTATACCACTTTATAGCCACTCTTTCTGTAAATATTAAAGTGGGTTATCACTTGATCATTAGCCAGAACAATAAGGAAATGTATGTATGAGTGTACAGTGGTACAGCCATTTTAGGAAAACCTTGTAAGGTACAATGTAAACCATGTCCCAGAAAAACCCATTTCTAGTTATATATGCTAGGGAAACTAGGTAACAGTACAGTGGAAAGTACTTAAATGCACGAAGGTCATTTTTTTTGCGAAAATGGTATTATTTTCTATTTTAAATTAATTTTTTTTGACATGCAGAGTTAGGCAGTGAGAGAGACAGAAAGAAAGGTATTCCTTCTGTTGGTTCACACCCCAAGTGGCCGCTATGGCCGGCATGTTGCGGCTAGTGCGCTGAAGCCAAGAGCCAGGTGCTTCCTCCTGGTCTCCCATGGGTGCAGGGCCCAAGCACTTGGGCCATCCTCCACTGCACTCCCGGGGCACAGCAGAGAGCTGGCCTGGAAGAGGTGCAACCGGGACAGAATCTGGCGCCCCGACCGGGACTAGAACCTGGGGTGCCAGCGCCAAAGGTGGAGGATTAGCCTAGTGAGCCGCGGCACCAGCCTAAATTAAAATATTATGACAATTTTGAGTCAACAGAGTAAGAGACTTTTAATGTGTAACTGTTTTTTAAGATTTATTTAATTTATTTGAAAGGCACAGTTACTGAGAGAGAGGGAGAGAAGAATCTTCCTTCTTCCCGCTGGAGAAGAGTGTTAGGAAATGATGAACACACTGAGGTCTCAGAGCACTTTACTTACTGACATGTATGCACTTGGGGAGAGGGGACCAGCCATTCTCTGTACATGTGATTTTGGTCTGCTCATTTGGAAGACTATAGCCCGGATAGCAGTCAACTTTGACAGATTCATTCTGTGAATATGTTCTTTCTGAAGACGGACGATATCCATTTTCCACATAACTGAAAGTACATTTTCCTAAGGATCATAAAAGTGTTTTAAGAGGTAAGAATATAATTTGGTCATCATTGTAGGTTAAAAATTACCTTTATAATATTAAATGATAAAGTACATGTATCCAAAAATAATCTATAATTAAGAAAAACTAAAGCTACTATTGAATGCTTATTAAAAAAGTAAGATCAATATTCCGTGCTATGTATCTTTAGTTTTCATAATTGTTATATACATAAAAGGTACAGAGATTCTTGTAAAAAAATCTCTATATTTGTCACATGGTTTTTATGAAGAGCTCCTTATAAAAGAAAAATCTATTGGGGTCTTTTGTTGTAGAATTCTTCCTTCATTTTATTTTTTTATATTTATTTGTCCATTTCTCAGTTTATTTATTTATTTCAGAAGCTGAGAGAGGAGGAGAGTGAGAGAGATAGCAACAATATGAGGAGCTTCCATCCACTGGCTCACTCTTCAAATGTCTGCAATAGCTGGGAATGAGCCAGCTGAAGCCAGGAGCCAGAAACCCAATGCAAGTCTGCCACATGGGTGACATGCATCCGGCTACTTGAACCATCCACTGTTGCATCCAGCAATGCATATTCACAGGAAGCTGGAACTGGGGGCAGAACCAGGACGCAAACTCGGAAACAGGAAGCGTGTGATCCAGAGGTGTCTGAACCACTAGGCGAAGGCTCACCTTCCTGGGTTCTGTTTTTGTCATGCAAGCCTTAGTCCTTGGCACTTATGTGCTCCTCTTTGCACTCTTGGGAATATTTATGTAAATTTAACTGCTCAGACAGGTACTTACTGAGACAGGGCACCACCGGTGACCATCCTTCTTTGGTGCATTGAATGTAACCCCAGTATGAATTTGAAGGAGTCACAAAATCAGTGTCGCAGTGATAGGTAAAATGTTCTCCTACAGCTACTGGAAAGTATGGTCTATATCTGTCTTCATAATACAGACCTCCATGATTTATTTGTGGAAAATCACAGGGTTTCACTGGCAATAAGAAACAAAAAAAGTGCAAATAATCTTTTACTTTATTGAACAATCATATCAGCGTTGAATCATCTGGTCAATGAATTATATTCTCTTGATACCATAATTATACCCATTGAAATAAGGTTTTTATAATAAGGCAAGTTATAGAATTCATATGACTAGGCGGGCTCTTTGTTAATGAAAATGAAAATGTGTCTTGTCATTCACAAGGACCTACAAACTAGTATAAGACTTCAGAAAAAAAAAAGGGCACAGACTTATACCACAAATTCTCCTTGAGTACATATGACATATCCTCACTCTAGCTAATTAAATGAACATTCTTGTTAAGAGGTGAAGGTATTGATCTTACCTTTCAGTTCATACCTTTTTTTTTTTTAATTTTCAGTTCACATCAGATCAGAACCCTCCTTTTCTCATAAAAATGCAATATAGGGAGACAGCGTTTTTGTTTTGTTTTGTTTTAAAATTTTTATTTTTCTTTTTACTTCAGACAATGCAAGAAATATAGAGAAACCAAAAAAAATTTTCTTTTGATCATACCACAAAACATTTCAAAACTTTTGGGATACAGCAAACACAGTATAAAGAAGAAAGTTTATAGCAATTATTGCCCACATCAAAACTTGGAAAGGTATTAAATAAAAAATCTAACAAGGCATTTCAAAAACCTGAAGAACAAGGACAAAAAAATTCATAATTTGGAAAAGGAAATAAATAATAAAATTAGAGAATAAAAAGAAATTAAAATTATAAAATATCAGTGAAATGAAGAGCTGTTTTTTTGAAAAAAAAAATGATAAAAGATTGGCTCATATAACCAAAACAAAAAGAAAAAGGAAGAAGATCTAAATTACTAAAATCAGAAATGAAAAGGGAGGGGCTGGCGCTGTGGCGCAGTGAGTTAAAGACCTGGCCTGAAGCGCCGGCATCCCATCTGGGTGCTGGTTCTAGTCCTGGCTGCTCCTCTTCTAATCCAGCTCTCTACTATGGCCTAGGAAGGCAACAGAAGACTGCTCAAATGCTTGGGATCTGCACTTCCTTGGGAGACCCGGGAGAAGCTCCTGGCTCCTGGTTTCAGATCAGCACAACTCTGGCCATTGCGGCCATCTGGGGAGTGAACCAATGGATAGAAGACCTCTCTCTCTGTCTCTACCTCTCTCTGTAACTCTGTCTTTCAAATAAATAAAATCAACCTTTAAAAAAAGAAAAGAAAAGAAATGAAAGGGGAAATAGCAAATGATGCCATAGGAAGGGAAAAAAATAGGAATTGTTTCAAATAGCTATATGTCAATAAATTGGAAAATATAGAAGAAATGAATGTATTTCTAGAGAGATACAATTTACCAAAATTGTGGCATAGAAAGTTTGAATAAATCAATAACCAAGACTGACATTGAATCAGTAATAAAAAGTCGTTCGACAAAGAAAAGCCCAGGACCTGATGGTTTCAATGATGAATTCTACTGAACTTTTAAGGAAGAACTAATCCTAATTCATCTATTTTTATTTACTTATTTATTTATTTGAAAGGTAGAGCTAAAGAGAGGGTGGGAATGAGGAAGGGGGAGAGAGGAAGAGAGAGGGAGAGAGAGATAGAGAGAGAGAGAGACTGATCTTCCAACTGCTGGTTCACTCCCCAAATTACCACAGAGGCCAGGCCTGGGCCAGGTTGAAGCCAGGATCTAGAAGCTCCACCAGGGTCTCACATGTGGGTGGCAGTGACCCAAGCTTTCCCAGGAACATGAGCAGACAGCTGGATTGGAAGTGGAGCAGCTGGGACACAAACCCACACCCATATGTGAATCTGGTGCAGCAGATGGCAGCTTAACCCGCTGAGACACAGCGCCAGCGCCCCCAGCCCAATTCATCTTAAATTATTCAAAATAATTAAAAGGAAGGAACTCTTCCAGACTTATTCTGTGAGGGCAGCATTACCTTAACTCCAAACCAGAGAAAGATACAACAAAAAAGAGAACTATAGAGCAGTATATATATATAGATGTAAAATTCCTCAACAAAATAATAGTAAACTGAAGTCAACAACACATTAAAAAGATCATCCGCACAGAACAAGTGGGATTGATCCCAGGGATGCAGGGATGGCTCAACATACAGGAGTCCATAAACAGGATATATCATATCAACAAAATGAAGGAAAATAAACATGATTACCTCAACAGCTGCAGAGAAAGTATTTGATAAAATACAATACCCTTCCATAAAATTAAAAATGAGTATAAAAGGCACAAACTTCAACACAATCAAGGCAATATATGATAAACTCACAGCCAGGATCATATTCAATGGAGAAAAGCTGGAAGCATTGCCACCAAGATCCAGAACCAAACAAGGATGCCCACTTTCACCATTATTATTCGATATATTTCTGCAACTTTTAGCCATACACATTAGAGAAGACAAAGAAATCAATGGGATACAAATTGGAAAGCAGGAAGTCAAAATATACCTGTTTGCAGCTGATCTGATCCTTTATACAGGGGAAATAAAGACGCCACTGAGACTGATGGAACGCAGAGCTTGGCAAAGTGCAGGATATAAAATCAACACACAAAAATCAGTAGCATTGCCGGCGCCGCGGCTCACTAGGCCAATCCTCCGCCTTGCGGCGCCAGCACACCGGGTTCTAGTCCCGGTGGGGGCACCAATCCTGTCCCGGTTGCCCCTCTTCCAGGCTAGCTCTCTGCTGTGGCCAGGGAGTGCTGTGGAGGATGGCCCAAGTGCTTGGGCCCTGCACCCCATGGGAGACCAGGAAAAGCACCTGGCTCCTGGCTTCGGATCAGCACGGTGCGCCGGCCGCAGCGTGCCTACTGTGGCGGCCATTGGAGGGTGAACCAATGGCAAAAGGAAGACCTTTCTCTCTGTCTCTCTCTCACTGTCCACTCTGCCTGTCAGAAAAAAAAAATCAATAGCATTCATATATACTAATAATTCGTGGATTGAGAAAGAACTTGCAAGGTCAGTCTGATTCACCATAGGTCCCTTAGGAAAAATTTAACCAAATATGTGAAATATCTCTACAATGAAAATTACAAGGCATAAATGCAAGAAATAGGAGACACACACAAAGAAAAATCTTCCACATTCATGGTTGGGCAGATTCAATGTAATCCCAGTCAAAATGCCAAGGGCATTCTTCACAGAACTAGAAGAAAACAGTTCTAAAATTCATATGGAAACACAAAAGATCCTGAATAGCCAAAGCAATCTGAAACAATAAAAACAAAGGGGAGGCATCACAATATCAGGTTTCAAAACATACCACAGGGTTGGTATAATCAAAACAGCCAGGTACTGGCACAAAACAGATGTATAGACTAATAGAACAGAATAGGAACTCCAGAAATTAATTCATGCATCTACAACTAACTAATCTTCGACAAATGAGCTTAAATTAATCCTGGGAAAAAGGAGAGTCTTCATCAAATGATGTTGGAAATATTGGACTTCCAAAAGCAGACGTTTGAAACAAGACCACTACATTAGACCTTAAACAAAAATCAACTTACAATTAATCAAGGATCTATACCTAAGAAATGCAACCCTCAATTTTTTTAAAGAAAGTACAGTTCTTTTTTTCTGAAAGATTCATTTATTTATTAGAAAGCAAATTTATGGAGAGGCAGAGGCAGAGAGAGAGAGAGAGAGAGAGAGAGAGAGATCGAGAGATCTTCCATCCACTGGCTTATTCCCTAGATGGCCACAATGGCTAGAGCTATGCTGATCCAAAGCCAGGAGCTTCTTCCAGGTCTCCCACGTGTGTGCAGGGGCCCAAGGTCTTGGGTCATTCTGTACTGCTTTCCCAGGCCATAGCAGAGAGAGCTGTATTGGAAGTGGAACAGCTAGGACTTGAATTAGTGCCCATGTGGGATGCTGGCACTGCACTCAGTGGCTTTGCCCACTACGCTACAGCGACAACACCAATCAACAATTTTCTAGAGGAAAACATCGGGGGAATGATACAAGATTTTGGTTTGGGCAAAGATTTCTTGGATTTGATCCCAGAAGCACAGGCAATGAAAGGAAAAATAGACAAATTGGATTACATCAGCTAAGAAGTTCTTCAAAGCAAAAGAAACTCAGTAAAGTGAAGAGGCAACCTACAGGATAGGGGAAAGTATTAGCAAACTATCTATCTGATAAAGGATTAATGTCTATAATATATAAGAAACACAAGAAACTCAACAACAACAAAACAAATAACCCAGCTAAGAAATTGGAAAGGACATGAACAGGAACTCCTCCAGGTTGAAATACAAATAGCCAGCAGACATATGAGAAAATGCTCAGGACCACTAGCCATCAGGGAAATGAAATTAAAAACCACAATGAGGTATCACTCACCCCAGTTAGAATGACTATTATCCAAAATCAAAAAATAGCAAATACCAGTGAGGATGCGGAGAAAAAATACCCTAATACATTGCTGGTGGGAACATAAATTGGTACAACCATTCTGGAAACATTATAGAGAATTCTCAGAAAACTAGAAATAGATCTACTATATGACTCAGCTATTCCACTCCTGGGAATGTATCCAAAGGAAATGAAATCAGCATAAGAAAGTGTTACATGCACTCCCATGTTTGTAACCCTTCAGTTCACAATAGCTAAAATATGGAATCAAACCAGATGTCCATCAGCCAATGACTGGATAAAAAAATATGGTATATACAGAATGGAATTATACTTAGTCATAAAAAAAGAATGAAATCCTGATATTTGCAGCAAAATGGATACAACTGGAGAGATTATTATGCTAAATGAAATAATCCACACCCAAAGTTTCAATATCACATGTTTTCTCTTATTAGTATCAGTTAATATGTTCAGAGGATAAAAGTTGTGTGGACATCAGGTTATTTAGTATATAGTTATAAATATTGCTTCACTGAATCAAACTATGTATATTATGATATACTCTTATTTAATACATTAAAATATAGAAATAGAGAGTGAAGGATAGTGAGGACTCTTGCAGTACCAGCAACGCTTTGTTCTTATTTTGGGTGTTGCTTATAAGTGTGATCAGATGACCAAAAGTCATGATCTATAAATTTATGTGTAGTTCTTGGTCTGTATACTGTATGTTAATAAAATGTCTGAGAAAGAATTGGAATGGAACTCACAGCTACATCTTGGACCAGGCACCCAGCCACTACCCGTGCATCTTGCTGTATTTCCCCGGGTTGCAGGATAAAAACCTGCTTTACACTCATATCTGATTTCATCTCCAGTTCTGTGTTGAATCCTTTTCGGTGAGTAGGATCCATTTGGAATATAAGGAACATTACATGTTACTTCTGAAAAGAAAAGGGTTATGTGAATAATGTAGAAATCAGTGCCCAGACAAGTTAATCAACTACATGAAGATTAAAAAGTAGATGTTAATTATATATCCATGGCACATCACAAACTGTATACATCTTCATATCCTGTCTGCTTTATCATTCATATTTTCCTCCAGTATGTTTGTCATTAGATGCATTGTACTCCTTGGACTTTTAATCACTCTTTCTGAAAGCCAACATATACTTCATGATTTTCCATATCTGGCAATGAGTTCATGACATATAGCTTCAACTGTTCTTTCCACTTCTTTTTACCTCTTTGGTTTCTGCTGTTCTTATAGGGGCTGTTTGCAAATACTCAGTGTCTTTTTCTTCCAGACAGTTTGTTGGGAAGCACATCCTTCCTGTTTGTAGGAAATGTGACCATGTGCCTTGTATAAGACAATGAAATGAAAATGGATGTAGTATCTTTCATCTTGGAGAGGAAGTTTTCAAAGCTATTCTGTGAATTTTTATGCTCTCTCTCATAGCTGCAATGACTAGGGAAGGACGTGAAAAGCTGGTATCTTTCTCATCTAATTCTTAAAACTATTAGAATGAAGAGAGTCCTTGAAAATGAGCATAAACTGGAAAACATAGCCTATGAAGATATCAAGATATTACAATACATTTTCCTTGCTGTGATAGAATAACCTGGTATAGGGCTTAGAAAACCTTTCTGCAAAAGGCCAGATCGAAGATCTCTGTTGCAATTCTTCAACTCTGCCACTGTGGAGCAAAAGTAGCCATAGCAATTATCTAACACACCATAAGCAAATGGGCATGACTGTGATCTGAAAACACTTTATTTGACCTGTGAGCTATAGTCTGCCACCTTTGACCTCATCTTTCCTAACTTACAACATTCTTCTCATTCCTTTTCATCAACTGTGCCATCTCTCAATAAAGGAATGATTTTCAATATTCCTTTTCTAATAAAACATTGTATTTTAAGTTTTGTAGAAAAGTTACATAATTATGTACATTAGGGTCATATTGTATTTTAAATTAAAAATGAAATGTATGGTAGACATTTGGTAGTGCCTGAAATCCACTTATATGCCTCTAATTCACTTCCTCTTCCATTTTTCAAAGTAAGTGATGGCCTCAGTCAGCTTTTTGTTCCTATAATAAAATATGTAAAGCAGGTTAACGACAAAGGAAAAGGGTTATTTTGGTTCATGGTTCAGGAGGTGCAAGGTCTAGAGGTCTTCTCTGGTAATGACCTTCTTGCTGGCAGAGTTCCAAGGTTGGGTGGGGCATCACCTGGTTAGATGTAGGGAGGGCACTTGTCTGTGTTTCTCTATCAGCCAGCAGTCTCTCTGTCCTTATACAGCCACTAGGATCAAACCTTGGAGACTCATCCTAGTGCCTAGCTTACTCTTAATGACTTCCCTAAGGTCTCTGAACACCATGGTTAGATTCAAGTCTCTACCTTCTTAGTAACCTTGATTTATGACTTTGGTGGCTCTGAACTCCTGCATGGATTTGGAGACCAAATTCTATTCAAGCTGTCACAGTGACCTATAGTCTCCTCACTTTTCTCAAGTCACTTAAACTATTGCTCCTTCACCAACAGGAATAGTCTGCATTCACACAAATCAGTTGAAACCACCAGTTGGGACATCTCTATACTTCTTTCCAACATTCCTTCAACATTAGCTTTTTATAAACTACAACATTAGCAGTTGAAGGTAATATCTTCAGTGGTAAGGTATTCCACTGAAATCCAGGCTACCTTCAAATCTTTTGTTTTCCCATGAATCTTGGACCATTGTTTATTCCTTCCCTCTCTCTCTGTCAGCTACTCTCTCTTAAATGGACATGCAAGCTTCTGTGATTTTGAACTCCTTTTCTCAAGCCTTATTAAAGTCTAGCTAATGTGGTAAGTTCTGTCTCTCCTTCACAAGCAAAATTCTTTTTTTTTCTTTTTTCTTTCTTTTTTTTTTTTTTTTTTTTTTTTGACAGGCAGAGTGGATAGTGAGAGAGACAGAGAGAAAGGTCTTCCTTTTTGCTGTTGGTTCACCCTCCAATGGCCGCTGCAGCCGGCACACTGCGCTGATCCGAAGCCAGGAGCCAGGTGCTTCTCCTGGTCTCCCATGCGGGTGCAGGGCCCAAGGACTTGGGCCATCCTCCACTGCCTTCCCGGGCCACAGCAGAGAGCTGGACTGGAAGAGGGTCAACCGGGACAGAATCCGGCACCCTGACTGGGACTAGAACCCGGTGTGCCGGTGCCACAAGGCGGAGGATTAGCATGTTAAGCCACAGCGCCGGCCTTTCCACTTTCTTATGTCTTTTTTTCTACAACCAACTACTCTTTGGTTTCTGCCACTGCCCTGAAAAAAAGTCACTAGTGTGCACCACTTTCCAAATCCAGAAACTCTTTCAATTCCACCTATGACTATGGCTGATATGTATTATGAAGTCCTTCATTAACTGAACCAATAAAACCCTTTCTAACACTTGGCTTTGTTGATCATTGACTATGTTTGCCTGCTTTTCCTTGCTTTGTCTAAATAATACTTTCACTTTATAGTTTATGATTTTATTTTATTTTTATATTTGTTTGTGGTTCCTCTTCCTCTACTCAATGTTTAGGCCCTGACTATTCCCCTTATCTTTCCTACTACTGCTTTCCTACCTGGTCTCTACACTGCCACCATGCTGACCTGTCTGACCCTCTTACACCCCAAGCTTATTCCTATCATTCCTGTGTGTTGAATGATCCTGCCCTAGATCTTCCCATGGATGCTCATCGACCCCTCAGAAACTTCTTTCTTGCAGATTCTATAGATATCATGTAAATAAGTATTTCTACTTCACAGTGGTTTTCATAGAGATATTTTCTTGACTTTGTTGATTCCCTGTTCAAAATCTCTGTGAGTTAAGATATTTCCATACTTAAAAGCTAACCCCATTTTATGCTAATAACTTCTCCAATGAGGTCCAAATCAAATACCCCACTATAGGTGCACACTGTACAGGTTCCTGTGTATAATCCAAAGATACATCCAATTTATGGTATGACAAACTTTCTTTTTCTTAATACAAGCTTTTCCTTCTGTTTTCAGTATTTTAATTTGTGGAATAGAAACTTATGAGAGAAGCCTAAAATTTCCCCCACTATCTTTCCCCTTCATCATTATTACATTTAGTCAGATACAAAACTCCATAAAGTTTAAATTATTGGTAACATATCTCCTCCTTCCCATACCACACTTCCACAGTGTGTATTCCATTCCTGGAGGTATTGTAACAATCTCTTAATTAGTTTTGAATTTACAATTAATACTGACAAAGCATTCTTTAGTATGTTGCTTTTACTAATAGGATATAATGTTAATATTAGTAATAATTATATGAAAAATAACATGTGATCATCTGAACACAAGTTTAATGTAAAGTATGTCTTCAGTATTTGACATTGACTAATCTCAACTGAGCTTTAAATGTGTTCCTTTATTTTTTATTTCTTCTGTCATTTCATTCTGCTATATTTATCATATTTTCATTTACTCATTTCATATATCCATTGCAGTATAGTTTATCTTCCCTTAGGTCTCACCCCATGGTGTAACTCACCTAAATCTATGAGATAGAAAACAAAAACTTTAAGTAAGATACCAACCAAATAATATTAACTTAAAAAAATTAAGTAAAAATGAAGACTTCTGGTGATTCCTTTGGTACTACAGACACAAATCCCTTAACAAACATTAATTCCACACCATCATAATCCGCCTTAAAATAAATGGTGCTACTAATACATTGCCATAGTATGTGTTTATATCACAAACAATAATCTTTGAGACCATTCAAAATTTCAGGCTACTGTTTCCCTACTATTAGAAATAGCCAGGGCCAGCACTGTGTCGCAGCAGGTTAAAGCCCTGGCCTGAAGCGCCAGCATCCCATATGGACGCTAATTTGAGACTCAGCTGCTCTACTTCCTGTCCAGCTCTCTGCTATGGCCTGGGAAAGCAGTGGAAGATGGCCCAAGTCCTTGGGCCCCTGCACCCACATGGGAGACCTGGAAGAAGCTCCTGCCTCCTGACTTCGGATCAGCACAGCTCCGGCCGTTGTGGCCATCTGGTGAGTAAACCAGTGGATGGAGGACCCCACCCACCCACCTCTCCTTCTCTGTGTAACTCTAAATTTCAAGCAAATAAATAAATTAAAAAAAAAGGAAAAAAATAAATAGCCATGTGTCATTTAAATTTAAATAATAACTCTAGATTAGCATTTTATGTTGTGAATTAATTAAAAATAAGTCTGGGTAGGGAATAGATGGATTTGGATCAAAAATCCTTATTATGGAGCAAATCTTGGAACCTTTAATTATTCCTGTAAGTTTTGACAATTTACCCAGATATGAGACTCCAGACATGGACATGCCACAGATCAGAAAGAAATAAAATCATGTATGTTTCTCCTAGATTATTTTATTTAAATTTTGTTTTGTTATTTGGCTTCAATCCTATTATTGAGGCAACTAAGAGAGTTTTGAGTTATATAATTTCAGAGGAAGTAGGGCAAATAGATTTTGAATTCATCATATATCAGCAAGCAATTTCTTGCATTGTGCCAGAAAAACAGAGAATTATTTGGGATACATTAGCTGAGGTGCAGAAGATAGAGTATTATTATTGCTGTTGTTATTAATATTAAGAAAACTATTCAGTTAATCCAAAGTGTTTTTCAAGAAAAGGAAGCACATTCTAAGAGAGAATGCATTTTTATCTAATTTGGAATGAATATCCATTTATGCTGATCTTTAGTAAACTGCCCTGTGAAAGAGAAAACCCTAAAGCAAGAGTTATGCATGCATTTATGATGCATATGGTTTGAAGTTCATAAGGTTCTTAAAAATTCAACCTTCTTCCTATCACAGTATTACAGTATCTATAAAAGCAACCCTCTCAGGAGGTCATTGACCACGCATAACACTGTACTTTATTTTACTCACTACAACAACATTCATCAAAAGCCAACAAACTTCTTCTTATTTTTTTTTTTTTTTTGACAGGCAGAGTGGATAGTGAGAGAGAGACAGAGAGAAAGATCTTCCTTTTGCCATTGGTTCACCCTCCAATGGCCGCTGCGGCCTGCTCATCGCGCTGATCTGAAGCCAGGAGCCAGGTGCTTCTCCTGGTCTCCCATGCGGGTGCAGGGCCCAAGGACTTGGGCCATCCTCCACTGCCTTCCTGGCCCATAGCAGAGAGCTTGCCTGGAAGAGGGGCAACTGGGATAGAATCCGGCACCCCAACCGGGACTAGAACCCAGTGTGCCAGCGCCGCAAGGCGGAGGATTAGCCTGTTAAGCCACGGCGCCGGCTGCCAACAAACTTCTTTTTCAGAAATGTTTGCAAGTATCTCAAGGTGGTCATTATACTCCTAGCTGTATCTTGTATTTTTCTCATAGTATGGTTTCTTAAACTCTTGGTCTACATATAGTTTTAATTCATTCCTTTAAAAAATGAGGTAGGCTTAATTGAAAATGAAAAAAAAAAAACTTGGTGTTCAATTGGACATTGCATAGAAAATTAATCAATTTTTTTAAAAAAATCATGTAGGATCTCTGTCATTAATGTGCAGTACACTGTGATTTAATGCTATAACTAGTACTCCAACAGTATTTTTCACTTTGTGTTGCTATGTGAGGGGAAACTGTTGAAATCTTTACTTTATATATACTAAACTGATTTTCTGTATATAAAGAGAATTGAAAATGAATCTTGATGTGAATGGAAGGGGAGAGAGAGCTGGAAAGGGGAGGGTTGTGGGTGGGAGGGAAGTTATGGGGGGGGGGGAAGCCATTGTAACCCATAAGCTGTACTTTGGAAATTTATATTCATTAAATAAAAGATAAAAAAAAATAAAATAAAATGAATGAGGTAGGCTAAGTAGAATACAATATTCCAGATATATTTTTGGTGGGCAAAGAACACAATTGAGGTCAATTCTGTCTCCCTATAACATCCTTTTATGATGGACATTTTTCTAACACTACCATCACTATTGACCCATATTAGGTTTGTTACCAAAAGTCTCCATTTATTTCCACTTAATTCCATTGCCAATTGAAGTTTAACCTTTTTGAGGCTAAATCCTAGGCTTTAGAGGAATAATCTAATTGATGAGAACTGTATATAAATGGCAATTAGGAAGTCTAGTATAATTGTGTTCCAGTTTTAGATGTGTTTTTCTGACAATAGGCCAATGTCTATCTTCAGAGTGAAAAGATCACTCTAATAGATCTCAAAATGGACTTTAGACACATAAAGCTCTGTAAGAGGCCACTTCAAAAAGTTCATGGTAAGTGGAATTAAAGTGTAAGATTTTTTGGAGCCAAAATTTTTTAAATTCATACATAAATTTTTTTCATCCTATGTATTTTCCATAAACTTTGTGAAGACCCCTCATATATGCTTTTATAATGCTTAATTGTTATAAAAATTAATATTCCACTTTTGAGAAAAATAAATAATTGAATTGAAATGTTTATATTAATTAAAATAACTTATATCCAAAAAGAAGAAATGATATATAAAACGTTTACCTTTACATGAAGGTTCTGGACTCCATCCACTGCTAGTGCACACCGTATCTCCTCTTTCAGTATATTCAAAACCTGGGTTACATTTATATTGTAATCGTTCATTGTTCTTATAAGTTTTCTTCTGAGAAAGACTATGCCCATTTGTAATTACTGGAGAATTGCAGGAAATTTCTAAAAAGAAGAAATTAGATTTCAAAATGTTTATTATGAACTAAAGGACTGTGACCTAGACAGACTTTCATGATGACTTAAGTTTTGTTTCCATCAGGGAAATCAGTCAACCAAAAATGTTTGTTTTGACTTGTCTGCTCAATAAATGACTTACCTATTATTAACCTTCGGTTTAGAAAGAAGTTAAATTTTGCATTAAATTTCATTCTAATTTTATTTGGTTTGGAGGTAAATTATTTCTTGTGAAATAAATGGTGACCAATAATATTCATCAAATGTATATAATGAAACTAAATATAGATATAGGTTTATTGTGATAAGTATTTTCACTGAATAATCTGATAACACATTTTCATTTATTGATAATGGAGTAATTAGCAATAGGACACTTTCTCAGAGAAACTCATTTAACTCATTGCCATTATATCTCTGAAAATAACTGATGTTATGTTTTTATGTTTTCACCATTGATTCAGGTTTTATGTCCAAAAAGAAAAACTGGCCATTATCTTCAATACCATTTCTCACATTTTTCCCTGGAATTATGGTAAGGATAACTAATTCCCCAAACCTGTTCTCCCACCTTTCTAACCAATTTTCTTTATGTACAACTTCATAACCTTTGATATGGTCATTTCATTGCCCCACTTGAAATCCTTCACTGAGTCCCAAATCATCCAGAATAAAAGCCAAGTCCTACAGTCTGGTGTACATGTAGCCCCTCAGCACTTTTGCCAGCCTGTCTTCAATGTATTACTAATTCCCTGCTTACATTGCATACTGGAGCCCCTGAGAAAAATTGGTAAGATCAGTGGAGCCTTGTGCTCACTGGAGCTTCGCTTCATGAACTTCTTCTGGTTGAGATGCTCTGGCTCTCTTCATCTTCATCTTAAAAAACTCATTCTTCCTTTTAGATTTACCCAAGGCTGCAGCTATTCTAGGAAGATTTCACTAGCCACAGAAATCTAGTTTTAAGCACATAAATATCTACAAACTTTTCAAGAATATGGTATGGAAGTCAGTCTGGAGATTCCTCAGAAACCTGAACATAACCCTACCATACAACCCAGCCATCCCACTCCTTGGAATTTACCCAAAGGAAATTAATTTGGCTAATAAAAAAGCCATCTGCACATTAATGTTTATTGCAGCTCAATTCACAATAGCTAAGACCTGGAACCAACCCAAATGCCCATCAACAGTAGACTGAATAAAGAAATTATGGGACATGTACTCCATAGAATACTATACAGCAGTAAGAAACAATGAAACCCAGTCATTTGCAACAAGATGGAGCAATCTGGAAAACATCATGCTGAGTGAATTAAGCCAGTCCCAAAGACAAATATCATTTGTTTTCCCTGATCGGTGACAACTGAGCACCAAAGGGGTTGAAGTGAAATGGACACTATAAGAAACAATGACCTGATCAGCTCTTGTCCTGACTCTAGATGTACAATGTAATACTTTATCCTTTTTAGTATTTTTTGTTGTTGTTCTAGTACTAGTGGTTGAACTCTGTAATTAACACACAATTATTAGGTGTTTAAATTTTAACTGAAGAGTGATCCCTGTTAAATATAAAAGTGGAAAAAGAGAGGGAGGAGATGTACAATTTGGGACATGCTCAATCGGACTTGCCCCAAATGGTGGCGTTACAAATGTGCCAGGGGATTCCAATACAATCCCATCAAGGTGGCATGTACCAATGCCATCTCACTAGTCCAAGTGATCAATTTCAGTTCACAATTGATGTCTCTGATAGGTCTAAGAGTCAAAGGGATCACACAAACAAGACAAGTGTCTGCTAATACTAACTGATAGAATCAAAAAGGGAGAGAAAGATCCAACATGGGAAGTGGGATACACAGCAGACTCACAGAATGGCAGACGTCCTAAGCAACACTCTGGCCTCAGAATCAGCCCTTAAGGCATTCGGATCTGGCTGAAGAGCCCATGAGAGTATTGTAGGCATGGAAAGCCAAGATACCATGGAAAAGAAAAGAAAAGAAGAAGACCTAAATGAAAGATCTCTGCGAGTGAGATCCCAGTGGAAAGAACGGGGCCATCAAAGAAGGAGGTACCTTTCTCTGAAGGGAGGAGAGAACTTCCACTTTGACTATGACCCTATCGGAATAAGATCAAAGTCAGCGAACTCTAAAGGCTTCCATAGCCCTGGCAACTCATGACTAGAGCCTAGGGAGATTACTGACGCCATGAACAGGAGTGTCAAATTGTTAAGTCAGCAACAGGAGTCACTGTGTGCTTACATCCCATGTGGGATCTGTCCTTAATGTGTTGTCTAATGTGCAGTGATGCTATAACTAGTACTGAAACAGTATTTTTACACTTTGTGTGTCTGCGTGGGTACAAACTGATGAGATCTTTACTAATTATATATTGAATCGATCTTCTGTATATAAAGATAATTGGAAATGAAAAAAAAACCTGGTGTTAAATTGGAAATGGCATAGAAAATTAATTAATTTTTAAAAAAAAAATTATGTAGGATGTCTGTCTTTAATGTGCTGTACACTGTTATTTAATGCTATAACTAGTACTCCAACAGTATTTTTTTTCACTTTGTGTTGCTATATGGGGGCAAACTGTTGAAATCTTTACCTAATATATACTAAACTGATCTTCTGTATATAAAGAGAATTGAAAATGAATCTTGATGTGAATGGAAGGGGAGAGAGAGCGGGAAAGGGGAGGGTTGTGGGTGGGAGGGAAGTTATGGGAGGGGGCAAGCCATTGTAACCCATAAGCTGTACTTCGGAAATTTATATTCATTTAATAAAAGTTTAATAAATGAAAAAAAATTGCAGGCATTTGAGGAGTGAACCAGTGGATGGGAGACCTCTGTCTGTCTCACTGCCTTTCAAATAAATACAAGATAAAATCTTTTTAAAAGCAAAAAAAAAAAGAATATGGTATTTGCTTTGTTAACCACTAACAGAAAAAAAGTAATTTTGTTAGAATTCTTAGGAAGAAAAATGCTTTTCTTTGTATCTCGCCATCAGGTAGACTGGCTCTAGAAAGTGCAAATAATTTGGAGATTTTATACAATGTTAAAAGTGAATTAGAACAGAAATCTCTGTCAAACACGTATTGGTGAAATGAAGTTTGGTGCTATTAAACAAATTCTCAATGACATTCAATACCAAAGCCAAAATCATCAATTGATTATAATGCAATTGATAGGCCAGCAATATGATGACTAAATATATCTTGACTTATTGTTCAGTCCAGACTTTTTTAAAAGTCAAAGATTTATTTGGTTAAATTCAGCAATATTTATACGAAATTTGCCATGCAAATATAAAGCAAGGCCACTTCTTAGAAGTGTTCATTAAAAAATAGGGGGCCAGCGCCGTGGCTTACTTGGTTAATCCTCTGCCTGTGTCACCGGCATCCCATTTGGGCGCTGGGTTCTCGTCCTGGTTGCTCCTCTTCCAGTCCAGCTCTCAGCAGTGGCCTGGGAGGGCAGTGGAGGATGGGCCAAGGGCTTGGGCCCCTGCACCCGCATGGAAAACCAGGAGGACGCATCTGGCTCTTGGCTTCGGATTGGCACAGCGCCGGCCTTGGCGGCCATTTGGAGAGTGAACCAACGGAAGGAAGACCTTTCTCTCTCTCTCTCTCTCTCTCTCTCACTGTCTATAACTCTACCTGTCAAAAAATAAAAATAAAAATAGAATGTCGGGGCTGGCGCTGTGGCGCAGCGGGTTGAAACCCTGGCCTGAAATACTGGCATCCCATATGGGTGCTGATTCTAGTCCCAGCTGCTCCTCTCCCAATCCAGCTCTCTGCTATGGCCTGGGAAAGCAGTAGGAGATGGCCCACATCCTTGGGCCCCTGCACCCACACGGAAGACCTAGAAGAAGGTCCTGGCTCCTGGCTTCAGCTGGACGCAACTCCAGCCATTGTGGCCATCTGGAGTGAACCAGTAGATGGAAGACCTCTCTCTCTCTCCCTCTCTCTGTAACTCTTTCATAAAAATAAAATAAAATAAATCTTTAAAAAATAGAATGTCATCATAATGCATCAGTGGAAATAAATAATGAATACTTGGTTTTAAAAACTAAAAACAAAACAAAAAAACTCACAAAGGTATGTTCTGGAAGTCAGTACTACAACTTGCAGGAGATGCTTAGCATTCTATTTCCACCTGTCAGAGGCAGCTATGATGTAATCATAGTTAAAGCATGGACATCAGTGTCTGAGAACCTAGGTTTGAATCTTAACTCTTTATCTCATGGTAACCTAGGGCATATAATTAAACTTCTTGTATCCTAGTTTCTTCAATTATAAAATGGAAATGATCAGAGTACATAAATGAGGGAGTTGTTTTGAAGGTAAAAGGAGATGACATGCACAAAGAGTTTAAATCTTTTACTCTTTTACAAAGAGTAAGTGCTTGACAATCATTTGCTGTTATTAGTATTTTTATATTCTCTAGATTGGATAATGTTTTGAAATACATATTTTCAAAAAAAAACTAAGAATATTCAAAAAAATTAAAAATAGTAAATATATCTTACCTACACATTGTGGTTTTATTCCACTCCAAATACCATTTTCTGAGCATTGTATTTGCTTATCTCCATCGAGTTTGAGGCCTGAATTACATTCAAACTGTATCACTTGTCCAAAGAAATATTCCTGGTCTGGTTCCAATTCACTGATAATTTTCCCATTCTCTGGTTCTTTCACTGGCAAGCACTTCACAACTGAAAAGATAAATGTAAGTTTCTAATAAATATTTTATAAATAAATATATATTACATATAAATATAAATAATAATAAAATTGAAACACTTCATCTTGAAAAATGTGTATAAATAAAATCATCAGCAAGGGGCTGACGCCATGGCTCACTTGGCTAATCCTCCACCTGTGGTGCCAGCATCCCACATGGGCACCAGGTTCTAGTCCAAGTTGCTCCTCTTCCAGTCCAGCTCTCTGCTATGGCCCGGGAGAGCAGTGGAGGATAGCCCAAGTGCTTGGGTCCTACACCCGCATGGGAGACCAGGAAGAAGCACCTGGCTCCTGGCTTCAGATTAGTGCAGCGCCGGCTGGAGAGGCCATTTTGGGGGTGAACCAATGGAAGGAGGACCTTTCTCTCTGTCTCTCTCTTTCACTGTCTATCTCTATCTGTCAAAAAAAAAAAAAAAATCATGAGCATTCCTAAAAGAGTTAAAAGCAAATTTTATGATAAAATTTATTTTAACAGAAAAATTTGCCCTTAATTTTCCTTTTTTGTCCACAGCAGTGGTAGATTACTTTGAGTACTTCTTTTGATTTTACTAAGCATTTTCCATTTTCTCTAAAGTTGAAATTCAAACTTTATGTTATTGCAAATGATCCTGTTGCTGGTTGAGATGTAAATTCAAGGAATATCTTCCTGACAAATCACTCCAAAGATTCTGACTAAATAAGTCCATTTTAATAACCAAAAATCTCTGTTTTTAACAAACATCACAGGTGATTTCAGTGAAGATGTTCTCTAGAACATTTACCTCTTTCATCTCACTTCCATAGAAAAAAATATTCCATTCACCATTTAGTTGTTTCGAGTGATCATCACATTTTTTCTTCCCTACTGCCTTCTCTTTCTCCACTTACTACTCACCATGTGACCAAGAAATACTATTCTGATTGATCTATTTCTAAAATGACTAGAAATTGGATTATTAGTTCAACACTTGGAAACAGAATCTATATTTTCTCATGCACATTGTTTGTTTCACAGATCAATAAAAAAAAATTAGAGCTCTCTTTTTTCCCTGTCTTTTCAGTAAAACTAAGACCACAGGAAAACCTCCCTTTGTGGGAATGGGGAGAGATCTCAACCATCTTCTCAATTTCAGATGCTTTCATTGGGTCCTAAATTTGGGTAGCTGAAATTCTGATCTTCATTTGCCCACTGATATTTGTATGACTTTCTCATGGTTAGGATCCCAGAGTAAAGAACAATGAATTTTAGATTTCATAATGTCTAATACTTTGACAATTCAATCAGATCTGGCTGTATTTCTGTTTATTAATTGAAACATGAAATAATGTGGCAATTAAGAGGGTGAGATATCTACTCTGTACTCTACTAGAAACCATAAAAATAATTTGAAAAGAAATAATTACAGACTTTCATTTTAATGTTTGATATTTTGAAAACCTCAGTTGTTTTAGACATTTCAATATACCTTATAAATCAATATCATACCTACCTTCACATAAAGGAATATCATTGGTCCATCCATCTACTGCACATTCACGGTAGTCAATGTCACCTAACATTCTATACCTAAGAATCCAAAAAGTAAATGAGCAAACCACAGCAATGAGCTAATATGTGCTTAAATGAACCATTTAAAAAAAAATTATCTAGGTATTTGAAAGGCAGAGCTAAAGAGAGAGAAGAGAGACAGAGAGATCATACATCTGCTGATTCACCCCCCAAAACAGCTGCAACAGCTAGGACTGGCCCAGGCTGAAGTCAGGAGCCAGGAGCTTCCTCCAGGTCTCCCATGTGGGTGCAGGGACTCACGCACTTGGGCCATTCTCTGCTGCTCTCCTAGGCACATTAGCAAGAAGCTGGATTGGAAGTGGAGCAGCTGGATCTCAAACCGGTGCCCATATGGGATGCAGGCATTGCAGACAGAGGCTTAACCCATAGTTTTAGCCCACTGAGCCACAGCACCAGTGCCTTAAATGCAGTTTTAAGCTTAATACCATTTTAAATGTCCAGAAACTCCATTTCAAGGAAAATTAACAGTATATGCATTTTCATTTTTTCCCTATTTTCTTCCTTTATTTTCCCTTTGTTCCTTTTTGCATCCCTCTCTGTTTCCTTCCTTCCTCCCCTTTTCTGTCTTAGATTTCCAAAATTTCTTTCTTCTTTCTCTTTCTTAAATTTTCTTCTTTTGAAAGGCTAGCAAGCCCTCTGGTCCATGGATTTGAAATCATCATAATATTTAGTTCAAGACAAACTCATTATTGTCTTATGCACAGTACTCTTATTTTTTTCATTGAGTCAATGTGATTAATTACCTTCATTAATATAATAACTTCCATAAACAATAACCAAAACCAAAATTAAAAGAATAATGGTAAGAAATAACTAAAAACGTGTTTTCCCATATTTCTTCTTTCCATAATTCTGCTATTTTGTTGACATTTTAGTCTTCCTATATAATAAAAATAAAGTACTAGCCAATCATTCTTAGTGTGTGGTTTATTTTCAGTACTTGTCTCCATCTTTTTCCTATAGTTCCTTTCCTGACTGTGTTCACTGAATCAATTCTGGATATCCCACCCAACTAATATTGAACATATCTAATTGCTGTAACCTGTCAAGACAGCCCAAAATGCTCTATTTGACTACAAGATCCTTGGGGCTGGCACAAAATGTGCCATCATTGTCAGATGCTCCAGAACAAGGTAAAACATTGTCTCAATATTATAATGGACACTAAGGGACAAAAGCATTTTCTCAAAAAATAAATAATAGGGAAACATTCTGATAATGATAGATATTTTTGAAAACAGTATTTTTCATTAATTTCTAAACAATTCTGCATGAACACTTGTTTCCTTCATCTGCAGGTGAGAGGTACTTAGCTCATTGACAGATGAAACAAACGTTTTCTCTCCAAAAATCACTTTGTCGTTTTTATTGTCATTGATCAGTTCCTAATTCTATAAGGGAAGAAAGGTTATTTACAGGACGTAAAGTCAAGCTTTTATCCTTTGTCTGTTATGCAGAGGAAACACAATTATTGATAATTATGTCAATCTTCGAGCTCTTCAAGGCAGAATGTGCCATTTTTCAATAGAGAAAGATTTCCTTGTTTACTCCCCAGAACACTTTCAGATACTCTGCAGAATTTACCCAAGGCCCATAGACACATAGGCATGGAGGGAAGAGATAGACATCGTTCACATGTTGGTGGTTGGGAAAATATAACAGCTCACATTTCTGCAACCCACACAGGCAAAACAGCAGAAAATCTTTTTACAGACTGTGTTCTCAAAACTGCCTTCTCTTAGGTGGTAAAACTAGATTGTCATTCTGAACATCCTGTTAAAGAGTTGATATTCAACTAAACAGATATCCAGAAAAGGAACAGTGGATGAAGGCAAGGGATCCAAAAGGATAAACTGGCTGGCTGGCCGAAATCATGGATATAGTAATCCTGTTTCACCACCAGCTTCCACAGATAAGTCAAACATCCCAACAAAATTCCCCTCAGATAGCTTAAACACTTCCACAGTAAAATTTAAAATAGTATAAAGTTTTCGATTTGCTGATGCTAGATGGCCCAATAACTATTTCATTGACAGACATGTAATTCTTTTGGAGGCTCAAGTTCAATGTTAGAAAAAGTTACTCTTACAGAGCAGCAATAACAGAACTCACAAGATAATGGTGATGGAGAACATTTAAACAGAGCTGAGAGTTAGAGGCAAGTGCATAGCTATTTTTGATCAAGCTATAAATTTTATGAATGATGAGATGGAGAGAATCAAGTGGAAGAAATATGAGTTTTCACTTTCTTTGTCAGGTCAGGGGTTGAACCTAAAGAGGGAAAATTAGCCTAGAATGAAAAATATTTCATAAGTGAAGAGTGAAGAGCTAATTGATTAGTTCAGACTCACGTGGTTTCAACCTATTTGGTTATGTGTGTAAAGTTAGCAGAAATGACTGATGGTTGGGCTAAAAATGCATTTGAAAAAACTCCCTCAGTTGTGACCAAAGAAAGACTAAAGTCATAAGAACCAATGATCATTAGGTACCTACAATATCCAACAATTTCTTCTAAAGGATTCAAGTAGTATAAAAATGTACATAGAAAAATACAATAACATTAGAAGTATACATTAATACAGGTCATTTTACTATTTTGATTATAAATCTTTTATTATACTGACTACATACCCCTTGTTACATGTATAAACAACCTTTGCTCCAAATTCAAACTCATTTCCTACTGTGAGATGAAAAGATCCAAAGGGAGTATCTCCAGGATGTCCACAGGGCTTTTCTAAAATGAAAAAAAAAAGTATATGATATTAATATGTAAAATAGGAAACACATTTTGTATAGGAGTTGAGGCACAAGTATATTGATAGTATAGTAAAGGACAGCACGGGCTATAAGGAAAATTGAAAATGACAAAACTATTATTTTATAATTAGATATAACTATATATGCCTGTTTTGATTTTAGAGCAATACTACCTTTTTTCAAAAAATAATGATGTATTATTCTGTATTTAGGTTATAATGGTGATATAATTCAGAAGGTATTACTACAATGTCACATGCAAATATTTTCTTAATTAAAAGTTTTGTAAATGTCATAAATGTTTGAAGTACTTACTCCGACACACTCTTGCAGGGTTAACAGCCACCCATTCTCCATTCCTGCATGTCATCACAATAGTTCCAAGAGTTCTGTATCCAGGTCGGCATTTATAAACAGCCTGAGTACCCTCTGGGTATGTTTGTTCATTCCATGAACCTGACAGAATTTCTATATTTTTTTTTGGAGGAGGTTCTTTACAATCTGCAGACAATAAAGACAAAATAACTGCTGACAGTAGCCATTAAAATAGGCAGTCCAGTTTTAAAAAAATCTATATGAGTTTACATCTAAATGTTCGTGAAAATGGAATTAAAAGATGTTTATTTTGATGCAAAAACTTTTAAAATACATGAATAGCTTATCCATAATTTATATTTTCCATGGACTTTTTTGAAGACCTCACATATAGTTATAGATCCAACCAAATATGTCTTAATATACATAAAATGTGCATTTCATCTATAAAAATAGAATCTGCATGATTTTTAATAATGTCTACTCTGTAAAAATAACCTAAATAATTTTCCAGATCAATGGATATACTTTAATATTATTAAGAATAATACCTGGCCGGCGCCATGGCTTACTAGGCTAATCTTCCTCCTGTGGCGCCAGCACCCCAGGTTCTAGTCTAAGTTGGGTCGCCGGATTCTGTCCCAGTTACTCCTCTTCCAGTCCAGCTCATTGCTGTGGCCCGGGAAGGCAGTGGAGGATGGCCCAAGTGCTTGGGTCCTGCACCCGCATGGAAGACCAGGAGGAGGCACCTGGCTCCTGGCTTTGGATAGGCGCCACGCGCCGGCCACAGTGCGCCAGCCATAGCGGCCATTTGGGGGGTGAACCAACAGAAAAGGAACACCTTTCTCTCTGTCTCTCTCTCTCACTGTCTAACTCTGCCTGTTAAAAAAATAAAAAGAAAAAAAAGAAAAAAAAGAATAATATGTTAAGAAAAATATTATTCTGAATATGTTAATATGTTAATATTAAGAATAATATTATTCTTAACATTGCACCAATTCTACTGTTTTTCTTTGGTTGGGAAAATATTGGGTCATGTTCTAAGTTCTGCAGAAAAAATAATGACTAAAACAAAGTATTTGTTCTTAAAGTGCTTACTCTCTAGAAAGGGAAGTTAGTCATTAAATAAGTAGTCAGATGAATAATATGCATTAGAGGTAGATAAAATTATTTATAAAATATCCCCTGATAATACAAAATTATTTGGTGACCTTCAAATAGGATAGAATAACTTGGATCACAATATGTTTATGGCAAATTTGGGGGCCAACATGTGACCTAACAGGTTAAGCAATGCTGACAGTCTATGTTGGAGCAGCAGTTCAAGCCCTGGCTGTTAGCTTCCAATCCAGTTCTCTGCTACTTTGCCTAAGGAATCAGTGGAAGATGATTCAAGTACTGGACACCTGCCACTCATGCAGGAGACTCAGATGGAACTACAAGCTCCTAGCTTTGGCCTGGACAAGTGCCAGCCATTGCTAGCACTTGAGAAGTAAACCAGAGGATGGGAGGTTTCTGTGTCTGTCTCCCTGTCTCACTCTCTCTGCTTTTCAAATAAATAAATAAACCCTTTTGTAAAAAAAATAACAAAAAATTGTTTGAATGTGTGTGTGTTTAAAGCAACTTATATGAGCAAAAAGGATTAAACAACTAAACCTAAGTGGGATGGGCCTGCTTTAACCAAACATATGGCAATTTCTACAGCAATTTCTTGCCTGGTTAAGTTTGCTAACTCTGAATATAGATCGAAGGTCAGGCTTTGCCCAAATGGGAAAGAAGAAAAACTTAGGGAGGTGATTAGCTTGACAGAATCTAAAATTTGTGCAGAATCAGGGTGCACTGCTAAAGCCTGGAATTGTCCCAAAGTCTCATAGGAAAAGTTTCAGTAAGAAAAGGGGTTAAAGAAAGGTCTTTCCATAATGATGAAAAGTTAGCTAATCAGAAAGAAATTAAAATGTTATATAACATCTTGTAATAGAGTCACAAATATATATGGAAAGAGACAAATCCAAAATCATATCTGGTGTGCTTCTCTTGAGAATTGATGGGAGAGAAGCAAGAAAAAAATCCATAAGGATATTAAAAAAGGGAAAATATATAATTTACAAAGAATATTATTCCTAAAATATTTCAGAAACACATCAAAGATTTATGAAAATAGGTCACATTGGGTTATACTGTAAGTCAATAAATTTTAAAATATTGAAATTAAATAAAATATATTCGCTGACCCTGAATGTTACAAGAAAAAAATAAAATGACAACAAAAAAATAGTGGGTTTGTCAACTAGTACATCTCTTCCAATGAGTCAATGAACAAATCACAATGAGAGAAAATATTTTGAAGTGAACAATATAAAAAATTCTAAATATAAAGTTTGTAAATCATGTAAATGTAATAGCTAAGATAAAATTAAAGAGGTGGAAAAATGTTCAAAAAGCTAAAGAATTGTAATGATGGAAAAAGATTAATGAATAGATAATAATAAAAAGAAATAAATAAAATGAAACATGATATGTATAAAATATAAATGAATTTAAAAACAAATATGTTCATAAGATAAATAAAATTGATAAAATTCTGGAAACACTGGTCAAATTTTTTAAAAAGAGAAAGCACAAATAATTACATTCAGGAATAAAAATGGAACATCCCTAGAAATCTTACTTTAGAATACTATAAATAGCTGTTTGTCAATACATTTAAAAAATATTGATGAAATAGACAAATTCCT
Organism: Lepus europaeus; assembly: GCF_033115175.1. NCBI lineage: Eukaryota > Metazoa > Chordata > Mammalia > Lagomorpha > Leporidae > Lepus > Lepus europaeus. Next base: position 13,072,518 of record NC_084840.1, on the reverse strand, counting down.
TGAAAAAAAAAAAACACCTTCAACAAAACTGACACAGAAGATTTTTTAAACATCTACAGTGTCATAAACAAAATTTATAAGAAAATAACAGTTTGGAGGAAAATATTGGCTGCACCAGCTCATTCTACAAAGTCTCACCAGTGACAACTAACTTTGCTATTAAAACTTTTCAAGACTAGTAAACACACACACACACAAAAGGAAGGAAAATAGAGAAAAGGTTGAACAAGTCTTTCATGAAAGAGAAAACTCATGTGATCAATAAATTTAAAAAAAAATTACTCAGGGCCAGCGCTGTGGCACAATAGGCTAGGCCTCCTCCTGCAGCGCTGGCATCCTATATGGGTGCCGGTTCATGTCCCAGCTGTTCCTCTTTCAATCCAGCTCTCTGCTATGGTCTGGGAAAGAAGTGGAAGACGGGTCCCTGCACCCGCTTGGGAGACCCTGAAGAAGCTCCTGGCTCCTGGCTTCAGATCGGCCCAGCTCCGATCATTGTGGCCATTTGGGAAGTAAGCTAGTAGGTGGAAGACCTTTCTGTCTCTCCCTCTGTGTCTGTAACTCTACCTCTCAAATAAATAAATAAAATCTTTTTAAAAATTACTTAAACTGGCCTGCTCACTTGGCTAATCCTCCGCCTGCAGCGTCAGCACACCGGGTTCTAGTCCCGGTCGGGGCGCTGGATTCTGTCCCGGTTGCCCCTCTTCCAGTCCAGCTCTCTGCTATGGCCCGGGAAGTCAGTGGAGGATGGCCCAAGTGCTTGGGCCCTGCACCCCATGGGAGACCAGGAGGAAACACCTGGCTCCTCGCTTCCAATCGGCACAGAGCACCGGCCATAGCTGCCATTTGTGGGGTGAACCAACGGAAAGGAAGACCTTTCTCTCTTGTTTCTCTTTCTCTCACTGTCTAAATCTGCCTATCAAAAAAAAAATTACTTAAACTAAAAAAATGAAAATTAAAAACATAATAAGTCACATTTTTGGGGGGAAAATGACAATAGCAAAAATGTTTAAAAGTCTAAAAATCTCAACCTTTGAAAAGAATGTGAAACATTGAGAATTCCTGATGGGAAGGAAGCCCTCACATCAGAAAAGAAATTGAAGATGTACACTGTTTTTTAGCTGGGGTAGCTATAATGAAAATACCATAGGCTGGGTGGCTCAAACAACTCAAATGTTATTTATTATATTTCTGGAGCCTAGGAAGGAGCCTGGTTGGACCCTGGTGAGGGCCATCTAAATGTTTGCGGATGACTGTCATTTTCTTGTATCATCACATGACCTACAGAGAGAGAGAAATAGAAGACAGAGTTCTAATCTGTTCCTCTTCTTAATCTCATCATGGCTCCCTTCACTCATGACTTTATCAAGACCTAATTACATCCCGGAGGCCTCACCTCCTAATACTGTCCTATTTGTGGGTTAACGTTTTGACATATGAATTTGGGGGTGGGAGGTATAAATAAGAAATCTATAATGATTGCTGCTCAGTAGTTGTATTCCTATGAATATGATTGAAAACCTATTCATATGTGAGTCAGCTTTCACGTGTGGCAATGATTACAGTACTACAATTCTTAGTCAAAAATGGAAACAAACCCAATGTCCATTAATGGTTGAAGGGATAAGAATTGATGTTATATGTATTCAATGGAATAATAAAAATCAATGCCACAAACGGAGGTGCACAGAAAGTAACAGTAAGCACAAAGGTGTGTTAATTATAGAATCACTGCCCCTATATAAAATTCAAGAACAGATTTATCCTACTAAGGATGTTAAGGATGTGTATGTAGGCTATGGAACTATGAATGATTAAAAAATGTAATTACCATAAAAATCAAGTTAAATTTTTTCCCCAGAAAAAATACAAGTGTATTGATCTGGAAGAAATTCATAAGAGTTTTCTGTGGATGCTGGGCATATTCTTCTTGAATGTATGATTATAAGTAGTTGTAGTATAGTATATTCATATTTTATTCAGTTGTGTGTACTATATTTCATGATTAAAAATATTAAAGTAATAAAGCAAGCATTTATATACAGCAACTTATTTTTAGTTTTTTCAATAAATTATAATTTTTTACCCAAAAAAGCATATATAATGATTCTCATTTTTGCAAAAGAAAAAAGTAAATGATACAAAGAGGACATAAAATTAATTTCTAAGCTTATGCTGACTGATTTTGTTAATGAGTTTTTTAAAAGATTTATTTTTTACTTATTTGAGAGCCAGAGTTACAGAGAAACAAGGAGAAATAGAGAGAGAGTTTTCCCATGCACTGGTTCACTCCCCAAATGGCCGCAACATCTGGGGCTGTGCCAGGCCAAAGCCAGGAACCAGGAGCTTCTTTCAGGTCTCCTACTTGGATACAGGGGCTGTCTTCCTCTGCTTTTCCAGGCACATTAATAGGGATATGGATCAGAAATGAATCAGCTGGGTCTCAAACCAGCACCCATATGGGATGCTGGTTTTGCAGGAAGAGGCTTACCCTGCTAAGCCATAGCACAGAACCCAGTCACTATTAAGTGTCTGCTGCTGAATTTAGATATAACTACCCTAATATTGCAATGGTTGCATTGTAAAACCCTTCACATTACTTTTAAAAAGTGACAAATTCTGAGATACTTCTCATATCTAAAACATATTTGTTAAATTATTATTTTAATTAGGAAACTCCTTGTCTTACTTGATTTTACAGTAAAAATTGTTTTATCATTGTATTCTTGAATTTGTTTTAAAAAGCCAAGTGGGGAAAAATAATCTGCTAGATAAAATTGCATAATGGAACATAATCATTTGAGTATGTTTTACAGCATTTCATAAAACAAAAATGTGAACCTGTATTTTATGAAACAAAATATACTTGCATGGGCTGTCATACACACTAGTTTTCCTTTGAAGATTATATAAAGTTTTAGCACAATTGTGTTAGTGAATTGTGTAGCATGTGATTTCTCATGAACTATTTTTATAATTTTAGAAAACATAATTTTATTCCACTAGATGGTGCTGATACCCTATCACAAAACTAGCTTCCCTCCTACATACCTGCCACCACCACCACCAAAACCGTGTGTTTTCGTTTTTGTCTTAAAAATGTCCTGCTCATATTTGTACATGGTGAACCTTTGTTTAATTATAAACTGATCTGTGTGTTTTTCACGTTCAAAATTCAGACTAACTTGCTGGTGTTCAGTTAACCAGAAAAATAAATTAGCTAAATTGCACATGTAGAGTTGCAATTATGCAAATATTGTGAGTAGAAAACTATTTTCCACAACTATATTATATTTTGATAAATTTAGCTTCTTTGCTCTTATTAATTTAATGCAACAAAAGAATAAAAGTTTTCCTATCAATTTATGTGACTGAAATTATTTTTATTAAAGTAACGCTTCTATTAAAAAACAAAAAAAAAATCCATCCACATAAACTTTAGCAGTCTCTCAAAAAGTGGATAAACAGAGAAGCAAATGGATCAGTGAAAGAAAACAGAACTAGCTGAAGCCTTTCCGTGTCTGTGCACTATGGATGGAAGAGCACAGAGACAGTATCAGATGTACAAAGTTGGAGAAGACAGGGGACTACTGTTTAATGCCCCTAAAAGTTCTGTTACACAAATTCAGTAAACTCTCACTACTTTAACTCTGTTGCATATCTGGTCTGTGTGTCGTGTGTTTGAATTCATGTTATAGTGTTTGGAGTCCGGAATCACTAGAATCTAAGCCAAAGAAAAACTTCTAAGAATCTCTGAAGAGGCGCTGCCACTGTGGCAAGATGAGTAAAGCTGCCGCCTGCAGTGCTGGCATCACATATGGGTGCCGGTTTGAGTCCTGGCTGCTCCACTTTGTTCCAGCTTTCTGCTATGTCCTGGGAAAGCAGTAGAAGATGGCCCTAGTGCTTGGCCCCTGCATCAGTGTAGGAGATCTGGAAGAAGCTCCTGGTTCCTGGCTTCAGGTTGGCCTAGCTTGGCCATTGTAGCCATCTGGGAAGTGAACCAGCAGATGGAAGACCTCTCTTTCTCTCTCTCTCTCTCTGCCTCTGCCTCACTGTGTCTCTGCCTTTCAAATAAATAAATAAATCTTTTTAAAAAAAAAAAGAATCCCTGAAGAGACATTTCTATAGGACTTTTTTTTTTTTAAGCTATTACATTTTCTGTTGACTAGGTTTATGAGAATCTTGGCACTCCAAAATGTTAAAAGAACTGTGTCAAATCATTTTTTCTTTTTTTTTTATTTTGTATTTTATTTCTGTTCAGTTACTTTACTCTCTCTGGGCCATTTTTATAATATCTCCTTATAATTTTAAGCTCAAATTTAATTATCACCTCTCCTCCCAATTATATCATGCCCTTTTCATGCACTCTGTTCTGAGCACTTGTTCAGGTTGCTAAGAAATAGATAAGGTACACCCCTAGTTAAAGGAGCACAAGTTAGAGTTCCTTGGCAGGATCTCAAAGCCTGGGCAGCTGGTGGATGGTGTAGGAGTAGGGCAGGAAGAGGAGACATCGGGGGAAGAAGGAAACTGGCAAAGACTGCACAACAGGGACTGAGCAAATAAAAATAATCTATGAAGACTTTGGCTTACCCCTTAGCAAACAAAGGCAAAAATAAAGGATATTTTACCATCCTTTTCTGCTTACATTTGGGAACTTACTTCTACTTTAGAATTATTTTAGTTTACAATACTTAAATGTTTCAAAAATTGTAGCATATGCATTCCCAGGATATGCTTAGTTAAAATAAGCAAAGCCTGTCTTGGTATATCTGTCACTCCTGTGCCATTCCTGTGGGCAATTTTTCTACCTCTTCCCATAGTACTCTCTGTAGCATTTCATGCATCAGATCTATTTTACTTAGAAATACTTCATCTTACACAATCATGTCATCTTGTTCCTCTTATCCTCTTCATCATCCTTCTACCCTAAAATTATTGTGTGGAAGTTTTTAGATTATTATAATAATTCACAGTAAATTATAGTGAATTAACTATATTTAACCTCCCTTAAGTATTTATGCAAAGTGTTTGTTATTGCATGTAAATTACAGGTTGGTTGAATTTACGGTAATATCAACATGGAAACTAAATAGCAGGAGAGAAGATACTAAAGGCAATTGGGACACTGAACAACTCTAAGTCACACCATATAAATACCCACACTACTCTGAAAATACAAGTGTTTAGGGAGAAAGAAAAAGAATTCTTATTTATCACATTGAAATTAGAACAAAATTTAGGATAATAAATCATCACCAGTTTTCTGAACTAGACAATTATATATAGCAGTCACACAATATCCTTATAAAGAACAATTTCTATTGATTTATAATTATTTTAAAAAATTTATAAAATTAATTTTTCATGTAGAATTAACTCAAATTTGAAACCATATCGTACTTGAAACAATATAATATATAACAAAATGATTTTTTTCTGTAAGTAAATGGAATCACTCAATCTTTAGTCTACAATGTCACATGTGGTCTGAAAGACATTATTGGCCATCAAACCTCCAACATCAGAAAACATCTCCTTAAGCAACAGAAGTAGGATTTACTTGGACAGGTTTTGGCAAGATTTTATTTATTCACGTTAATCATTCTGGAATTTCTATGGTGTAATTTTACATAGTATACAATTATTAGACCCTAAATCTAAAAGATCTACTTAATGCAACTTGATCATAATAGGTTCCAAAAAGCTGAAACTATGTAGTTTGGCTGCGGAAGTGTTGGTTTAAACTTTGTCCTGTAAATAAATCTCACCCAGTTTTTAGTAGCAGGCGACTCCTTTGAGCCAGGACATTTACAGGAGGGAGCAAGTAATGTTCCTGCACAAAAAGGAATGTGAATGCAGACAATGCATTGCACCTAAAAGCTCCTACTTGTTCCCCCACGTATTACACAGGAAAAAACAAGGCAAGTTGAGTTTATAAGTTCTTCCTGTTGGCTATTCTTCTTTAGTAATGAACAGTATTTTTTGAATCATGTTTACTCTTAACAGGGCTATAGCAAATTGTGAAATGAAACACTGTTATGTCTGATTGGGGTAAGCAGATAGTCTTTCATAGTTTCTCAATGTGATATTCAATGTTCAACGTGGCATACAAAACCAGAAGCAAATGTTGCGGTACCTGGTTTTTAGTTTTAAACTATCAAGGTTTTGAATACGTTTCTGTTAGGTATGGTAAACTGTTGAAACTGATTGAAATCTCAAGGTAGTTTAGTTTCTTAGACTACTTAGCCAACAAGGGATCAGATAGGAGTTCCATTTCCATTGAAAACTCACGGAATGTTTTTCTTGGCTGGCCTGTGCGTTACATGCATTTTCTGAAAATTACAAGGCTAACCTCAGCATTACCTTAATCACTGAAGCTTATCTGTTAGGAAATAATAAGCTTTGTTATTATTTTTACTACAAGTACAGTGTGTTATTGCTCAGTTCACCAGCAGGAACTGATAGCACATCTAAGCACACTGATGAAAAATCAAATACAATGGAAACAAGTCAGCTGGACTCAATTATGTAAAGGTGTTTACATCATTATTATTTAATTATCTCATATATTCTGTAGCACTCTATTTGGATAATATCTCAAATTCTACTTTGTTTGAACTTATTTTAATTATACTTGAATTTTGGCTTTTAAAAATTACCTGGTAAAAACAATTTAAATACTACAAATATTGTATATTCAAGAGCATTTCAACCTAAAATGGTATTTTCATTATAAGAATACATGGAATGCCTCTCTACAAGACTTTTAAGACTATGGCGATATCAATTGTAAGTTATAAATATACTTTTCTTTGAAAAAGTTAAAATTAAATCTTAAATAAATTCAATTATTCATCAATTTGAAGTGTTTTTAAAATGTTAAGAAGCATGTGACTACACTTAAAGCATTTGGTGAAACTTCTAAACATAAAGAGTAAATTACTTTGTATAATAGTTGCAAAGGAAACCATTATGCCAAATTGAAGTTTTCAAAAACATTCATTAAAACGTTTTTAAACTTTACATTAAATAAAATTATAATAATCATATATAGCATTCAAATGAGTTACTTTTATTTTTTAAACTTAACAATGTTAAAAGTCACACAAACGCTAAGCTACAGACTAGTAATTAAATCACATATTCTACACCAAAATTTTATTACCAATGTAAAAAGCATGACTAGCAAATGTTTCATAATAAAGTGGTGGAAAAAAGGTCTCCCTTTTAAACCTTACCTTGTGCTACACAGACAGTGCATATCACAAACCAGAGCACCTTTGCTGGAAGTCTCATTTTGGGGATCGTTAGTGATACTTTGATGAGCTGACACTGCTTACTCCGTCTAGCTTCCCTCTGCTGAAAACTGAAATTAGTGCAGAAAGTATTTGCTCCAAAAGGAAGTTGAAACACAGCTTAGGAAATAGGGGTTGATGCCCCGCCCATCAGAAACTTTTGCAAAGTAAATGAAACCTCAGCCACAAGCTCAGCAATGCCAGAGTTTGATCCCGGTTCTCACTGGCTTCACAGGGAGTGTTAATGCTGTAATCTGCTTTCTGATTTGTTCTTTGTAAACTGGGCTATGTTCTTCTTTGGAACAAGCTCAGGTTCTTGGAATGTGCAAAGTAGCAACAGGTGATATACTCTGGGTTTAATGAACCCTTGATTACTCGGTCATTTCAGGTCTATTGTGTGTAAGCCTCAAAATGAAAACTAATGAAGCTCTTAAAAATCACTTACAGGGGCTGGTGCTGTGGCTAAGTGTGTAAAAGCCACCTCCTGAAGTGCCAGCATCCCATATCGATGCCAGTTCAAGTCCCGGCTGCTCCACTTCCGATCCAGCTCTCTGCTATGGCCTGGGAAAGCAGTACGAGATGGTCCAAATCCTTGGGCCCCTGCATCCACGTGGGAGACATGCAAGAAGCTCCTGGCTCCTGGCTTCAGATTGGCCCAGCTCCAGCTGTTGCAGCTATGAGTGAGCCAGCTAATGGGAGGCTTCTCTTTCTCTACCTCTGCCTCTGCCTCTGCCCTTGCCCCTGCTCCTAGCCCTACTCCTATCCCACCCCTACCCCTACCCCTACCTCTACTCTACCTCTCTGTAACTCTGCCTTTCAAAGAAATAAATAAAATCTTAAAAAAACAATCACTTATGGGGCGGGTGCTGTGCCTCAGTAGGTTGCCATCTGACATGCTAGCATTCCATATGGACTTAGACTGGATTCCTGGTTGCTCCACTTTAAATCCGTCTCCATGCTGATGCACCCAGGGAAAGCAATGGAAGATGGCCCAAGTCCTTGGGCCCCTGCACCCACATGGGATACCCAGAAGAAGCTCCTGGCTTCAGCATGGCCATTGGGGCCATTTGGGGAGTGAATCAGCGGATAGAAAACCTCTCTACTTCTCTCTCTCTCTCTCTGTGTATCTCTGCCTTTCAAATAAATAAATAGATCTTTATAAAAATAACTTACAGAACTTCATGTCAGGCAATGTTTTCACAATCAACACAGATAATATACACAGAAATTTTGCTTGAAACATAGTGCTGGCTGATTTTGAAGGTCTTATTTTCTGGCAATTCAAAAGAATCTCTTCTAAAAATGTTTTATGTGTATGTAAAGCAACTGCCCTACTCCTATTTGATATAAATGAGTTTAATAATTTAAAAGTCAAGAGATTGAAATGAAATACTGTTTAAGTTACAATTGATGCCAAGACTTTAATGTGCTCAAGATCATCATGGTCAAAACAGTGAATGTCACATTCAGAAAACCACAGGACTCCCTTTCAGTCAATACCTGGCCTCCTATATGTTGCACAGGGTGACCCCTGTCCTGATCTCTAAGAATGGGGAATATGTGTCATTGTTTTTGCACTATATATAAATAAAAGAGAAGCTATTTATTGTTGTATTTAGAATCGATCACTGAAAATTGTGTTTGAGACAATCACATTGTTGCAGGTATAGACTGTTAATCCTATTGCAACAAAACACATTTTGTTTGTGTGCCTTTTAATGGGCATTTAGGCAGATCCCAGTTTGAAACTAACACAAACAGTGAAGCTCTGTACATTACACTGTGTGGTTTTCTTGGCAAACACCTGTAAATTTCTTATGAGTACTTACCTAGGAATGGAATATGAAGCTATAACTTAGGAATAAGCTTGGTTGTAACAGAGAACTGACAGCTTCAAGACACATTATACCGAGTGACATTCCCACCGGCAATGCATGAGTTACTCTTCAATGACTTTTCATAATTTTAGTCTTTGTGATTTTAGCCTTTCTGGCTAAAGCCTTGGGCAATAATTTTCTGTGGTTTTAAAATGAATTTTCTTGATGACTAAGGAAGTTGAGCAATTTTCATATAGTAATCGGTCATTTAGATATCCTTTTGGATAAAGTGTTTAATCAAGTCTTTTGTGTGTGTGTGTTTTTCTGTTGGGTTGTCTTTGCCTTGCAGGGATTCTTTATATATTCTAGATATGAGAACATTTTCAGACATACATATTGTAAATACCTTTTCTCAGTCCACAGGTTATCTTTCTATTCAGTGTTACATGGCTTAATAAACAGACTTTCTTAATTTCAAAATAAAGCAAACTTATTCTCAGTACTCATGTTGGAAAATTTTCAAAAAAATGTGTACTATAAATAGGAAAGGTATGAACTTAGGCAAAATGTGTAAGATTTCAGAGATATAAATTTATCTTTTATCATTATATTAAAGATAAAATTGCTTTACACACCACCACTGCAGTATTGAAGTATTCTGAATATGACTGTGTTACACCATTCTGTTTGTACTTTCATCCGTTGCAGTTAATTAGCAGCATTCTTGTTCTACCTTTTAAAAACTCCATTTAGTAAATATTTTTTTTTAGGATTCAGAATGCTGTTATTTTTATTATTTATAACTTAAAATATATACACAAGGATTTTTATGAATGCTGAATGACCAAGGGAATGACTATGCTTCATATTCAAAGATAGGCTATAACAAATGATTAAAATGAATAATACAGATGAACATAGTTTTTATATGAATTAAAATATCTCCAAAGGCTGCCTATGGATATGAATTTGTACCTATTCTTTTTTTATTAGATTATTTGTATTTACTGACAAACAATAATTGTATATATTTATGGGGTACAATGAAATATTTTGATACATGCATACATTTTAATGATCAAATTAGGATAATTAGCATCCATCGCTTCATATATTCAAGAGTCCTTTGTAGCATGATCAATGAAAAGTCTTCTAGCTATTTAGAAAAATGCAGCATGTTATTGTTAACCATTGTTATCCTACTGTGCAATAGGACACCAAAAGGATTATTTTTATAATAAGGAAAAAAAGTACTTAATTCAATAAAAATAAATATTTCTGAGGTTTAATTTATATATTTTTTGAGAAACTTAATTAACTTTGAAGAAGAACACAAGAATGGTATGCCTTTTGCAAGCACTTGGACATTACTATATTTTATGAGACATAGAAAATATCCTACACTTAATACATTAAAATATGGTAAATCTTTGAGAACAAGTTTTACTATTAACTTTCATAATCCAACTCATTGAGGACAAGGTCATGCATGGGAAGTTAGTGCACAGTGACTCCTATTGTTAATTTAACAATTAATGTTCTTATGTATGACATCAGTGATCACCCAAGGCTCTTGACATTTTTCTTGACTTTTCAGACATACAAGAACTGAAAGAATCATCAGCAGATCCAAATGATAAGAAATGATGAATTAAGGCAGAAGGAAGATGATAGCACACAGAAATATGTATGTAAGTAAAGGAATGAAGAGCACAGGAACTGGAAATTGTAGCTACACTGCCTACCATATGTTAATAACACCTCAAAATAAAAGCTTTTCTTAACACTTCTAAATCATTCTTCCAATCTCACTGGTTACATCTTGAATATTCAATAGCCATGTTTGGGTGGCAGCTATTATATTAAACAGCAGTGGTGTAGCATGTTTCCCTCGTCACTGAAATTCTGAAAGATGGTACTAAATAATAGGATGGCCTGCAGTAGATCTGCCCATTATGTGCAGCAATGAGTGGAAAAGAAGTCATTATTTCTGTATACTAATCCTGATAAGTATTCGAAAAAGTAGGATATGAAACATCATAAATTAATAAAGAAACTAGTGGGCATATGTGATATATGTCACTTTAATTTACTTTTAATATTCAAAGACGGATGTGGTTTAATTTACACATTAGGATTATATCATCTACTACTCAATGTGTGATTTTCATTTTTTCAGTTATTATGGTTTGGGACTTTTTGCCCACACCCTCACACAACTACCAACACTACTAATATGAATTAAAACACAATATGAATTAAAGTTGTAAAATCAAGAAAATCAAATCATGAGCAGCTTGTCGTTTTCTGTCACTGTTCCTGACTTCAGGTCAAATTTTTCTCCCCTTACTGACTTAGATACATAATGATTTCCTTTTCCCCACAAAGGAGCTTAAAACATCCTTGTTCTCTTTCCTCTTTAATCACATAGAAATAATGCTCAAAATACCCTAAATAAGCATGGCTTATGATTTATTTTAGAATATCTCCTCACTTCCATGAAGAAACGCGAAATATTATAGAGGTTCCTTTCTTGCTCCTTAGCGACCTAAGGCCTTTTTTTCTTCCCAATGGGACACTGCTGGTACAATACAAATTAGTAATTTGCATAGCAGTGCAGAGACTTTCTTCCACTCCAGTTGTGAGGAGGTGAAAACACACATGTGCCTCTCTTTACATTTATTGAGTTTATTAGGTACATTTCTAAAACTAGATTATTAGCTCTTAAAATAATTCAACTATTTTAAGGAGAAAGAAAAACTTTATCATCTCTGGCAACCTCCGCAGTCATGTTGGGTCTTGTGCAAAAGGAATTAAAAGCCTTCAGAGAAAATCCATTCTCCTCCTTTTCCCATACTAGCTACCTCTTATGTTCTTTCCCAGGTTTCCTACAGGACAAAATAAAACATGACTGAAAATTTCTTAGTCCTTTTCGAAGCTACATTAAAAATTTGTGAGCAAAGTCACTTGTTTGGCCCTGCACTGACATCACTTCAACTTTGCAGGCTCTAAAGATCTAATATTAATTGCTAAGTAATAATTAATTTATATGTGTCAGGTGTATAAAATGTATTATCTGGTCCCTTTAAAATTTTATAAGATAATTTTATCATTTCCTTTTTATGCATAGGAAATGCTAAATTTCAGTAAGGTTTAAGTGAATTGTTTAAGTTGGTAGTACACTTGAGATCTGAATATTGACTCTCATTCTGCAGTTGAAAAAAATTTTTTAAGATTTTATTTACTTATCTGAGAGGTAGAGTTTCAGAGAAAGAGGGACAGAGAGAAAGGTCCTCCATCCGCTGGTTCGCTCCCCAAATGACCGTTAATGGCCAGAGCTGAGCCGATCTGAAGTCAGGAGCCAGGAGCTTCCTCTGGGTCCCTAACATGGTGCAGGGGCCCAAGCACTTGAGCCAGACTCCACCACTTTCCCAGGCCACAGCAGAGAGCTAGATCTGAAGAGGAACAGCCAGGATCAGAACTAGTGCCCATATGGGATGCAGGCAGAGGATTAACCCACTGAGCCACAGCACCGACCCCTGTTGAACATTTAAATACTGGGCTAACCACCTTTCTGACTCCACGTATATATTCCTAAACTTTGTTATAAAGTTTGACTCTGGACAGAAAACACTTTGTTATTTTCCAGTCTCTAACGAGGATTTGTAGTATTTAGGAATTTTGTAGTGATATTAATTTACTGAAATTTACTGTGCTCAGTAAATTATGCTTCTGAAGTAGCTAATGAATTATACACAGCAAAATATAAAAGCAATACTTCATTATAATACAAAACGTCTTGCCTGTGTTATGAAATTAGTAAATGACTGAAAATGGTTAATAACCAACCACTTATTAGTTAAAAGTAAGTGATTAATTACCTAGTTAATAAAACCAGTTATGTTAGTATATATGTCATCCTTCAAATGAAATTATAATCCATAATTTTATCTGGGGATCTATACTTCAAAATTTTTTACATTATTATTTTACTCCTATTTCCCCCAGGATAAATAAAAGCTTATATTGGAAGCCCTAATGAAATTTCAAAATTATATCAATAGAAATAAAACAGAATTATACTAGGTATATGGTCATGTTTTATGAAATTTAATGTAATAATCTTTTGTTATATATTAAAAACCCATGATTACTACTTATTCTATTGCTGGGTTTTGTTTGTTTGTTTGTTTGTTTTGACAGGCAGAGTTAGGGAGAGAGAGAGACAGAGAGAAAGGTCTTCCTTTCCGTTGGTTCACCCCCTAAATGGCCTCTACGGCTGGCGCGCTGTGCCGATCCAAAGCCAGGAGCCAGGTGCTTCCTCCTGGTCTCCCATGCGGGTGTAGGGGCCCAAGCACTTGGGCCATCCTCCACTGCCTTCCTGGGCCACAGGAGAAAGCTGGACTGGAAGAGGAGCAACCAGGACAGAATCTGGCACCCCAACCAGGACTAGAACCCAGGGTGCTAGCACTGCAGGCAGAGGATTAGCCTAGTGAACCTATTGCTGTTTTTAATTAAGAAATACTATTTATTAATAATGTAAAACTATATTCCTAACAATATCCCTATTTCATGTCACCATCAAATCAACAAAATTGCAGTTATAGTAATACAGAAACTCTTCCCCATCAGATATTCCAAGGGATTAAAATTTTTACAGAGGCCAGTGCTGTAGCATAGTGGGTTAAGCCTCCATCTGCAGCATCAACATCCCATATGGGTGCCGGTTGGAGTCCCAGCTGCTCCTCTTCTGATCCAGCTCTCTGCTATGGCCTGGGAAAGCAGTGGAAGATGGCCCAAGTCCTTAGGCCCTTGCATCTGCATGGGAGACCTGGAGGAAGGGCCTGGCTCCTGGCTCCTGATTTCAGATTGGCCCAGCACCGTTGCAACCATTTGTGAGTGAATCAGCTGATGGAAGACTTTTCTCTCAGTCTCTCCCTCTCTCTCTCATTCTCTCTCTCTCTATAACTCTACCTCTCAAGTAAATAAATAAATCTTTAAAAAGTTTCCAAAATACTTCTTGAAAGCAATTTTAAAGTAACATCCAAACTTTTATTTCAGATAAATGCTGTAATTTAAAAATAAACATAGTTTCAATAATCCTGCCAAATTGAGCATACTCTTAATTCCTTGGGAGTTTCCTTAATGGTATTCAAGACAACTGATTAGAAATGAATTTGAAAGCCAAGGAAATGAAGATCTCATGAGAGCATAGTTCAGAAATTTTTAAAGAAATTGTTCAGTTTAAAATTGTCATTTCTTGAGGGCTAAATTGTCAGGATATTACATCTAAAAAATTGCCCAAAGTCAGCCTGTGTGCCCCAAGGACAAGAATAATCTTTTTATATAGACATTTTAAAATATTTACATTATCATAGGGGCTAGCGTTGTGGCACAGCAAACCATCCCACATGGATACTGGTTCAACTCCCTGCTGCTCCACTTCCAATCAAGCTCCCTGCTAATGCACCTGGGAAAGCAGCAAAAGATGGACCAAGTGGTTGGGCCCCTGCACCCATGTGGGAGACCTGGATGAAGCTCCTGGCTCCTGGCTCCTGACTTCAGCCTGACCCAGCCCTGGCCACTGGGGAGTGAACCTGTGTATGAAAGACCTCTTTATGTCTCTCCCTCTCTCTCCTTAATCCTGCCATTCAAATAAATAAAAATAACTCTTTAAAAAAAAACAAAATATTTACATCATTTAATTTTTAAAATACATTAATAGTGTGAAAAAATTGGTTTACCAAGACAGTTCTACAGTGAGGTTTGTAATAGAAACCTTCTCTAGTTCTTGAACAAGTGTTGTATACATCAAATATGTGTAGCTTCTTAATGAGTAAATAATATATCTGTAAAGTGATTTAAAAAAACAGCAATTTTTAAAGTCAATTGAAACTTCTCCTCAAGACATTAAATATTGCTATGAATTGTAATAAGCCTCTAGCAGCAATATCTAACTAATGGCAAATACAGGCTTCATGGCTAGATGTAGACAGATAAAGTATTTGTCTGGTTTTTATGTTATTTTAAGTTTGAACTGCATATTGACCTTGGTAACATGAAATGAAATGGTATCCTGATTCTTTGCACAAAGAGCTAACTATAAAGAAAAGCTGAGTTAGATTACACAGCAGGGAAAGAAAGAAAAAAAGAAAAGGTACCTCTTACTTCAATATGAACTTAACTGTGAAAATGGATGTATGCAATAGTGGTCAAAATACACTGAGGAAGAAAATTTCTAAAATAAGAATATATTTATAAAGTCAGAATCTATGCATTCTTGTTGCAACACATTTCAAATGGTTGTCCAGGAACACCATAATTTTCAAGTGCTACATAACCTTGCTATAGTTCTTAATAAAAAAAGTTTTAAGTAATTGTTAATGTAAGTGAAAAGCATAACTTAGTTTTGATCGTTTAAAAAGTTTTAAATAATGATCTATGAATATGACATCAATTTCTCTCACACACTTCATTGCTTTTTATAATTTGATTGCTTTCCCATTGCTTCTCTAAAAAAGTTATCTTGAAGTGCACCCCCACAAACCTCCTAGGCTCCCTAATCAAGCCTTCCAGATTGACTCCTGGATACTTTCAGCACATCTCTATTGTTTTTATTATTTTAGCACTTCTTCATATATGACACCTCAAGATAGTCCAAGTTCAGCTGGTATATTTCCTGCCCCAGCCTTAGAATCAGTCACTTCTACAAGGTACTCTGATTCCTTTTGTTGGAGGATGGCACCAGAACTCAAGATTGGCGTGCTGAGTATGCTTGTTGCTAACAAGACGTTATTGCATACAGGCTATCCCAACTGACAGAGCTAGGAAATTTATGAATGTGTACTAATCTATGTGTGCACACCACTTTGTAAAATTTACCTATCTACCAATCTGTATCTGTATTAAGCTAAACATTAGTTTAGACTAAGGTCTGTGACCCAAACCCAACACTACATGATTTATTCTAGCTTTTCTCATTACTTACCTGTGACAGCCTTTTCCAACCAACATTGAGAAGCTGGTTCCTATCATTTGGCTCCTATTTAATTGTTTTTAATCCACATACATGTATGTGTGTGTGTGTATATGTGTGTTATTATTCATCTACACTTCCATGAGAAATGACTTCTACAATTAGACTATTACATATGTACAGTTCTTTTGTTTTAGACTTAGAGTTCCAATACTTTTTAAAGTTAGTTAAACCAGTGCTTCCCCTACCCAATTCCCTTTCAGTGAGAATATGCTAGATTTTTATATATATACTTAACTATTTTGTTATAATATGCATCTACACTGAAATCCTCCAACTTCCTACTCCTTTTTTAAAAAATATGGATCCATAAATATTTACTGGTTTTGTTACAAAGTTTTATGAACTTTTGACAAATATATAATGTGTCAACTACTACAATACTAAATGGTACTGCCTATAATTGATTACTTAAAAAAAAAAGATTTTTATCTTTATTTCTCCCAACTTTAGTGTCCTTCTTTTCCTTATGTAGATCTACTTTCTGATCTACACCATCTTCCTTCTGCCTGAAGAAAATATTTTAACAGTTCTTAGAAGTCTACTGGTGATGAATTTCCTCAGTTTTTGCTTGTTTGAGAAAAATCAGTACTTCTTCACTTTCGAAGGATGACATTGGTGGACATAAAATTCTAGG
Source organism: Lepus europaeus (assembly GCF_033115175.1). Classification (NCBI taxonomy): domain Eukaryota; kingdom Metazoa; phylum Chordata; class Mammalia; order Lagomorpha; family Leporidae; genus Lepus; species Lepus europaeus. The sequence continues at coordinate 13,055,736 of NC_084840.1, read as the reverse complement.
TAGATGGGTTGTTCTTTCAACATTTTAAGTATTTAGCTCTCTTCTTGTGGTTTCTGATAAGAAATCTGTCATTCTTATCTTTGTGCCTCTAATAGGTAAGGTATTTTTATACTGGATTTTAAAGCTTTGCTCTTTGTCTTATTGTTGGTTTTCAGAAATTTGAATGTAGTACAATTAGGAGTATTTTTTTTTTTTTTTTTTGGTATTTATGCTGACTGGTGTTCCCTAAGCTTCCTGAATCTGTCGTTTGGAATCTGACACTAATTTTTTTTTAAAGTTCTTGACCATTATCAATTTAAATATTTCTCCTGCTCCTTTCTATTTTCTCTTCTTTTGGTATTCTAATTACATATATGTGGTACTCTATTTGAACTTGTCTCAGATTTCTTAAAGATTCTCACCTGGGTTCTTATTCATTTGTTTTTCTTTTTTCTTTTTTCTTGATTTTCAGTCTGGAAAATTTCTTGGCTTATTTCATTCTGTTGGTGAGCCCATCAAACATATTCTCCATTTCTGTTATAGTGTTTTTGATTTCTAGTACCTTTGAATCTTAGAATTTCTCTCAACTTACATTAACCATCTGTTCTTTTTAAAATTTTTATTTATATAAGGCAAACACATTTTATGTATTTTATATATACAGATTTAAGAGCATAGTGATATTTCCCATCTGACCCTCCTTCCTGTCCACAGTTCTACCATCCTTCCTTCCTTTCTTATTTTTTCTTTTAACCATCTGTTCTTGTTCATTGTTTTTCTTCCTCTCAATCCTTTAACATGTTAACCACAGTTGCTTAAAATATTCTGTCTGATATTTCCAACATCTATGTCAAATCTGATTGCAGATCTGATGCTTACTTTGTCTCTTCAAACCTTTTGGTGTACCTATTAATTTTTGTCAAACACTGAACATGTTATGTCAGGAAGATATAGACCTCTACTATCACCCTTTCAAATAATAAAATAATTTTTTTTTTTTTAAAAAAGCAGTCTATATCTGAGGTGCTTCTCCAGCTTGCACAATTGGAACAGCATTTCAACTAAGAGAATAAAAATTCACAGTGTTCTTAAAATAGTGCAAGCAAGAGCACCTCTCAGGTTAGCTCCAATTTTAAAAGCCCTGGCAAGACTTTAGAAGCCACTTAGGATTGCAGTGGCTTACATAAGAAAGCAGTCATTGTTGTCCCCATGCTGAGATAACAAGGATAAAATGGGACCTTGATAGATGGCCTTAGAAAATGCAAATGCCTTATTAGTTTGTACCCAGCTAAAGGAAAATCATGTCATACTAATAAATTCATAGGCTGGACATATCTTGGAAAAACATAAATTATTGATGGAAGATCATATGCTATCACAGTGATGACTTTTGATAATGAACTCTACTGAGAAAACTGCATAATATACTCCATGCTGAAAAGCTTATCCTCAGATGAAACCTGAGTTTTAGGCACCACCGAAGTTACTGTGTTCGGAGCTATTTGGAATATTGCAAAAAATATATATAAACTGTTGGTTCTACAGACACCAACTATAAAATAGAAAGCACATCTGATTAGTTTTTGAAGATAACACATTACAATGAGAAATTTTGCTATAGCTTCTACAGTACCAATCTAACAGACAGCCTAATCTCTACAGCTAATCACCTCAAACACCAGTAATTCAAGTTCTGCCCTGAAACCCAGGTCTCCTGGAGACCTGGTGATATTTCAAGTACCTGTGCACAGCCTCACAGTTGATTGAAAACTTAGGTAAAACACCGTGAGCACCCAACAGCCTCTAGAATTCTGCACTCAAGGATGCCTTCTGCTGCAGAGCAGGTAGTTTTCCTTACAGATGCAGATTATTTCACTATGAATAAAATTACTGCTTTCCAAGGAAGCCTCTAAAGAGAGGTTAAAACTATTCTGTAAGACCTTAGCCATCCTAACAAATCCACCTTTACACATAAAGACAATGTAGTTCAGAATAAAAAAAGCTTATCTCCAGAGAGGGCAGCTTTAGTGGAATTTAGCCATCCTTCCAACATAATGATAGATTGCCAATAGTTTACAGCATTGATTATTTTGGAAAATGGATTGAACATTAAATAATATTCCTTGACATGGAACTCATAATTCCAGTATTAACTGAAATTTATTTTTATATGGTCTTTTGTATCAACATTTGTGTCCTAAAAGTTATAAGGCTATTATTGGTCAGGATTATACTCAGGATTATAATACTAAAAATAAACCTACATGAAACAAGATAAAACAAAGCAGATCAAGGATGTACAGCTATTGTCTCTACCATAGCCCGCAGGGTCAATGGTCAAATACACAAAGACAATGAAACCACCAAAAAGCCAGTGTTATTTTCAGAGCCCTTATTATATGTAATTACATAAAGGAGTTCTATGGAGTCAATTGATACAATTGTCTTCAAATTCTTATAAATTTTACATGGCCATATCTCCTTTCAGCCTTGGTGATGCTCCTTGAAATACATGAGTCAGAGTGGCAAATGAGAAAAATTTGAGAAGGAAGAGTGTTCTTCCCTCTTCTTCATAACAGTATGGTTGAATGCATGCAACATGTCCTTGCAGCCCACCCTCCTATCCATTCCCCTTCTTTTTTCCCTACCTTCTCCTGGATTTTTCTTTTTAATGCCTACTTTGAAGTTATATGGAGAATTTTTAAAGTGTTTCCCTTAGTCTTAGTGGGTAGATAATATTGTTTATATCAAGGACCTGAACAGATGCGAACATCGTGATGACTTTTATGTCCCTGTGGAACTTGGGAATCCGGACGAAGGACAATTAGTCTGTCTCATTCCTAAGAGGAAATGCAGATTTTAATTGATTAAGTGTGAACATGTTCAACTTTGGGAGATGAATGACAGTGCACAATTGTCTCTCTGTTTTAAAGACATGTGCAAGTAGCTCCCAAACCCTCAAAAACTTCTGGGCAATGTCTTACGAGGTGAATTACTCACAAGTTTGGTCATGTTTCCCACTTAATCAGCCTGAGAGTTCTTACTGTTACTCCTTTAAGTTAATACTGTGCAAGCCTCTCTATTCCCAGACACACTGTGATACCCACTCTGAGTTTTTGTTAAAAAGAACCAATGAAATTACTTGCAATTAATCAGTGCTTCCCAATAATGAAAGATAAATCTGAATGATGTGGAAGATGATTTTCCAACATCTTTTCAAAGCATAGCAAAGATCAGTTTATCTGAATCAAAGTGAAGCAGAAATGAAATTTATAGCTGAAGGCACTCAAAGTATTTCCTAGAGCGTTTGGTTTTTGATCTTGGCTCTTTGTATGTCCACTCTCTAGTGCTGTTTCTGAGATTTCTTGAAACATTTTTTGTTCATGAAATTATGCATTCCCAAATCCACTTTAGCTAATTTATGTACATGTAACACAAAGAGGAAACAAGGTTCATTCCCTTTTTAAATAAAAAATTGTTTAATTAATTAATTATTATTTGAAAGGCAGGGAGAGAGAGAGAAACTGCAACAAAGATCTTTCATCTGCTGATTTACTCCCTAAATGCCCTCAACATTCAGAGCTGGGTGAGGTGGAGGCCTGGAGCCCAGAATTCAATCTGAGTCTCCCACAAAGTATCAGGAACCCAAGTACTTGATCCACCACCTACCTGCTGTCTCACAGTCAGGAATGTGAAATTGGAAGTGGAGCCAAAACTCTAAGCCAGGCACTCTAATAAGGGGTGTAGGTGTCCCAAAAGGCATGTTAATCATGGCACCAAACTCCTGCCCCTTATTCTCTCATGGATTCTGTTGGTCCCACATTTAACTTATCTAGATGGTCTCCTCTTTGCTACAAATGTTGACCAAGATGCACACAGACTATAAACGTCTAACTTGTGCTGTAAAATGACAGTTCAGGGCTCTGCTTGTCTCCAGCTTACACATTTCAACTGAAAACTCAATGGTCTTTATGGCTATTAAGATTTTCTATTTATATCAGTCTTTTTCTCTTTATATCAGTCTCATCAATTTCTACATTTCTCTAGAGATTTGCCTATTTATGTGCTATTATTGTACATAAACTTTCATTGTGTATTTTCTTTAACATCACTAATTAAAAATTATTATTAACTTCCCAATATATTTATTTAAACTTACCTATGTGCTTGTCAACTTAATAACATCATAAAACATACCTCTCATTATTTACGGAGGAAGGACTTCTAGCAGCTTCTTTTTAAAAATATATTTATTTATTTATTTATTTGAAAAGCAAAGTGACAGAGAGAGGAGAAACAGGATGATGATGTCACAAGTGGTGACATCACAACACGATGTTGGCCCCCAACAGCTTCTTTAATGAGATCTATTTTTAGTAAATAGTTAATTTTATCTAATTTTTTCCCGTATTCTTTTTTCAAAAATAGTTTTCCTCAATACTCAATTAAAAATGACTTTTATTTTCTCGTAGCAATGTGAACAGGTATTTCATTACCATATATTCCCATCCTTTTTGTAGTAATCTTTATCTTGGTGGTACTTGTCTTGTATCTCTGCTTTCTTTGAAATCTCTTTTTCTTTAGTGTCCTTTTATTACTATGAACCTAAGTGTGGATTTATTATTTATATTCCTTCATACCTTGCTTCTTGTTTTTCCTTTGCTCTAATATTTATCCAGTTATGGTCTTTTTCATTTTATACATGTATTCCTTTTGGAGATTCATATTAGAGACATACTTTCTCTTTATAGCCTCATATTATTCTTTCATGTGATTTTATCTATGTTGTATACTGGGTTATTTTTTCAGATTTACATATTTGCTTTATATTCTGTTTATTATCATTTCAATATTTGAAGTTTGTGTGTGGTTATAAAGTGTTAGTTCTTGTTTTTTTCCCCCTCACTCTAATGTAAGTTTCTTATATGTTTGAAGATCTTTCATTATCAACTCTTATTTTCTTGATATGTGGGAATACTTAAGGCCTGTGGTTTTAAAAGGAAGAGAAGATTTTCTTTTTTTTTTCTTAAACATTTATTTAATGAATATAAATTTCCAAAGTACAGCTTATGGATTACAATGGCTTCCCCCCTCCCAAAACTTCCCTCCCACCCACAACCCTCCCCTTTCCCGGACCCTCTCCCCTTCCAATCACATCATGATTCATTTTCAATTCTCTTTATATACAAAAGATCAGTTTAGTGTATATTAGGTAACGATCTCAACAGTTTGCCCCCATATAGCAACACAAAGTGAAAAAAAAATACTGTTGGAGTACTAGGTATAGCATTAAATAACAGTGTACAGCACATTAAAGACAGAGATCCTACATAATTTTTTTTTAAATTAATTAATTTTCTATGCCATTTCCAATTTAACACCAGTTTTTTTTTTCATTTCCAATTATCTTTATATACAGAAGATCGATTCAGTATATAATTTATAATTAGTAAAGATCTCATCAGTTTGTATCCACACAGAAACACAAAGTGTAAAAATACTGTTTCAGTACTAGTTATAGCATCACTGCACATTAGACAACACATTAAGGACAGATCTCACGTGGGATGTAAGTACACAGTGACTCCTTTTGCTGACTTAACAATTTGACACTCCTGTTCATGGCGTCAGTAATCTCCCTAGGCTCTAGTCATGAGTTGCCAGGGCTATGGAAGCCTTTAGAGTTCGCTGACTTTGATCTTATTCCGATAGGGTCATAGTCAAAGTGGAAGTTCTCTCCTCCCTTCAGAGAAAGGTACCTCCTTCTTTGATGGCCCCGTTCTTTCCACTGGGATCTCACTCGCTGAGATCTTTCATTTAGGTCTTCTTCTTCTTTTTTTTTTTTTTTTTTTTTTTCTTTTCCATGGTATCTTGGCTTTCCATGCCTACAATACTCTCATGGGCTCTTCAGCCAGATCCGAATGCCTTAAGGGCTGATTCTGAGGCCAGAGTGTTGTTTAGGACGTCTGCCATTCTATGAGTCGGCTGTGTATCCCGCTTGCCATGTTGAATCGCTCTCTCCCTTTTTGATTCTATCAGTTAGTATTAGCAGACACTTGTCTTGTTTGTGTGATCCCTTTGACTCTTAGACCTATCAGAGACATCAATTATGAACTGAAATTGATCACTTGGACTAGTGAGATGGCATTGGTACATGCCACCTTGATGGGATTGTATTGGAATCCCCTGGCACATTTGTAACGCCACCATTTGGGGCAAGTCCGATTGAGCATGTCCCCAATTGTACATCTCCTCCCTCTCTTTTTCAACTCTTAAATTTAACAGGGATCACCTTTCAGTTAAAATTTAAACACCTAAGAATAATTGTGTGTTAATTACAGAGTTCAACCACTAGTACTAGAACAACAACAACAACAACAACAAATACTAAAAAGGATAAAGTATTACATTGTACATCTAGAGTCAGGACAAGAGCTGATCAGGTCATTGTTTCTTATAGTGTCCATTTCACTTCAACAGGTTTCCCCTTTGGTGCTCAGTTGTCGCCGATCAGGGAAAACAAATGAAATTTGTCTCTTTGGGACTGGCTTAATTCACTCAGCATGATGTTTTCCAGATTCCTCCATCTTGTTGCAAATGACTGGGTTTCATTGTTTCTTACTGCTGTATAGTATTCTATGGAGTACATGTCCCATAATTTCTTTATCCAGTCTACTGTTGATGGGCATTTGGGTTGGTTCCAGGTCTTAGCTATTGTGAATTGAGCTGCAATAAACATTAATGTGCAGATGGCTTTTTTATTAGCCAATTTAATTTCCTTTGGGTAAATTCCAAGGAGTGGGATGGCTGGGTTGTATGGTAGGGTTATGTTCAGGTTTCTGAGGAATCTCCAGACTGACTTCCATAGTGGCTTAACCAGTTTGCATTCCCACCAACAGTGGGTTAGTGTCCCTTTTTCCCCACATCCTCTCCAGCATCTATTGTTGGTAGATTTCTGAATGTGAGCCATTCTCACCGGGGTAAGGTGAAACCTCATTGTGGTTTTGATTTGCATTTCTCTGATTGCTAGTGATCTTGAACATTTTTTCATGTGTCTGTTGGCCATTTGGATTTCCTCTTTCGAAAAATGTCTATTGAGGTCCTTGGCCCATCTCTTAAGTGGGTTGTTTGTTTTGTTGTTGTGGATTTTCTTGATTTCTTTGTAGGTTCTGGTTATCAACCCTTTATCTGTAGTATAGTTTGCAAATATTTTTTCCCATTCTGTCGGTTGCCTTTTCACTTTCCTGACTGTTTCTTTTGAAGTACAGAAACTTCTCAATTTGATGCAATCCCAAATGTTAATTTTGGTTTTGACTGCCTGTGCTCCTGGGGTCTTTTCCAAGAACTCTTTGCCTGTACCTATATCTTGCAGGGTTTCTCCACTGCTCTCTAATAATTTGATGGTTTTGGGTTGTAGATTTAAGTCTTTAATCCATGTTGAGTGAATTTTTGTGTAAGGTGAAAGGTAGGGGTCTTGCCTCAAGCTTCTGCACGTGGAAATCCAATTTTCCCAGCACCATTTATTGAATAGGCTGTCCTTATTCCAGGGATTAGTTTTGGATCTTTGATCAAATATAAGTTGGCTGTAGATGTTTGGTGATGATTTCTGGTGTTTCTATTCTGTTCCATTGGTCTATCCATCTGTTTCTGTACCAGTACCATGCTGTTTTGATAACAACTGCCCTGTAGTATGTCCTGAAATCTGGTATTGTGATGCCTCCAGCTTTATTTTTGTTGTACAAGATTGCTTTGGCTATTCGAGGTCTTCTGTGTCTCCATATGAATTTCAGCATCATTTTTCCAGATCTGAGAAGAAGGTCTTTGGTATCTTGATTGGTATTGCATTGAATGTATATATTGCTTTTGGGAGACTAGACATTTTGATGATATTGATTCTTCCAATCCATGAGCATGGAAGATTTCTCCATTTTTTGGTATCCTCTTCTATTTCTTTCTTTAAGGTTTTGTAATTTTCATCGTAGAGATCTTTAACGTCCTTGGTTAAGTTTATTCCAAGGTATTTGATTGTTTTTGTAGCTATTGTGAATGGGATTGATCTTAGAAGTTCTTCCTCAGCCGTGGCATTGCCTGTGTATACAAAGGCTGTTGATTTTTGTGCATTGATTTTATATCCTGCTACTTTGCCAAACTCTTCGATGAGTTCCTGTAGTCTCTTAGTAGAGTTCTTTGGGTCCCCTAAATAAAGAATCATATCATCTGCAAAGAGGGATAGTTTGAGTTCTTCCTTCCCAATTTGTATCCCTTTAATTTCTTTTTCTTGCCTAATAGCTCTGGCTAAAACTTCCAGAACTATATTGAATAGCAGTGGTGAGAGTGGACATCCCTGTCTGGTACCAGATCTCAGTGGAAATGCTTCCAACATTTCCCCATTCAATAGGATATTGGCCGTGGGTTTTCCATATATTGCTTTGATTGTATTAAGGAATGTTCCTTCCATACCCAGTTTGCTTAGAGTTTTCATCATGAAAGGGTGTTGTATTATTATAAAATGCTTTCTCTGCGTCTATTGAGAGAATCATATGGTTTTTCTTCTGCAGTCTGTTAATGTAGTGTATTACGTTGATTGTTTTGCGAACGTTAAACCATCCCTGCATACCAGGGATAAATCCCACTTGTTCTGGGTGGATGATCTTTCTGATGTATTGTTGTATTCTATTGGCCAGAATTTTATTGAGGATTTTTGCATCTATGTTCATGAGGGATATTGGTCTGTAATTCTCTTTCAGTGCTGCATCTTTTTCCGGCTTAGGAATTAAGGTGATGGTGGCTTCACAGAAAGAATTTGGGAGGATTCCCTCTTTTTCGATCGTTTTGAATAGTTTGAGAAGAATTGGAGTTAGGTCTTCTCTAAATGTCTGGTAGAACTCAGCAGTGAATCCATCTGGTCCTGGGCTTTTCTTTGTTGGGAGGGCCTTTATTACTGTTTCAATTTCTGTGTCAGTTATGGGTCTGTTTAGGTTTTCTATCTTCCTGGCTCAATTTAAGTAGGATGTATGTGTCCAAGAATCTGTCCATTTCTGATAGATTTCCCTGTTTGCTGGCATACAAGTCCTTGTAGTAATTTCTGATGATTCTTTTTATTTCCGTGGTGTCTGTTGTTATGTTTCCCTTTTCATCTCTGATCCTATTGATTTGGGTCTTTTCTTTTTTTAGTTAGTTGGGCCAATGGGGTGTCAATTTTGTTTATTTTTTCAAAAAACCAGCTCTTCGTTTGGCTGATTTTTTGTAATGTTTTTTTTTAATTCAATCCTGTTGATTTCTTCTTTGATTTTAATTATTTCTCTTCTCCTACTGGGTTTGGGTTTGGTTTGCTGCAGATTTTCTAGATCCTTGAGATGACTTGAAAGCTCATCTATTTGGTGCCTTTCCAATTTCTTGATGTAGGCACCTATTGATATAAACTTTCCTCTTAACACTGCTTTTGCAGTTTTATCCCATAGGTTTTGGTATGTTGTGCTTTTATCCTCATTTACTTCCAGAAAATTTTTGATTTCTCTTTTGATTTCTTCTATGACCCATTGTTCATTCAGGAGCATGTTGTTTAATCTCTATGTGTTTGCACGTGCTCTACGGATTCCCGAGTTGCTAATTTCCAATTTCATTCCTTTGTGGTCTGAGAAGCTGCATGGTATGATTCTAATTCTTTTGAATTTGCTGAGACTTGCTTTATGGCCTATTATGTGGTCAATCCTAGAGAAGGTTCCATGTACTGCTGAGAAGAATGTAAATGCTTTATGTGTAGGATGAAATGTTCTGTAGATATCTGTTAGATCCATTTGACATAGTGTCATTTAAATCTACTGTCTCCTTGTTGATCTTCTGTCCTGTTGATCTGTCTATCTCTGAGAGTGGAGAATTGAAATCCCCCAGTACTATTGTATTGGGGTCTAAGTCTCCATTTACATCCCTTAACAAGTCTTTTAAATAAGCTGGTGCCCTGTAATTAGGTGCATATACATTGATAATCCTTATATCTTCCTGTTGAATGGATCCCTTAATCATTAAATAGTGGCCCCTCTTTGTCTCTCCTGACAGTTTTTGTGGTAAAGTTTATGTTGTCCGATATTAAGATGGCTACGCCCACTCTTTTTTCATTTCTGTTGGCATGGTATATCTTTTTCCAGCCTTTCACTTTCAGTCTGTATGCATCTTCGTTGGAAAGATGTGTTTCTTGTAAGCAGCAAATAGATGGGTTTTGTTCCTTAGCCCAATCAGCCAATCTGTGTCTTTTAACTGGACAGTTCAAGCCATTAACATTCAATGTGACTATTGAGAAGGAGTAACTTTGCCCTGTCATTTGCCAAAGATTTTTTCTAATATATGGTTTGAGACTCCTGTGATCTTTTGCTGTGAGGTTTCCTTCCTTTATCTTCTTTCATATTGGTGACCGTGTTTCTGTGTTTCTGTATGTAACACATCTTTAAGCATCTTTTGCAGGGCTGGACGAGTGGCGACAAATTCTTTCAGTTTCTGTTTGCTGTGAAAGGTCTTTATTTCACCTGCATTCATAAATGAGAGCTTTGCAGGATATAATATTCTGGGCTGGCAGTTTTTCTCTCTTAGTACCTGGGATATATCTCGCCATTCTCTCCTAGCTTGTAGGGTTTCTGATGAGAAGTCAGCTGTGAGTCTAATTGGAGATCCTCTGAGAGTAATCTGACGTTTCTCTCTTGCACATTTTAGGATCTTTTCTTTGTGTTTCACTGTGGTGAGTTTGATTACGACGTGTCGTGGTGAGGATCTCTTTTGATCATGTTTATTAGGGGTTCTATAAGCTTCCTGTACTAGGATGCCTCTGTCCTTCTCCAAACCTGGGAAATTTTCTGCTCGTATCTCACTAAAAAGGCCTTCTAATGCTTTCTCCCTCTCCATGCCTTCAGGAACTCCTAGAACCCGAATGTTGGGTTTTTTAAATAGTATCCTGTAGATTCCCGACAATATTTTTTAGATTTCTGATTTCTTCTTCTTTTCTTTGATTTGACTGTTTCCTTTCCTGTTCTCTGTCTTCTAAGTCCGATATTCTCTCTTCTGCTTCACCCATTTTGTTTTTAAGGCTCTCTAATGTGTTTGTTATTTGATCTATTGAGTTCTTCATCTCATTGTGGTTTTTTGTCACTATCACAGTTTCATGTTCTACTAGTTGTTTCATTTCATTTTGATTCCTCCTTAATATTTCATTTTCACGAGAGAGATTTTCTATCTTGTCCATTAAGGATTTCTGTAGTTCAATAATTTGTTTTTGAGAACTTCTTAATGTTCTTATCAATTTTTTGAGATCTGCTTCTTGCATTTCTTCTATCTCTTCATCTTCATAATCTTGGATTGGGGTGTCTTGTTCATTTGGGGGCATCATAGTGTCTTCCTTGCTCTTGTTACCTCGGTTTCTATGTTTGTTGTTTGGCATGTTGGAGATAATTTATGTTTTTTTTTTGGCTGTGGTTTTTTTTTTTTTTTCGTTATACTATGCCTCTAAGTGGGCTGTCTGCTTTGATGGATCCTTAGAGGCTGTGATGGGTGTGGCCAGAGAGCTCTGCTTGTTTGTTCAGGTTTAAGGCTGTGCAAAAAGCGACTCACCCAGATTGTTCTGTCCCTTGCTCCTTGCTGGATCGCTCTCTCTCTCTCTTTTTTTTTTTTTTTTTTTGACTCAGTTGGGAAGTAATTTGGCACAGGTGATTGGAATTGAGGGTAGTTGAAATCTGGCCTCTGTGAGTATTCGTTTGATCTACCCCTGGGACCACACAAAGAGTTTATGAAGCCCTCAATGTGTTCTCAAGTTTCACCAAAGTTCCATAGTTACTGAGTTTGTGTAATAGTTGGCGGCGCTTTAAATATGTAAAGTGCCACCTGCTCTTTGTTTTGCTCAGTGAGTGAAGAGAGAGGTTTCTGCCTTTCCCCCACAATGTCTCAGGTTTCTGATGTCTTTATCTTACCTCCCGTTCATTCCCACGCTGGTGAGATTCTGTGGCTCGTCTCCCGCGGTTGGGTTTCCACGCGGTGGGCTCCCTGTAGGTCCTCTGTGTCACATCCACTAGATCCGGAAGCGTTTCCTCTGCAGTTTTTTTCTTGAGTCTTTTCCTGAGGCTACAGTAATTCCACTTTTATGAAACTTTATTTTCCCCAACTACAGCACACGTCCTCACTATTCGCCATCTTGGCTCCGCCCCCTCGGAAGAGAAGATTTTCATTTGATTCTTCCAGGACCATGGAGCATTTTCGACAGCTCCACACATCCTACTAGCTAGATAGAGTGGCTGTAAAAATAAATCCCAAATCTTAGTGGCTTAAAATAATTTATATTTATATTGGCCTTTGCATGTGAAAATAAATTTGCAAAACATTATATTTTTGTGTATAATATACAAAAATATAAATAATTTCAAACAAGTGTCTTTTATGCAGAAGTTAATATAGTATTATTTTATATTTGTTTATGCTGGTTCTCAGTCTTGCTACTTAGTTTTCATAGGGAAGCTCTAGACTGACAGTATGTGCTGTTCTGAACGCTGGAGACCACCGGGTACACTTCCAATTGCCAAGACAGAGGAAGGAGATCTAACCATTGCTCACTATTTCTTAAAGCTTCTGCTTAGAAAGCAGGTAAATCACTTAAACTCTCATTGCATTGTCCAAAGCAGGCTCCACAGATATATTTAATATCCAACCTGAGATGCATAATCCTGCTATTTGCCTCTAATACTCTTGTCCATTTTTTCCTAATTTTGCTAAATTTAACATTTATTCTGATTGTGGAATTTACATTCAGTTTTATAATTTTTTTTTCATTTTCTTCAAATTTTAGTTTTATATCTAAGTGGAATTCTTTTTTACTACCAGTTTTTTTTCCTCAAACATGGTTCTTCTGTTATTGAGATTTTAATTTTGATTCATCTTTCCCCCCTGTGTTTCATAATCAAAGTTTTAGGACAGGCTCTTGGACTCTATTCCTTCATTACTTACATATTCATGAATTTATTTCTTTTATGCCAAAATGTCAACTTGACTGAATATAAAAAGTCTTGAATCACACTTCTTTTTCTTAGGGGCCTTATAAATTTTATTCCACTCATTTGAACATGCTTATTCAAAAAGAGTCTAATGTCTTTCATATTTTCCTCTTTTCCATAATTTTCCCTGGATTTCCATAGGAAATTTATAAAATTATAAATTGATAATTTTAGTTAAAATAATTTATAAATCAGAGGCCCTTTGGTATAATTTTGTAAATCAGAGGGCATTTGGCATATAGTTAAGATATTGATTCAGGTGTCTGCATCCCATATTCGAGTTCCTATGTTCTAGTTCTGGCTCCATTTCCCATTCCAGCTTCCTATTATTGTTCACCTTGGAAGCAGCAGATGATAGCCCTTGTGCTGGAGTCCCTGCCGTCCAGCTGAGGAACCCAGATTGGTTTTGGCCTGGCCAGTCTTAGCTGTTGAGGGCATTTGGGAGCTGAAACAATGGATGGAAGATCTTTTTCTTTTTCTTTTTTTTTGAGAGGTAGAGTTAGACAATGAGAGAGAGAGAGAGGCAGAGAGAAAGGTCTTCCTTTTTCCGTTGGTTCACCCCCAAGTGGCCGCTACGGCTGGCGCTGCACTAATCCTAAGCCAGGAGCCAGGTACTTCCTCCTGGACTCTCATAAATTATAAATTTATAATTTATAAAATTATAAATTATTTTAACTAAAAATTATTTTTAATCAGTTTAACTCTAATTTTATTTGTGCTTTAAGTTTACAAAATAAGATATGCTTGATAAAGCAATTTGTATAATACAGGGATATATAAAATATGTTAGTAGACTTTATAGTCCTCACCAATATCATTCTCTTGAGCTTATTTTTATTTTTAAAATGAAAGTTATTGAATTATAGTACAGATATAAAATATGTGTAATTCTTGTGCCTAGAATGAACTAATTTTTATTAATGTGAATGTACTCACGTAAGAGGCATATAGATTAAAACACTGTTAAAATACAAGCATTCCTGGAGTGCGTGTTTCTTCTAATTCTTTCTCAAGAAAGATTTCTCAAGGAGTAATCAGCATCCCAACTTCTAAGAGCTAAAATAATTTTGCATTTTTTTAAAACTGGAAAACAAAGAATTTCTTTGACTAAATAAAAGATTCATAAAAGACACAAATGCAGATGGAAGGCAACATTAAATTTATAAATCATAGAAAATGTTACTTATTATTTGAAAGGCAGAGTAGAAAGAGAATGACAGAGTCAATCAGAAAAAGATCTTCCAGCCAGTGCCATGGCTCACTAGGCTAATCCTCCGCCTGCAGTGCCGGCACCCCGGGTTCTAGTCCTGGTTGGGGTGCTGGTTCTGTCCCGGTTGCTCCTCTTCCAGTCCAGCTCTCTGCTGTGGCCCGGGAGGGCAATGGAGGATGGCCCAAGTGCTTGGGCCCTGCACCCACATGGGAGACCAGGAGGAAGTACCTGGCTCCTGGCTTAGGATTAGTGCAGCGCCAGCCGTAGCGGCCACTTGGGGGTGAACCAACGGAAAAAGGAAGACCTTTCTCTCTGCCTCTCTCTCTCTCTCATTGTCTAACTCTACCTCTCAAAAAAAAAGAAAAAGAAAAAGATCTTCCATCCATTGTTTCAGCTCCCAAATGCCCTCAACAGCTAAGACTGGCCAGGCCAAAACCAATCTGGGTTCCTCAGCTGGACGGCAGGGACTCCAGCACAAGGGCTATCATCTGCTGCTTCCAAGGTGAACAATAATAGGAAGCTGGAATGGGAAATGGAGCCAGAACTAGAACATAGGAACTCGAATATGGGATGCAGACACCTGAATCAATATCTTAACTATATGCCAAATGCCCTCTGATTTACAAAATTATACCAAAGGGCCTCTGATTTATAAATTATTTTAACTAAAAATACTGGTAAATATATAATGTAATGTAAAACAAAAAGAGGCATGCATATTTCTTTGCTGTACCAGACTCCATTGCATGGCTAATCCACTATTTATCCATACCTCTGTTAATAGTAATTCAGTATTTTGTGGTCATTACAAGTAGTGTTGTTACACTCTGCACTTACTTCCCATGTAGGATCTCTGTCCGTAATGTGTTGTACTATGTGAATTAACAGTAAAACTTGTATTCAAACAGTACTTTATACTTTGTGTGTCTGTGTGGGTGCAATTTGTTGAAATCTTTATTTAGTATATACTAAGTTGATCTTCTGTATATAAAGATAATTAAAAATGAATCTTAACGAAGAATAGGATGGGAGAGGGAGTAGGAGATGGGATGGTTTGTGAATAGGAGGGTGGTTATGGGGGGGGGGGGAACCGCTATAATCCAAAAGTTGTACTTTCGAAATTTATATTTATTAAATAAAAGTTTAAAAATAAATAAATACAATTAAAAAATTAAAAATGAAAACAAAATAAAATGCTGAAAAAGAAACAAGTAATGTTGTTATTAGGATTATAATACATGTTATATGTCTTTTGGTGAACATGTATGGAAATTTTAAAATTTATACCTAGAGATGAAATTGCTAGGCTGTGTTTAGATTTGGTAAATTCTGTCAGAGTTTTCTGAAGTAATTTTATCTACTCCCATCAGCAACATAAGAGGTCTGGCTTCTTCATATCATTCTCAATGCTCAGTATTGCCTGAATTTTTTCAATTGAGTAGTTTTCTTTGTAGGTTCATAATAATATTCTGTGGTTTGAGGTAATTATTGCTCCAGCCAGTTCAGACTGCTGTAATAGATATCATCAATGGGTGACTCAACAACATTTTCTCACTATTGTGGAGGGCTCAAAGTCTAAGATCATGATGCCTGCATGTTTGGATTCTTGGTGCAGGCAAGACTCATAGATGGTTGCCTTGCTGTGTTCTCACATGGAGGGGGAGAATGGAGAGGGGGAAAAATGAGAGATTGAGAGAGAGACAGACAGACAGGCAGATGGACAGGGAGAGAGGGAGAGAAAGAGAACAGGCTTTCTCTTGGATCCCCAAAGAATGCTAATCCCATTATAAGGTCATATTGGGAGATAGACTTCCAACCCATGGGAGACAAACATCAGTTCATAGCAATTACTTAATAGTTTTATACTACTCCATGGCTTTTTTCCCTATGCTCAGAAAGATACATAGATCTTTGCTATTCCCTGTTAATTTGAAATTTAACATTTAATACATACAAATAATTGTTTATAATGTAAATATGAGGAGTTGCTATAAAATGAATGTATCTTTGTTTAAGAAGTATCACATTATCACTGTAGAATTCTTCTTCTTTGAGATTCATAATTTTTAAAAGTGTTAATTTTCTTTTTTTTGCTAGTTCATCACTGACTTTTAATTTATTATTTATTTTGTATTGATTTATCCCCAGAAGCAGCGGATTGAAATACACACATTCTTCAGTTCAAAGGCATTTCATTTTTAACATATACTTTCTTATGGTTCTTCACTCTCCTATTCCTATTTCTTTCCTAACAATTAATTATCAAAATCATCAAAGTATTGAAGGATAAACAATCTCTGCTTGTGTTGATGTTCAAAACATATGTTTCACTTTTTTACTTTATGTAATACTTTTTTTCTATACATCTCATACTAGTTCTTAATTCTTTTTATTAAGCATTGTTTTAATATCTATCCATATGTGTATACATATTGCTGCATAGTTTTCTATAATATAAACCTATCATTGGTAATTTGTCTATGTACTTATTGATAGTCACTTAAATTGTTCCAAATTCTTGCTACCCCAGCGTTGATGCATTTCTTTGTACATGTGTCTTCATGAATGACAATGAAGTCAACTTGGGTGTATTTTCAGAGCCATATTACTAGTTCAAAATGTTTATGTATAGCAAATGTAATTTTATACTAACAGATGGCTCTCCAGAATAGCTATATATGACTATAGTGTTACATATAACACAAAGGTTCCTATATCCTTATTTTGCACTATTGTTTTAATTCTCATTTCTCTAGTTACTAAGTGTCAACATTTCCTCTATACTTCATATATTTATTATCCTTTTAAATTTCACTATGCAAAACACTTGTTTATATTCTGATTTTGAAAAATAATAAATATTAATTGTTGATATGATTGATATAAAGAATTTTCTTATATGCTGCTTGTATATTCTAAATTAACCCCTCATTGCTTTAATCTGTCATTGGTCTGATGTTCATTGTTCATTTTGTAAGTTTACCTCTTATCCAGCAATTCTAATGAACTCTTTCACAGATGTTCATGATTTGTCTTTTGGGTCAGTACTTCTAGTAATTTTCTGAGCTTTATTGTTTTGGCTCAACTATACTCAGAAAAAAATATGCTCTGCTCTTTTAGTCTACAAAGAAAGGACTTTTTCTTTTTGGAAATGTAGGCTTATAAATAACCTTACATTTTTAAAATACAGCTTATTTTCATGTATTTATTATATGTATGGTATTTTCATCATTGATGTTAATGAATATATATGCTGTTCTCAAAGTAGTAACAAATTATGCATATACAGTGTTCTTTTGCTTTTCTTCTATATTTATGATTAGATCTTTAATCAGTTTCATTTAATATTTTTAAAACATTCACTTTGATTCTCTTGTTTGTCCATCACATCCCAAAATATACAATACAGATAAATATGTGTGTGTTGTGTGTATTTTTCTTCATGTTTTCCTCATTTCATGTGAACTCAAAAGACTTGATTAAAGCTACCTTTGGGGGTTCGTGCTGTGGCCTAGTGGATTAAGATGTCACCTGCAGCACTGGCATTCCATATAGGTGTCACATCAAGTCCTAACTGCTCCACTTCATTTTTTTTTACCAAAAAATCTTTTATTTAATGAGTACTAATTTCATAAGTACAACTTTAGGAATACAGTGATTCTTCCCACCATACCTGCCCTCTTACCCCCATTCACAGCCCACCTCCTCCTCCCTCTCTCATTCACAGTCCCACTTTTCATTAAGAAAAAAATAAAATAAAATAAAACTGTTCCTCGACAGTCAAGACAAGCACTGTTCAAATCTTGCTTCTCGGGGCCAGCGCCGTGGCTCACTTGGTTAATCCTCTGCCTGCAGGACTGGCATCCCATATGGGCACCCGGTTCTAGTCCCGGTTGTTCCTCTTCCAGTCCAGCTCTCTGCTGCGGCCCGGGAGGGCAGTGGAGGATGGCCCAAGTGCTTGGACCCTGCACCCGCATGGGAGACCAGGAGGAAGCGCCTGGCTCCTGGCTTTGGATTGGCACAGATCCGGCCATGGCGGCCATTTGGGGAGTGAACCAACAGAAGGAAGACCTTTCTCTCTGTCTATAACTCTATCTGTCAAATAAATTTTTAAAAAAATCTTGCTTCTCAAAGTGTCAACTTCTACAGATTTCCTTTTAGGTGCTTTATTAGTAGTCACAGATCAGTGAGAACATATGGTATTTGTTCCTTTGGGACTAGCTTATTTCACTAAGTATGATGTTTTCTGAATTCATCCATTTTGTTGCAAATGACAGGATTTCATTTTTATACCTTTGTGTAGTATTCCATAGAGTACATACCCCATAATTTCTTTATCCAGTCTTTAGTTGATGGGCATTTAGGTTGATTCCATGTCTTAGCTATTGTGAATTGAGCTGCAATAAACATGGGGGTGCAGATAGCTCTTTTATGTGCTGATTTCATTTCCCTTGGGTCAATTCCCAGGAGTGGGATGGCTGGGTCATACGGTAGGCCTATATCTATATTCAGGTCCTGAAGTATCTCTAAACTGATTTCCATAGTGGTTTTACCAGTTTACATTCCTACCAACAGTGGATTAGGGTGCCTTTTTCTCCACACCCTCCCCAGCATTTGTTGTTAGTTGATTTCTATATGAAAGCCATTCTAACTGGGGTGAGGCAAAACTCATAGTGGTTTTTATTTGCGTTTTTCTGAGGGCTAGTGAGCCTGAGCATTTTTCATGTGTCTGTTGGCCATTTGGATTTCCTCTTTTGAAAAATGTCTGTTAAGTCCTTTGCCCATTTCTTAACTGGGTTGTTTGTTACATTGTTGTTGAGTTTCTGGTTCTCTTTAAATATTCTGGTTATTAATTCTTTATCAGTTGCATTGTTTGCAAATAATTTCTCCCATTCTGTTCATTGCTCTTCATTCTCCCGAGTGTTTCTTTTGCAATGCAGAAGCTTCTCAATTTGATGTAATCTCATTTGTTAATTTTGGCTTTGATTGCCTATGCCTCTGGGGTAATTTCCAAGAACTCATTGATGCCAATGTCTTGCAGGGTTTCCCCAATGTTCTCTAATAATCTGATAGGATTAAGTCATAGATTTAGGTCTTTAATAGATTTTGAATGGATTTTTGTGTCTGGTGTAACATAGAGGTCCTGATTCATACTCCTGTACATGAGATCCAGTTTTCCCAGCACCATTTGCTGAAGAGACTGTCCTTGATCCAGGGATTGGTTTTAGCTTCTTGGTCAAATATAAGTTGGTTGTAGATGTTTGGATTGATTTTCTGGCATTTCTATTCTGTTCCATTGGTCTGTCGAACTATTTTTGTGCCAGTACCAGGCTGTTTTGATTATAACTGCCTTGTAGTATATCTTGAAACCTGGTATTGTGATTCCTCTGTCTTTGTTTTTGTTGTACAAGATTGTTTTAGCTATTTGTGATCACCTGTGTTTCCATATGAGTTTCAGCATCATTTTTTCTAGATCTGAGAAAAATGTTGTTTTTATTTTGATTGCATCACATTGAATCTGTAAATTGTTTTCAGAAGAATGGAAATTTTGATGATATTGATTCTTCCAATCCACGAATATGGAAGATATTTCCATTTTTTAAATATCTTATATTTCTTTCTTTAATGTTTTATAATCCTCATTGTAAAGATCTTTGGCATCCATGGTTAAGTTTATTTCAAGGTATTTGACTTTTCTTGTAGCTATTGTGAATGGGATCGATCTTAGTTCTTTTTCAGCCATGGCATTGTCTGTGTATACAAAGGCTGTTGATTTTTGTGTATTGACTTTATATCCTGCTACTTTACCAAACTCTTCTATGAGTTCCGATAGTCTCTTGGATCCCCTATATATAGAATCATGTCATCTGCAAATAGAGATAGTTTCACTTCCTCTTCCCAATTTGAATTCTTTTAATTTCTTTTTCTTGCCTAATGACTCTGCCTAAAGCTTCTAGGATTATATTGAATAGCAATGGCAAGAGTGGGCATCCTTGTCTGGTTCTGGATCTCAGTGGGAATGTGCTGAAATTTTCCCCATTCAATAGGATGCTGGCCATGGGTTTGTCATAAATTGCCTTGATTTTGTTGAGGAATGTTCTTTCTATACCCAATCTATTTAGAGCTTTCATCATGAAATGGTGTTATATTTTATGAAATGCTTCTCTGCATTTATTGAGATAATCAGAAGACTTTTGTTCTTCAGCTTGTTAATGTGATATATCACACTGATATGCACATGTTGAACCATCTCTGCATATGAAGGATAAATCCCACTTGGTCCTTGTGAATGATCTTTGCTATACATTGTTGGATTTGATTGGCCATAATTTTGTTTAGATTTTTTCATCTACATTCATCATGGAAATTGGTTTATATTTCTGTTGCATCTCTTCCAGGTTTAGGAATTAAGGTGATGTTGGCTTCATAGAAAGAATTTGGGAGAATTCCCTCCCTTTCAATTGTTTTGAATAACTTGAGAAGAAGTGGAATTAGTTCTTCTTTAAATGTCTGATAGAATTCAGCAGTGAATTTTTTTTGTGGCTTTTTTTTTGTTGTTGGGAGTGTTTTTATTACTGATTCAATTTCCATCATGGTAAGTGGTCTGTTTAAGTTTTCTGTGACTTCATGGCTCAATTTAGATAGGTTGTATGTGTCCAGGAATCTATCCATTTCTTTTAGGTTTCCCAATTTGTTGGCAGACAGCTCTTTATGGTAATTTCTGATGATTCATTTTATCTCTATAGTGTCTGTTGTTACATTTCCTTTTTCATCTCTAGTTTTATTGACTTGTGTCTTCTCTCTCCTTTTTTAGGTTGGTTGGGCCAATGGTGTATCCACTTTGTTTATTTGTTAATAAGAAGCAGCTTTTCATTTTGCTGATCTTTTGTATTTTTTTCAATTTTGTTAATTTATTTTCTAATTTTAATTATTTCTTTCTCCTACTAGTTTTGGGTTTGGTTTGCTGTTGTTTTTCTAGATCCTTGAGATACATTGATAGCTCATTTATTCTGAGCCTTTCCAATTTCTTGATATAGGCACCAATTGCTATAAACTTTATTCTTAACACTGCTTTTGTTGTATCCCATAAGTTTTGAAATGTTGTATTTTCATCTTTGTTTGCTTTCAGAAAATTTTTTTATTTCTCTTGATTTCTTCTACGACCCACTATTCATTCAGGAGCAAGTTGTTCAGTCTCCATGTGTTTGCATATGTTCTAGAGATTCCTGAGTTGTTGAGTTTCAGCTTCATTTCATTGTGTTCTGATAATACACATGATATGATTTTTATTTTTGTGAATTTGCTGAGACTTGCTTTACAGCGTAGCATGTGGTCAATCCTAGAGAAGGTTCCATGCACACATAAGAAGAATATGTATTCTGAAACTGTAGGATGAGAAGTTTTGTAGATACTTGTTAGCTCCATTTGGTCTATATTGTCAATTAACTCTGCTGTTTCTTTGCTGATTTTCTGTTTTGTTGATATGTTCATTGCTGAAAGTGGGGTATTGAAATCCCCATTACTATTGTATTTGAGACTATGTCTCCCTTTATATCCTTTAACTTTTATTTTAAATATCAGGTGCTCTGTAATTAGGTGCATATATGTTTATAACAGTCACATGGTCCTGTTGAATAGATCCCTCAATCATTACATAGTGCCCTTCTTTGTCTCTTTTAACAGTTTTTCTGTTAAAGTCTATTTTGTCTGATATTATGATGGCTACAGCAGCTCTTTTTTGGTTTCTGCTGTCATGGATTACCTTTTTCCATTCTTTGCGTGTATCTTTGTTGGTGAGATGAGTTTCTTGTAGGCAGCAAATAGATATGTTTTGTTTTTTAATCCATTCAGCCAGTCTGTGTGTTTTAACTGGAGACTTAAGGCCATTTACATTCAAGGTAACTATTGATTAGTAATGACTTTGTCCTGCCATTTTTCCATACATACTCTTATTTTTTACTCTAGATTTCCTTTGTATTTTTCCTGGGAGATATTCTTCCTTTACCTTCTTCTGTAGTGATGACCATTTTTCTGTGTACGTTATATCCTTAAGCATCTTAATCCTGCTGCTCTAGTACTGAATTAGCTCCTTGCCAATGCGCCTGGGAAAGCAGCAAAATATAGCCCAAGTGCTTGGGCCCCTGCCTCTATATGGGAGACCTGGAGGAAACTCCTGGCTCCTAGCATTAGTCTGGCCCAACTCTGGCCACTGTGGCCAACTGGGAAGTAAACCAGTGGGTGGAAGACCTCTCTCTCTGCCTTTGCCTCTCACTGTCAAAAACTCCACCTTTCATCTCCATCTACTGAAAAAAAAAAAAAAAACAAAAAACAAAAACAAAAAAAACCCTACTTTTGGACATATGGTAATTCTTCTAGTGGTTTCCTTATTTAAAAAGATTTATTTATTTATTTGGAAGGCAGAGTTACAAAGAGGCAGAGAGAGAGAGATCTACCCACTGGTTCACTCCTCAGATAGCCCCAACCCCAACAGCCGGAGCTTGGCTGATCCGAAGCCAGGAGCCAGGAGCTTCCTCTGGGTCTCCCACATGGTGCAGGAGCCCAAGGACTTGGGCCATCTTCCACTCCTTTTCCAGGCCATAGCAGAGACCTGAATCAGAAGTGGAGCAGTCAGGACTCGAACGTGTGCCCATATGGGATACCGGCACAGCAGGTGGCAGCTTCATCCACTCCACCATAGCACTGGTGCCTCTAGTGTTATTTTTTAGAGAAAGCTTTTATTTAATAAACATAAATTTCATAGGTACAACTTTTGGATTATAACCGTTCTTCCTCTCATGCCCGCCCTCCCACACTCAAATCATCCCACCTCCTACTCCCTCTCCCATCCTATTTTTCATTGATTCATTTTTAATTATCTTTATAGACAGAAGATCAACTCTATATTAAGTAGATTTCAACAATTTGCACCCACATAGACATAGAAAGTATAAAGTACTGTTTGAACTGAACAGAGCTCTCTGACCATACCCACTATAAGCCTCTAGAGATTCATGGAAAGCAGACATTCCACTTATCTACAGAGTCACAGTACAATGATAAAAGCCACCACAGGGGAAAAAAAAAAGGAATAGGAAACCAACAAGTATTTTTAAACTCTATTTTTCTTCTTACATTACTTTCTTCCTACTTACTTTTTAAATTACAGGTATGTCACCCATGTTTGTATCTTTAATTCTTTATTAATTTTGAATAGGACACATATATCTGGTTTAAATATTTGCCGAGGGGTGGCACAACTGTTAAAAATGCTGCTTGGGACATCTGCATGCCAAATCAAAGTGACTGGATTCAAGTCCCAGCTCTGATTCCAGCTTCCTGCTAATGTACACTCTAGGAAGCAGCAGGTGACGGCTGCCACCCATATGGGAGACACAGATTGAGTTCTGAGCTGCTGACTTAGATTTGGTCTAGCCCTTGCTTGTGGCCATTTGGGGAGTAAACTAGCAAATGGGAGCTCTCTGTCTCTGTATCCCTGTTTCTCTCTGCCTTTCAAATAACTAACACTAAATATATAAAAATGGATAAATCAGCTTAAATAAATTTAAGGGTGAGAGATGTAAGCTGAGGGAATGGCCACTGAGGACACATTTTCCTAATCTATGTTTCGTCCTCTCATTGAAAATTTCCACTTTTACTTACCTTTCCCATGTCTATTGAGCAAAGAGTCTTCAGAGATTTCACGAGAAAGTCCTATGTTCCAGGCGCCTGTGACATATTTAGTTCTTATTAATATATTTTTAGCTGGCGTTGATGATCTGTCACTAAGATGATGTGAACGCACATTCTCTTGTCTGCTTTGTGAAGAGATGGCATATCTCTACGACTTCTTACTCAGTTTTCCTTCACTTATCAATCTTGCTTTGGCACACATGTATCCTATTCATACTTTCTGTGTGAGGTATCTTTGATCCTTTCTGAGCGGTACCATCCACTTTGAGGAACTGCAACACAATTTCAAGTATCTCCAGGAATACGCTTTTGCTTTTGAAACCTTTTCGAATTTTGTTCTAGTGTTTTTTAAAAAGCAATTTTCATTTTTAGTCTGTGATTTGGGGTGTTTCATCCTTATCTAATTGAAGATATAGTAGTCTGTATTTTTTAATACTCGGTTGCTCTTTCAATTGGTACTACAGAAGAAAATGGATAAAATTTAAAAAGGAAACAATGCTTAATTCCTGCAGTTAAAATGACATAAGAACAATACATTATAATTGGAGAAAACAGGCCAGTAGAAATAGTTTTAATTGCTTATCTTTGAAAGCCTACTATTATTGTGAAAATTTACATTTTTCCATGGGATCAGGTGGTCTGATGCTTTAAGGTAGGCGTGTAATTATGGCAGAATGTAAAATTTGAGACCTGAACATGGGATGTTATTCCATGCCAGTGATTTGAAAATTGCATCCAAACAACATCAAAATTTGCTGAGAAAAAACTTTAAGTTCATTATACTGTTTGGTTTTGATAGGAGAATAAACTGGCTGACTTTGGATGAAAAATGACTGATAATAGTTTAAAGCACTATAAAGATTGTCATATTTTATTAGTCATGAATTTTTTTCTGGAGCAAACAAATTCAGTTCAAGTCGTTTTAAGCACAAAAGACCTTGTTGTGTCCTGAGACTTGTTACTTTGTCATAGTAAGACCCAAGACTTAAAAATTAACAAACAAAACTCTTGTGCTGCTGTACAGTGCCATTCATAGAGAGGATACATAGTCCCTTATAAGAAACCCTGGTTTCTCTCTTGATTTCCATACATGAAAACATGAATTTTTCTCTTGATATCCACACATGAAACACTCCTTTTTCCCACTGTCCACACTCTTTGACCCAACTTGGATCATATGCCCATGTGTGTAGGAATGAGGGGAAGAATCATCATGATCAAATGAAAGAGTTGGATTTTCATTTATGAGAATAAAATGTTGGTAGACCAAAACTTATCCAGTATAATACAGACAATCCCCATCTTAAGAAAATTCAAGGCCGGCGCCATGGCTTAACAGGCTAATCCTCCGCCTTGCGGCGCCAGCACACCAGGTTCTAGTCCCTGTTGGGGCACCGGATTCTGTCCCGGTTGCCCCTCTTCCGGGCCAGCTCTCTGCTATGGCCTGGGAAGGCAGTGGAGGATGGTCCAGGTCCTTGGGCCCTGCACCCACATGGGAGACCAGGAGAAGCACCTGGCTCCTGGCTTCGGATCAGCGCGAGGCGCCGGACACAGAGGCCATTGGAGGGTGAACCAACGGCAGAAAGGAAGACCTTTCTGTCTCTCTCTCTCTCACTATCCACTCTGCCTGTCAAAAAAAAAAAAAAAAAGAAAATTCAACTGAATGATTTTTTTCAACTTTACAATGATGCAAAAGCAATACACATTCAGTGGAAGTCGTAGTTTGAATTTTTATTCTTTCCCAGGTTAGCCCAGCATCTCTTGTGATGCTAGGCTTTGGGAGTGAGTTACAGCTCCCAGTCAGCCATGAGATCACATGAATAACTCATATTTTATAGAGGATTGTGTTTCTAAACTATGATGCTCACTGGACTAAGTATATGAAATGCATTTTTGACTTACAATATTTTAAATATGTGATGGGATACTTATAATGTAACTTCATGGTAAGCTGAGAAACATCAGTACTATCTCAATGTCATGACATATATAATCTTGGGATAGGTTTTGCATTTCTACTTTAAGCACATGGAGAATTTCAGATACCCATCCTGTTTCATTTTCTTTTGTTTTGAAAGAGAATGCAGAAAGAATGAATCATATCAATTGATCTGTTTCAGTGATCTTTATTCTTTAGTTGCAGACTGGAAAACCCAAGATAAGCTATTTACCCTGTAGCTTCAAGTTTTGATGGGAATCCTAGTTTTACAGATGTACGCTTCTTTCTATTGGAAGTGAAATAATTAGTCTATAGGGCTTCTGAAAGGCTATCTTGAAATCACAGGGAGAAATACAGAAAGCAGGGCCATTAAAGGCAAGAGAACTGAATCCTTTATGGCATTTATATCAAGGTTTGGCTAAAATTACTTTAACTGAATTTTCCATATGTGAGATAGTACATTTCTTTAATTTCGGATAACCTTATTGATCAGGTGTTCAACTGTTTATAAGCAAGAACAGTCTAAGTGTGAATGATAGTTTGGTCCTTAGTCTTTGTGAATAGTGGAAAAATCTTCACTGAGAATTTACAATATGCTCATTTGGATATATTAAATGCACTTTAATATTCTTTGATGTCCTTCTATGACTCTTCTTGTTCTACCTAACTGGGTCTAAATCTTAAAACCATACCCTGTGTTGAGCATGAATATTTCACTTGTGACTTGATTTCCTGACTTGGTTTTTCCTTCACAGTCCAATCCATCTTCCACAGCATCTCTAACATAGATCTCTGTTTCTATTAAGTTATGATTTGGATGTGTATATTTTCTCTCCTATTTGATTAATTCCTTTTCTTTTTTTTAAAGATTTATTTATTTATTTGAAAGTCATAGTTACACTGAGAGAGGACAGGCAGAGAGAGAGAGAGAGGTCCTCCATCCTCTGGTTCACTCCCCAATTGGCCGTGATTAATTCCTTTTCATCAGTTCACATTTGACTTTCCCATGAATGACCTGTCTCCAGTTTGCCCTAAGGAAGATAAACTTCACCTATGGATTTGAAATTAGTCTTTTCATCTGTGGTTGTATTCATTAGGGAGTTAATCCTTAGCAGAAGTTTTTAACCATGAAAAAAGGAAGGGAAATTTAAAAACAAAGCTCTTTGATTTATTATATTCAAAATTTTGGCCCATATTCATATTTAAACTACAAGTAGATATGTTTGAAGAATTGCCTGGATAAAAGATAAGTCATAGAGAAATCATGACCTTAGAGAATTTGGTGGCTAGGAATTCTTTTCCTGGGAAAAGAATCTATTACTGACTTAGGAAATCAGTTGAAAACTCACTTTTGGCTATTAGGTCATTATATCTAAAGGCATTCAGTCTTTCTCTACCACACTGTGAAACTTGATGATTTTCCCAGTGCTGAAGTCCAAGCAAGCTAGTAGGCTTGGCAGCAAAAAGAAAGGAAATATAAAGTACAGAGAACAAATTAGAGTTGCTTTTTGCTCTGTTTTCTAAATATAGGTAAATACCTTGTCAAAATATTTGTTTCCATATTCTTGAATATCATATTTTATATCCCACCTCCTAATCAGTATTTCGATGTGTTTTGTATTGATATTTGAGTAGGAGCTAGTGAACTTTTCTCTTAATTATTGGTTTGGCCATGACATTTCCAGATTGCTTTTGTGCCATATACTTATTTTCTGCAACCGTAAAGTTTGCGTGGACCTAGTGTAAAAATTGCATTACTCATTTAGCTCTGTAGCACATGTTCAGCTTGTTGCATCTGAACTCAATATGGTGCATTTTTTTTTGCTGTGCATGTGAATATAATTCAAGATGCTTGTTTTAATTTTAAATGTCTACATGATCTGGCTTCTAGCTAGAGAATATTCAAGGTCCTTTTCCAATTATCCATATTTATTATTTCTATGTGAGTTCAGAAGAATCACTGAGTAGCCATATTTTTTTTTTTCTTTTTAACTTTAGTATATTCATGTTGTTTCAGTTGCTCTAAGGGTGGATATTTTAGTTTATCTCGTCAAAGGTAATCAAAGCTGTTCAAACAGTTGTGTGAAATTTGGAAAGTGTAATTAAATTCATTAGTTGCTAAACAGCAAAAATGAGGTTATATTAAGAAAAAGACTTCTAAAAATGTGGATGCCTACATTTTGAAAAACATATATTACACCAATAACAAACTATGTGGTGAGCACCATTCTAAATAGTTAGATGTGCTAATGTATTTGATCCTTCAAAAATAAGTACTGTAATTATTCAATTTTGTAGGTAGGGAAACTCAATCACCATGGGCAACTTTCCCAAGGTCAAACAACTTAATAAACACCAGTTTGACTCCAAATGGTCCAGATTCAGAACTTATATACCTGATCACCAAACAACATTGTTCCTAAGATATTTAATTGAGGTGAGGCCAGAGGAGGGCTGGGCTGGGGAGGCAGTAAGTAGGGAGTGATAAAGAATAGAGATAACTTTAAAACAACTATGCTCACATCCAGAATCCAAAGCCTACATATATGAACTGTGGAAGGGGTTTTCCAAAAGTTTTGTGAGAGTGTGCCTATGTGTGTAAAAGATAAAGTATGATTTTGTCTTCCTCAGACTGAAGTGACCTGAAGGTACAAAGGTAGCATTTCCATAGAAAAAGATATATGAAGGTACTTCAAAAATTTCATAGAAAATGGAATTAAGAGCTACATTTATTCTGTGAAAATTGTTTTTGAAACCAATGCAGGTGTTTGGCACAGAGGTTAAGATACCTCTTAGGACAGATACCAGCATCTTATATCAGAGTCCCTGGTTTCTCCATTTCTGATTCCAGCTCTGTTAATGCATATCCTGGAAGGCAGCAGGTAATGGCTCTAGTATTTGCGTCCCTGCTACCCACGTGGTAGACCTAGACTGATTTCCAGGATCCAGGCCTTGACTGTTGCATGCATTTGGGGGTGAACTAAGGAATGAAAGATATCTCTCTCTCTCTCTCTCTCTCTCTCTCTGCTTTTCAGAAATAAATAAGTAAACTTTAAAATACAAATTTTTAAATCCACATATATGAGAGTGTCTTCAAAAAGTCTGTGGCAACTATGTATGTATAACATGTACTGACTCACTACATTCAAATAATAGAGGTACATATTGAGTGAAACAGTCTAATCTATGGTAGATAAAAAGATGTGAAATCCTTAATGACATATGACCATTCAGAAATCATCCTTTTCAATGCTATTTATCTAATCTCTCATGTTCTATCATTTTGTTCTTTCGAAGACTGAACAGAAATTGCTCAAAAGGTGGTAACTAGTTGCTGCCTATGGCTATCCCTATTGACTTCCTCACTTTTCTCAGTTCTTAAGTATAAATTCCCAGTGTCTTGACAATAGGTTGACTGTTTATATTTTTGTTTCATTCTTATTTTTATACAATAGATAAATTCATAGTAAATACTTATATTTTAATAATTTGTTCATTCAAATTGTATACACTAAAGTAGTCAGGGGCACAGAGCATCCATTTAATGCCTTAACGTGGTGAGCTAATTCAAGGTAAATAAAAATACAAGTTGTGTAATTGAAAGTAGATATTTAATATTTATGAAAAGAGTCAGAGTGGGAATGGTAAATAAGTAGAGAGAAAAAAGGGGCCCCTCTGGTAATGTGACAATCTAGCTAGGAAAACAGCATGAGGTGGAAGTCAAATGTGATAATAACAGAGACATAAAGAGTTTTGTTGATTAGTTATGAGAAAAGCAGGCTCAGGTGCCAAGGCCACACAGAAGGCTGGGTGGCTGAAGCTGTCTGTGACCCCCTCAGGAGTATGGTGAGGACAAACAACAACCCCTGCACCTGAAAGGCCCCAAGATGGAGCTTTTTCTCTATACAATAAAAGTCACAACCAAATGGGAGATTAAAAGGCAGGATGAGCTCACCACACAATAAACATTTTTCTTAAAGGACCTTGTGAAAACCTTCCAGTGGCTATAAACCCCCCATATCACTTCCTTTCAACAGCTTTTCCCTAATGAAGAAGTCCATCATTGCTGCTTTCTCAGGAGCTTTTCCTCTGCTCTTTTCAATAAAACTTTTTGCTAAAAATTGCCTTCTCGGTTTGTTCATCTGCTTCATGTCATAGTTAGAACAAGTTCCTGGGGTTCACTATCAGCTATAGCATCTACAATATAACTTTGAAGGTAAAGAAAATGTGTGAATGTCAGGATCTTATATATTAAAAATTTACCCTTACACTCTCCTCCATAAACAAGAGTGTAACATTTTTTTAATTTTCTACCAATGGACAATATTTTTTCTTTGATTATTATGCTATTTCTATAATTTTCATTGCAAATAGTATTGGGGAACAGTCTAATAATTTGATTTTTATATCACTTATACCAAAATTGTGTCAAAATGGCTACTGACTATTATTAACTTTTTTTTTGCTACTGTTTAATCATCTTCAAAATGAGGGAAATATCTATCATATCAATACAAAATATTAAATTATGACATATTCTACACTGATAATCTGAGGTAATTTTTAATTCTAGAATTGTAAATGCATATTATAAACTGATGACAGATTATATGAGAATTATATGGTATTATAATAGAACCATTCAATGATCACAACAGTTCTTGTCCTTATACACTAAATTTTTAAATAATAGGAATCACTGAAAATAAGAAACAGTATTTTCCATACAAGTAAAATCATTTCATTTGCTAAGGCCATACTGTAAATATGCCTACCCTCCTACAAGCATTATTCTACTTCTCAAATCAAACCCTGCCTAGGAGACGATCTGTTGCACCTCAATATGAGGCTCTTACAAAAATTCTTTTAAAAATTTGATTTGGTTAAGGATAATGCATTCACATGCTTGCTTTGAAAAATTCAGGTACTATTTTGGAAGTCTTTTTACATCTTTTATCCTTCTTTTTTTTTTCCTTTCTTGTTTTACATCACTCAGCACACTTTGTTTTTGAGTGTATACTATAAACCAAACTCTGTGTGATGACCAGATAGACAAGGTCCCTGCTGTTGTTAGTACAACAGAGCTTGTATTGTAATGGAACTGGAAGAGTAAGAAGAGAAAGCAAAGAAACAAATAAAACAAATTAAATACTGACAAACATTTTAAAAACACTATTAAGTGATGTAAAAATTTAATGTATTAGAGAGTTGTTGGGTGGCATCTGTGTTGAGTGATCAGGAAGTTTTTCTCCAATGCTGTGATATTGAAATTATGTGGCAGCCTTGTGAAGATAGAACAATAAAGAAGTGACGTATCCTACAGAAATGTGTCATTGTTGAATGTTAATCAAAAAATTAACAAACAAAATGCTAACAAACCTCTCTCTACTCTCACTCCATACAACATACCTCAACTCTGGTTCCCCAAACTTGTATGGGGATTTCTCCTCACCAACAACTAATCAATGTTCCAGTGAACATCAATCAGCTGTCCTATAATTTACATCAATTTTGACATTCTCTACTTGGAGATGGCTCAGATTCTAAAAGTTAAAGGCTCAGACCCACAGTTTGTTCCCGGTTTCAGATGCCGGTTGCCAGGTGCAGATAATTTTACCTGTGTTTCCAATCAACTTCAATCCCAAAGCTACTCAGGGGCCACCAGGCATTAATCATCTCATTAGTGTATAAAAAAAAACTGTTTCCGGCCGATGCAGTGGCGCAGCAGGTTACCGTCCTAACCTGAAGTGCCGGCATCCCACATGGGTGCCGGTTCTAGTCCCGGCTGCTCCTCTTCTGATCCAGCTCTCTGCTATGGCCTGGGAGAGCAGTGGAAGATGGCCCATCTCCTTGGGACCCTGCACCCACGTGGGAGAACTGGAGGAAGCTCCTGGCTCCTGGCTTTGGATCAGTGCAGCTCCGGCCATTGCAGCCATCTGGGGAGTGAACCAGTGGATGGAAGACCTCTCTCTCTGTCTCTACCTCTTTCTGTAACTGTCTTTCAAATAAATAAAATCTTAAAACAAAAAACAAAAAAACCCACTGTTTCCATTCAGAGATTTCAAAGTTTTTAGGAGTTGTGTTCCAGAAACCATAGACTGATTCCAAATGTCTATTTCTTATCACATAACACTTTAATAGAAAGTAACAGAGCTTTGGTATAGTGGATGAGTAGGATAGTAACAGGACAATTTTATAGTTATTTTACAAGTTAGATTCCAATTAGTTAACATCAACATTTTCTAGTTCTTGAGCATATATTTTTTCCTCCGATATATTAGGAAGAACATATACTTTGGAGAAAAACCATCAAGGGTTTCAATCTTGACCTAGCATCTTCTAATTGGGTGACACTTTTTAAGCCTACATTTTCTCATCTTTCAAACTGTAAAGATATTACTTATTTTTCAGAATTGCTGTAAAGCTCCTAACATAATACCTGTCACATAATGGTTATTTACTACACTGTAGCTATTGATTTCTCATATTATATTTAACAGTTGTATATTGTTATGCTTCAATACTAACAAAGATATGACCAAATCCATTCCTTTATTTAGCTTTTTCTTAATTTTTCAAACAGGTACTGATCATTCCCTTATTGCTAAGAGTTGTGAAAAGGCAAAGCTGTACCAGGCACAACTTCATTTAGGGTCAGAGTGGAAGAATGAGCCTGAGCAGAGATGGAGATGCCTCTGATTTATGAATGAGTAGAGGTTGGAACACTTGCAACATCAAGGGCAGAAGAGCCAGGATAAAAAGTGGCACTTCTCGAACCTGGTAGGGGTTTTCTTTATGAGGAATATGTATGTTTTCTTTTTTAAATAAGATTTATTTATTTATTTGAAATTCAGAGTTACACAGAGAGGAGAGGCAGAGAGAGAAAGAGAGGTCTTCTGTCCAATGGTTCACTCCCCAGATGGCCACAATAGCCAGGAGCCAGGAGATTCTTCCGGGTCTCCCAAGTGGGTGACTGCTCTCCCAGGCCATAGCAGAGAGCTGGACTGGAAGTGGAGCAGCTGGGACTAGACCCGACACCCATATGTGATGCTGGGGCTTCAGGCCAGGGCGTTAACCAGCTGTGCCACAGTGCCGGCCCCTGTATGTTTTCAATGCTGGATTTTTGGAGGGGAATATGCTTCAAAATTATTGAATCACATTTGACAGGAAATACCCACTTTGGATTGATGTTCTCTTGAAGATTTAAAGCGAAAATATCCAGGAGCACATAAATGGAGGTGATTCCTTTTATCATGAGGAGTGATGATGGGGTCAGCACTGTGACATAGTGAGTTAAGATGCTGCCTGGAAAGCCGGTATCCCAAATGCATATTGGTTTGTTTCCCAGCTGCTCCACTTCTGATCCGTCTCCCTGCTACGTGCCTGGGGAAGCAACAAAAGATAGCCAAAGTGCTTAGTCCCCTGTCACCCACATGGGAGACCTGGACAGAATTCCTGGCTTTGGCCTGGCCCATCTTGGCCATTGCGGTCATCTGGGGAGTGAACCTGCAGATGGAAAATATCTTTCTGTCTCTCCCTCTCTCTCTGTAATTCTGCCTTTCAAATTAATTAATTAATTAATTAATTAAAAGAGTGGCATCAAACAATACATACATTTCAAGAGAGAGCTGGGAGGAGAAGGAAGGAAGCAAGAGGAAGACCACAGAGGAGATCACTATCACTGAAATAACATGCTGTCTCCTGACAGCTATTTCAAGGTTTGCATACACCTTTCCCCTCATAAAAAAGTTTTCTTTTCAGAATGACTGACCAAAACATATAAGGCATATTGAGTAAATTATATTAACCATTGGACTATCTCCAGAAACCTTCAAATGGCTTCGCTTTATATAACTTACCTGTGTTTTTCAGGTAGAATTTGTGAATCAAATGTGGTATTCTGCTTTTTCTTTTTTTTTTTTTCTCTACTGCTTCCTCTTTGAAGTGTTGCTGAAATAAAAATGATTCTGCTCATGTGGCTGGACATGCTTAGAAAATCGGGCCAATTTTACAACATTTCTATTCCTATAGCTACAATCTATTTTATCTTGAATCAAGGGTCACAGAGTAAAACTCATCAAGAACATAAAAGCATGGTTTTTTGCTCTGGTATAGAAGCTGAATTCCCATTTGGCTTTGCTCCCACTTCTGACTCATCTCCTCTCCCTGTAGAATTTATAGGCTCAGGCTTTGCCCTCTTTTTGCACAGGGTTAAGAGCCAGGTGCTTTTGTCTTTCTCCAGGTTTTACAGTCACCAGTATATTGACACTTCCCTGTTTCATATCTAGACACGTATTTGTTCTTGATATTCAGACCTGTTTATTGAAACCTTCTAGAATTACCCATTTGGCCTCTGGCAGATGGCTCAAAGTGAAATCATTTTCTCACTTCAACTCACCTCATCATTCCCACCTCATCCAATGGTCATAACCTCCACCCACTTATTTCAGAAGCCTGTGAAGAATCATTGGTTCTTCATTCTCCATTAACTCTCATGATCTTTCAGCTATCAATTTTGTCTTCTTAATTTCCTATAAATCTGTTCTCTGCTTTTCATCTACATTATAACTCCTACTTCACTCAGGCAATTGCCATATTTCACCTGAATTATACTATAGTTTGTAAGTTCTATTTTTATCCTCTCCAGCAATCAATTAGAGATATTGCTACCACAGTGGTCTTCACAAAGCATGAATTGGGGTGTTTGTTATGGCCTATTTTAAATCCTCAAGATTTAATCCTTATTTTCAAGATAAAAGTCAAACTTGGGGACTTGCATTCTAGCATAGTGGATTAAGTTGCTACCTGTGACTCTGGCTGTTTCACTTCCAATCCAGCTCCCTGTTAATGCACCTGGGAAGGCAGCAGAAGATGGCTCAAGTTTTCAGACCCCTGCTACTCACATGGGAGACCTGGATGGAGTTCCAGCTCCCAGTTTTGGTCTGGCTCAACCCTGGCCTTTGTGGCCATATGGGGAGTGAAACAGCCGAAGAAAAATGCTTCTCTCTCTACCCTCTCTCTGTAGTTCTTTCAAATAAATAAAACAAACCTTAAAAAAAAGTCACATTTGTCATGCTACAGAAGGTCCCTCTAAGTGTGATATTAAATGAATGAAGACCATTCATAGATGCAAATCTTCCCGTTGTTTCCTCTCCTTTATGTTCTGCCCTCTCTCTACCTGAATATGCATACCAATTCAAACTATTTTTTCCATTAGCTGAAATCCACTTTGCCTTCTTGTGGCTTTCATTTGTACCTGTATCCTTGCAGCTCCTTCTACTTCCACCTTCTCACTCATTCATTTTTTATTCTTCACTATTGCTGTCAGCCCTCCAATAGGCCCCTACATGCTCCTTAGCAACACAACTACGCGTGGGAGTTACTACTGAGACCTTGCACATTTTAGAGTACTCACTGGATTGTACTGCACTTAACTCTCCTCTACTCATCAAACTATGAAAAACAATATTCCTAGAAGCCACTTAGGAAATCTTCATTGAAAAAAATTAGGACACATCCCACTGAGATTTCTGTAGCTTAACCATGCTATATGAATGAATGTGGAGTAGCCTGATTGTTGCTTCCAAAGATAAGGCATCTATGAAGTGTGTAGATCAACATGTAGAAAGTTTTTTTTTTTTAATTTTCATCTATTTCTTTTTTAATTAGTTGTTACAGGGTTATGCAGACATAATCTTTAAGTTTGCCTAGCTTTGCACAAAAATGATGTATGCAATATACAGAGATTTTGGGTTTTGAGTAAAAACATGTCATATTCTATGACTGCAGTTATGTTCATTACACACAGGACAGTTATCAACCAATTGTTAATTGTTAATAAGTTAACAATAAGTTAAGTTTGCCTAGCTTTGCACAAAAATTATGTATGCAATATACAGAGATTTTGGGTTTTGAGTAAAACATGTCATATTCTATGACTGCAGTTATGTTCATTACACACAGGACAGTTATCAACCAATTGTTAATTGTTAATAAAATGGAAATAATCTTTTTTGTTAAAACATTAGTCTAACTGGGGAATCAGATTTTTTTAAAAGACATTTTTCCTGTTGCAAAGAGGAAGAAATTGGAAGATATCCTCAAACGTCCTTCCTAGACAATAAAAAGTAATAAAATTGCCAAAACCAGGGGATGTTTCTCTAATCCTCACTCTCAACCCTCACCATTTCTTCCATCAGCATAATCATTTAGAAGTTTCTGGCAAGTTGTCATTTGTTAGGGTGGAACCAATATCTTCTATTTCTCTAATCATGCTGGATGTTCATTAGGAGACTTAAGAATACCGGCGGCTTAGGTATAAAATGGCAACATGAAGACCCAAGTTTAGAATTTTGTCCAAAGAAATCGAAGCCCCTGTTACAGTAGAATAAAAGCCTTCACACATACAGAGAGAGAAAAAAAGACTCTATAAGACAGGAGATTAAAAGCACACAGCGAAAAAAGGAAACTAAGGTAAAAAGAGTGAAAGAGGAAAATATATTTTAGCAGCAGGGAATGACATGACATGACAAGGAAAAAAAAGAATAAAAGTGTAGAAAGCTAGGTGGGAAAGCTGGAACTCAAAATTAACAGCAAAATATAAAAAGTCTGTCTAGAGAAAATAGAAAAAATATAAAGTAGAGCAAAAGCATGTTCCAACTATAAATTTTAGTTTCAATGTCCAATATTGACGTATTTTAAGAATGCTAGGGCAGTATTTCTTATTCTTTCAATATTTTGAAGTTTAGAATTTTAAGATTTTTCACATTGACAACAATTTTATGGCATATAGAAAAACAATGTATCATCAGTTCAGTGATTTCCAACTAGTCTGACTTAGCACATTGATACTTTATAACGTTTGTATCCTTAATGGTTGTGCTGTGACACTATTAGCTGAGCAGATTTTTTTCTTATTTATTTATTTCTGATCCAGCTCTCTGGCCTGGGAAAGCAGTAGAAAACAGCCCAAGTGTGCTTGGGCCCCTGAACTTACATGGGAGACCTGGAAGAATCTTCTGGTTCCTGACTTTGGATCAGTGCAGCTCTGGCCATCTTGGCCAATTGGGGAGTGACCAGCGGATGGAAGACCTCCCTCTCTCTCTTTCTCTCTTCCTCTACTCTCTCTGTAACTCTTTCAAATAAATAAATAAATCTTTAAAAAAAAAAAAGCAGATGACAAAGTACAAAATATAAACCAAATATTTTTTTTTTTTTTGCACAAATAAGGTAATCATGTAACTTTCTCATAGCATACAGTGATTGCAAAAATTCATGCTAAATAAAGAATTTATAAAAACGAAACCTCTGGAGCTAAAATAAAAGTGGGAAAATATTAGTATCTTTTATACATTGCAACGTTTACTTATCAAGATTTATTTTGAAAGCAGTGTTCTGGAAAGAGGAGCCACAGAGAGAAGTGGAAACCATATTAAGAAAAATGCACGGATAAGACACCATACTTCAGGTCAGAATATAGTAAGGACTACAAGAAACTCACTCATTAGGGGTGAAGCATTCAGATGAAAAGGGTGTCAAGAGTCATGAGTTAGAATGGGGAAACCTATTGGAGAACATATAGTTTGCCACGGATCTGGAAAGACGGATAGGTTTTGACAACAAAGAACATGACTATTCTATTTCAACTGTTAGACATTTATCTGATTTTACCTGATATTTCACTTTTGGCTGATTTCTTTTTGCATTTTATGTTTCTTTGCAACGCCATGCTACACGACGTCTACTAAGAATTAATTACACCAAATTAACCATAATTTCCCGGGGGGGGGGGGTCAAGAAAAAAATGCTTTTGACTCTCTTCACACTATTCTCTGGTTGTTTTCTATTTCTTCTTTTCTCTCAAGTAGGTTGCAAACGGATGTAGGAGGTTCTTTCATGTTCATTGTCTTCCATTACTCCACCATGAATAAACGTGTTTTCTCTCAGGTCTTCCTCAATCTCTTTACAGAGGTTTTATTATTGCCTCCCACATTATATCATGTTCTTTATGAGCAAGTTTTGAGATTCCTAAGCGAGGGCCTGGACAGTGACCTGCAGGGGGACTTCATGCTTATTTTGGTGCCAAAAAAATCCATGCACAGTTTTTTTCATCACATGCATTTCTTTCCAAGAACTTTTTGAAGACTTCTTAATTTATACGGATTCCAAAAATACGCTTCTTTTTTAATTCCATTTTTTTTCCCAATAAAAAACTTTTTTAGGTCTGCCGATCCTCAGGTTTTCTGAGCCCGTCGACGACATGGGTACCGGGAGGGGAGGAGCAGTAGGAGGCGAGCGAGCCGGTGGAGCCTGAGGGACCGGGGCCCTCGCAGCCCTCAACCATTTCGACGTTTCTCCTCAGCGGCCTAAGGCGGCCCTGCCTTCCTTCCCGGCGAGCAGGGAAACCCCTCTCCTCCTACAGAACGTGAGGAGACACGGGGCTTCCCTGCGTCTGGGAGCGGGGATTCCCTCTCCAGGAACGCGCCCTCCCCGTTCCCGCCTACCCGCGCCGCCGGCGATCGACGCCGCGCGCGGGCTCCCGGCCCCTCGGCCCGCCCGGCGCGCGCCGAGCCTCCCGGCTCCCGCGGAAGGGTCGCCCCCACCCCCCGCCGGCTCCCGCTGAGGAGCCCGCCCCCATTGGTCGTCCCCGCGGCACCCCCGTGCCGTCACTGGGTTATGCTAATGAGGGGGCGTCTCATTGGCCGGGCCTCCCGCTCCGGCGCCGCAGGGCTGCTGAGGGGAGCGCGCGGCTGGCCGCGTCGGGGGCGAAGCCCACCGCCCTGGGCCGCCCTCGCCGGCGCCGGGGTCCCTGCGCTGAGGGGCGGCCGGGCAGCGCCTCCCGCAAGGCAGCGCGGCCCTCCCCGCCCCCGCGGCGGAGCCCGCGCCCACCCTCGCCCCTGTCGGCAGCCCCGGCGCGAAGTAACTTTTGCATTCCCGCCTGCCCTCCCCAAGGTCCGGGGGACCGGAGGCGGTGCCGAGCCTGGGTGGGGGGCGGGCCCCTGGCGGCGCCGGCTCTCGTCGGAGCCAGACTTTTGCTCCCGGGCTGGGTTTGCATCATCCCCATCACACCCTCAGGAGAGACGCGCCGGCCCCCTCGCCAGCCGCAGCTTCCGGCTCCGAGCCGACCCCCTCCCTGCCCTCCTCGGCCCGGTCCTCCGCAGTCTCGGCGCCCGCTGCCCCCCACGCTCTGAGGCAGGATGGTCGATCTGGAGAGCGAGGTGCCCCCCCTGCCTCCGAGGTACCGCTTTCGCGACTTGCTGCTCGGGGACCAGGGATGGCAGCACGACGACAGGTGAGCCCGCGGTGCGGGGCTGCTCCCGCCGGGGAGACGCCGACCCCGGGCGAGGGAGCCGTAGGGGGGCTCTGGTGCGGCGCTGCCTCTCCATCTTGATGGGTGGATGGAGCGGTTGCTGCGGGCGAGGAACTCCTGTGCTTTCCACTTTTCTTCTTTTCGCATGGATCCCGGTACCCGGCGCTTGTTCTTTTGTCTCTCTGCTTTCCGAGGGTGTGTGTGAGGCTGGTGTCAGAGGTGCAGCACGCAGGAACAGCACGCAGTGGCACTGCTCAGTAATTTTCGTGTTTTTCCCCTTAGGTGTGGTTAATCAAACTCGAAAACCGATCCAAGTTGATTGGAAATGCGCATTGGAAACTTAAAAATCTGCACCCAGGGACATCCTCCCTGTCAGTGTGGGTCCTGAATGGGTGCCTGCTTCCCGCTAGGGATTTCAGGCGGTTTGGACCTGGAGTTTCAGGTAGACCGTTGGCTTGAATATGTAACAGGTAGTTAGTGAAAATGACAGCGCTTGCAATGGAAAAGACTTAACTTCGAACTGGTGACTGTGATCCTGATAAGTAACGGCGTTCGATTAGGTGCGATGCATCCTTTTTTAAAACTGAACCGTAAACGTCTCAAAATTAAAACTAAGTTTCAAAACTGAGACATTTATTGTTACCCAAAGCATCACTGCTTTGCAGTAAACTTCTGAAATTTTTCTGGCTATCTTTGCCTCATTATTTTAAAAGCACATTTTGTATTTCATTAAATCTAGTTCCTAAAATAGTCATTTCGTGTATCACATGCCACATTTCCTTGTTTTCAGATAAGTAAGCATACTAGGCTCCGAATTCAATCGCAATCTTTCCTAGAAGTTCAGTTTGGTATGACTGTTTAAGTACATAAGATATTCATTATGAGTTCAATCTAAAAACCTCCTTCCTGTACACCACTGGGCAATAAAACACCCTTTCCTCACCCACTCAGATCTCAGGACCAACTCCTGTCCCTACACACTGGGACTTTATAGTAAGCGTTAATTATGGGCTTCAGTTTTGGTCTCCTATTAGTAATTCAAGGGGATTTGGGTATTTTGTAAAGGATAACATTTCAATTTACTCTCTTCTTTTTAAGGGCAAAAAAAAAAGTATTGGTTAAAAATTTAAAGGGCAAATGTGAGTTCCCCAGTTTACCTGTAAAGTAAGTTGTTATGGCTAACTGAAGATGGAGAAAAGAATGTGTATGCACATTGGCAATTCCAGGCGACGTTTGGATTAGCTACATTAGTTACATAGTTTCTCAAGTGGAGCACCATATTCCTAGTGATTTGGGGTCATTATGTAGAATAGAAGTATTTGTTGTAGAAGTGTGAGAATGGTTGAATACCTAGAGGACATCCTTTGGCCGTGATACGGTGTTTCTTGCTTTTTAAAAATATTCTGTCCAAATGTCAACTGTTCATGTGCTTGCCTTCATTTTTCTAAGGATGCTGCAAAGATATTTCAATAATTAAGGGCTTTTGGTTAGTTGAATACTACCTAAATAAATCATGACTATATATAAGAAGTTTTGCGAAGTCACTTGAAATTTTTATTAATTATGATAAAAGTTTATGCTAGCTCAATGTTATGTTAAAATCTAAACTACCTTTATCATTAACATAAAGTATTAAATGTTTTAAAATATTCACCTTTTTAAAGGATCTGAATGAGTTTGTGACTTCTTGACAAATCCATATTTGGTTTGGGTTCCATTTGTTGTTAATCTTCGAAGGCAGTATTCTTAGAATCAGAGAGAGCCAGATTCCCTTGCTTTGCTTATTCCGCCACTAGCTGAAGGAGCCCCAGCACGCCATTCTGCCATTATGAGATTCAGTAATCATATTTTTATAATGGAGATACTTGCCTACTGGACTCATAAATGTCTCCTTCATGGAATTGTGAAAAGAGAGAGGATGGAGAGGTTGACAATGAGTGCTGCCAGGTGCTTTCCTTGTGCTTTGTGTCAGCTTAGGCATCATATGAACTCTGAAGAGTAGGTCCTTATATTAGAGACCAGGAAACAGAAACTGGGAAACTAAATACCTATCGTGGGTGATACATGTGTGAAGATGACTCTTGAACTTAGTTCTTTGTCTTTCAAATCCCTCAAGCATCTCTTCAGGAAGAAGAAAAAAGAACTCAAGTTCTTTCCACTTAATTTGTTTGAAGTTCTAAGAATGATTCTGTAGCATCTAGCAGAGTTTACGGGTTCTCAGAATACCAGTTCCTTTCTTCACTTTTGGTTTGCAGTTTGCAATTCTTTTTCTTCTCAGGAGTCTAAACTAATATGCAGTAAGTAAACTCATCTCTTTTGTCTTTAATTTGATCACGGATGTCTCTTTGCAATTAAATCTGAGTGGCAATCTTACTCTATTCAGTTATCTTCTTGGATTCAATTCTTGTAGAGTTGAGGAAGAAGCATTGCTTCGTATGGGAATAGGTTGATGCTATCCATCAACAGATGAATTTGGTGCTCTGCCAGTATTTGTTATGCTACTTTCTATAAGAACCTTCTGCCTGAGAGTCTGTCCCTTCACTAGGCAACTTCATCACACCTTCACCAACCTTGGGAACACACCAGACCTGCGTGGAGAGTGAGCCAGAGTGTTGCCAATTAAATTGAGCGCTGTTGAATCAATATATTAGCTTCCTTGGCTCTTTGGTTGGAATAATTCTGAAGCATGTTCCATACCATGTCCAGGGGGACTGAGGTCTAGTTGCCCATAGTGGTAACTGGCTCAGTAATGTAGCCTTTATCGGCTTCTGATGCTTCCCTCTGATACAAATATTTTCTGGATCAATCCCCAAATGAATTACATGTGCTCTGGTTCTATCTCACAGTTGGCTTCTGTATCAGGATGATATTTTTTTTGTTTCTAGAGTCACATTCTAGAAATGAGGGGGAATTGTTTTCCATCTGGGAGAAAGTAGATACTTTCTATATGCTCCTCCTCTAAGAATTTTTAATTAAATCTTATTAGGACATGATAGGAATATGAAAATGATTGAGGCATGTGGTAGACGCATGACAGGATATTGTTAGAGAATATTGAAAGCACATTAAGTTCTATGAAATATATATTTTATACAATAGATTTGCTGTCAAATAATGGTGGATAGGTCATTTAATTTATATTGTAGCACATTTTGGTAGACAAACAATCCCTTCCCCCACACTATGACAAACAGACACACTTAATGTACACATAATATATATGTATAAAAGATGCGATCTATATTGCATCTTGACTTTATGTAATGCAATGCAGGTACAGTATATGTAATATACATATATATGTGTATATTATCTCAGTGTCTCTCTATCGTTTGCATTCTGCTGTTCTGAGTAAGACATAAGAGAACAAAGTGCAACATAGCAGTGCAGAATTTTGCTCATGTGTGACATTAGTCTCGTGGGGCTTTGAAGTATGTTTGAGAATGTTAAATGAGAACAATGTTTATTGCCTTGGTGATGTCTGTTGTATATACGATGCATATTTATTTCTTTGGATCTTGAGTGAAAAAGAAAAATCTATTTTAAATGGTTTGTATAAATGTGTTTAATGGCTGTTATCCACTCAGCTAATATTTGAATGCTTGCTATATCTCCGGGCTTCATTAAGTTAGGTTTGGGGAAGAATATAGGGAGGGACATGAAACAGTGGTTGATTTGGAGATGTTTGCAGATATGATAAGAGGTGAATTTTCTCCTGGAATCCTGACAGTACTGTTTTGTTATTATTCCTTGTGGAATTTCCATGTTAAGACTGTCAGGAAGATCCTGTACTACTTGTAGATAGTCTATTCAACATTTGCTTGAAGATAAAGTAATTAAAGTCACTTTACTAGAAATGGCTATAAGTATCACTATATTTTTATTAGAATATTTAGAATACTTCATACCTTCATGGTTGTTCTGTGATTAAAACTAATATGACCTGGTACTGAATTTAACCTTTGCCATATGGAAGCTATTCTGTTATGTAGACTTGTAGTGTTAAAATCCATTGCATTCTGTTTTATTTTCTATGATTTTAAAACAGTAGATTTAGGGTACTATCCTTTGGTTAAAGACTGGTAAGTTTCACATTTTTAAGCACCTTCAGACAGTTAGGATAAGCTTTTCTCCTCTTTCATCATGACTTAGTAATTTTAAAGTTTAGAACACAGTGTACTTGATGTGAATACATTATCACAGCTGCACTTGTTGTTAATGGACAAATCTCAGTTATAGTCATAGAAGAACAGGTCATTTCATTAAGACCATTCTGATATTTGAAAGTCAGGTCAGTTGTTTTAAGTCCAGTAATTTTAAATATACCTTTTATATTTTTATGAGTGGCATTCAAGAGCAATGCAAGCAATGTAAAAGGATTTAAACAAAGAGTGTAAGTCAGGAAAGCAATAGTGTAAGAGATATTTGTAAGATAGGGAAAATGTTTGAATAGCTTTTGGAGTATTTGTAGTTTTAGATATCATACACTGCAAAATGTGTTGCTGTATATAATCCAATGATGGGAAGGGATTTTGAATTGCATAGGGAACATTTTTAAGTTACCAATCTTATCTCCCTTAATAAATTGTATAGTGTTTTAAAGATAGCCATTTATTATAAAGTATTCTAAGTTTGTAAGTTCAGGTTAATATATATACTTGTAAAATATTTTTGAGTGTTATTAAAATTGAATGAAATGTTATTTTACTGTTTAACTATATAATGGAATCAGCCATGTTTATGTAATGTCAATAAAAATTTATTTTTATTATTTTAAAAGCCTTTGATTAACATGTAATAATTATACATATTTATGTGTACATATATTTTTGTACACACATATGCAACCTGTATTGATCAAATCAGGAAACTTAGTATTTCCATTTCTTTATCCTTTGAGCCTTTGAGATCCTTTCTTCTAGTTCTTGAGAAAATATATAGTATGTTACTATGAACTGTATGGTAGAACACCAGAACTTATTCCTTCTATCCTTATTTTAGTGCCTGTTATCTAATCTCCTTCTACTGTCTTTCCTTCCAATTCTTCCCAGTCTCTGTTAATCACTATTTACATTTCACATTGACTTTTTTTTTAAGCTTTTCCATATTCGAGAGAACATGTGATATTTGTTTTTCTGGGTCTGGTTTATTTCTTTTAATAATGCCATCCAGTTCCATTTGTTTTACTGCAAATGGCAGGATTTCATTCTTTTTTTAAATGACTG
The DNA here is from genome assembly GCF_033115175.1 of Lepus europaeus. NCBI lineage: Eukaryota > Metazoa > Chordata > Mammalia > Lagomorpha > Leporidae > Lepus > Lepus europaeus. The sequence goes on along the minus strand of NC_084840.1, from coordinate 13,011,359 downwards.
AATAATATTCTATTCTTTTCTCTCTTTCATATATGCATCCTGCATACTGTTCTCCATAATGACTGTACTGATTTACATTCCTACCAAGAGTATGTAAGAGTTCTCTTCTCCACATCTTTGCCCGCATTTGCTATTTGTTATCTTTCTGATGATAAGCACTCTATGAGTAAGATGCCTATATGTGATTTTGATTTGTATTTCTCAAATGACTAGTGACATTGAGAATTTCTTCATATACTTGTTGGCCATTTGTCTTTCTTTGAAATGTCTATTTAGATCATTTGCCTGTTTTAAAATGGGTTGTTGCTAAGTTTTTAACATTCCTCTTATATTCTGGATCTCAGTTCTTTATCAGAAGAATAGTTTGAAAATATTTACTCCCATACTGTTGGTTATTTCTTATCTCTATTAATTGTATGCTTTGCTGTGCAGAACCTTCTTACTTTGATACAATCTCATTTGGTCTATTGTTGAATTGTCTTTGGTGTCTTTCCTATGGAAAAATCATTGCCTGTATCAATGACCTGAAAGTTTTCTCTGTGTTTTCTTCTAGTAGTTTGTTGTTTCATGTCTTAGAGTTAGATCTTTGATGTGTTTTGAGTGGATTATTGTATGGGAAGAGAGATTAGCTTCTAGTTTCACTGATATCCTGTTTTCCTGCACTGGTTATCCAAGAGGCTCTTACTCAATGTATATTTTTGGAGCCTTTGCTAAGAATCAGTGGGATGTAAACATGTAGATTTATTTCTGAGATCCCCATTCTGTTCCGTTGATCTATGTATCTGTTTTCATGCCAGTTTTAACCTGTTCTTGTTTCTGCCTCAAATTTTGTCTTTTTTTTTTTTTAATCAAGATTGTTTTGACTATTTGATGTCCTTTGTGGTTTCCTATGAATTTTACAGTTGTTTTGCTGGCTCTGTGACGAACATCAGTGGTATTTTGATGTTAATTTTGTTGAATATATAATTGCTTTGGGTCATAATGACATCTTAACAATAATGATTCTTTCACCATCTGTACATGGGAGGTCTTTCCAGTTTTTGTGTTCTGATCTTCCATTTCTTCATTAGTGTTTTGTCATTTTCATTGTAGAGTTCTGTTACTTCCTTGGTTAAATTTATTTCTAGATATTTTATTTATTTGTTTACTTATTTTGGAAGGCATTATGAGAATTGATTTTTAATTTCTTTCTCAGCAAGTTCATTATTGATGTACAAAAATAATATGGACTTTTGCTTATTGATTTTGCATTTTGCATCAATTTAAGCCTTTATTGTTAGAGAATCCGGACAATCCTATGTTTCTCGTGTATTAAGAGAAATTGTGGTTGGTGCCGTGGCTCACTAGGCTAATCCTCCACCTGCAGCTCCGGCACACTGGGTTCTAGTCCTGGTCAGGGCACTGGATTCTGTCCCAGTTGCTCCTCTTCCAGTCCAGCTCTCTGCTGTGGCCCGGGAGTGCAGTGGAGGATGGCCCAGGTCCTTGGGCCCTGCACCCGCATGGGAGACCAGGAGAAGCACCTGGCTCCTGGCTTCAGATCAGCGTGGTGTGCCGGCCGCAGCGGCCATTGGGGGTGAACCAATGGAAAAGGAGGGCCTTTCTCTCTGTCTCTCTCTTTCACTGTCCACTCTGCCTGTCAAAAAAAAAAAAAAAGAGAAATTGTCACAAATAGAAAAATAAAAAATAAAAAACAGAAGTAGGTAATGATGCCAAAGTTATTTCAGATATATATACTGTAATACATAAAATGCATAGAAAAAGGCATTGTTTAATAGTTATTGTTATTCAATAGCTACTAAGAATTCAGAAATTACTATTTTATATAAAAATACATAGAATTCTTTCCTTTTGGCTAACTTTTATAAATGGTCTTGAAATAAGGATTTTCAAATTAGCTAGAATTTAGTTTCAAAGTTTGACTTCATTTAGCCACCAGTGCATATCTACTTTCTGTACTAATTATGTATTAGGAATGCCTCTTCTGTGACTCCTGCATTTTAACTTTTCAGAGTATCTGCACATACTAAGTCTTGGATCGGGAGGTTAAGATGTGGTAATCTCATTTTCCACATAAAGTATAAAATATTTAAAAGAAATTAATTTTGTTACTAAGGAGTCTATTGTAGCTTCATCTCAGTGTCGAGGATGGGTACAGAAATGTATTTCCAGATGAGTGACCAAGAAAATGATTTTGGCTATTTTAATTAAATTTATTACAATACTTATGTAATAAAGTTCTGTAAAAATAGATTTAAAAGATAGTATGAAAAATACTAAAGGTGAAACACTCATGGGTTTGGTCTTCATTATTGGAAAAAAATAAAATTAAGCCAACCCTTGGGCTGGCATTGTGGTGCAGCAGGTTAAGCCTCCACTTGCTAGGAGGCCTGCATTCATTTCCAGTCCAGCTTCCTGCTAATTCATCCTGGGAGATCTGGATGATGGCTCAAGTGCTTAGGTCCCTGCCACACATATGAGAGATGCAGATTGGGTTCCAGTCTCTTGGCTCCAGGCCTGGTCCAGTAGAGGCTGTTTTGGACATTTAGGGAGTGAACCAGCGGGTGGAAGATCTTACTCTGTTTGTCTCTTTCTATCATTCTGCCTTTCATGTAGATGAAAATAAATATATAAATATTAAGAAAATTAATAATATTTGTTATAACCTGCACCAATAGCTATACTATTATATTTCTTGCTGATATTAATGGTAATGCAATATTTCTGTTGAGTTTTGAAAATCATATTCTTGTTCATTAAAATGTCTTATAGATTCATGAATCATTTTGTCATTGATGATTCATCTTTCTTAGTGTAAAATAGTATTTTTATTATTATCACATATCTTACTTCTGCATGCACTATACCTATCTAAGCTTTCTTTAGAAAATGAAGTGAAAAGAGTATAATTTTAGAGTGAAACTTAACCAGTTGCTCTTTATAATTATAATTTGAAATTAAGTTAGGCTGGTCTTTTCCAAACAATATTTGATATCCTTCATCAAGATGTTTTTTAAACTAATGCTTTTCCTGAGCTTTAAATTGATAATTAAAATTTTCTCTGTAAAATAATCAAAATGAAAGATAATAATCCAGAAGGACAATTACTTTCACTTTTTGAAAATCCTTGATTGAATAAGGAATTTTTTGGTGGGTCATGAGCAAAACAGTTCTTTTCACAAGGATCTTAATCATCAGACATCAATAAGTTGCAGTTTAGGTAACAGATATCTATGCAAATGCTGTGAGCCAGTGAATAGAATAAACTTTGTCCATGCTGATAATGATGTTAAAATTATCTACTCAGTTTCTTTCTGAAAGTAGCATAGATATGAATTTCAGGCACCTTATCAACAAAATGGAATTTTTAGATAAAATATCTAGCAATAAAAACATGATATGGAACCATTTATGTTTTTGCATTCTTTGGTAATCAAGTGTGACAAATGTTGAATGATATTGGAATAGACCAGTATGCATAGTGGGAGAGTAGGTATGTTTGATTTAAAATTGGTGGAACACCAGCATAAAGCAGGCTAAAGTAATCACTATATTAGTAAAGACAATTCTGTTTTCTGCTATATATCATCTCCCTAATGAAGTTGACATGTTGTGGAGAGCTGTCTTTCTCTTTTCAAAGTTACCATGTTTGAAAATGTCCTATAGAAACCTCTTATAGCATCGGTGCGATTTGCTCACAAACATTTAACATGTGTTGAGTATCAAGAGTTACATATATTAGGAACTTGGGATGAAGTCACTAGCAAAATAGACCTAGTTCCAATGCTGCGAATTTATAACAGCGGAAACAGACTACATTTTTTTTTAAAAATTGCAGAAATGAGCTTAATTATGGCTGTAATAGGCTATAAAGGAATACTGCAAGATGCTATTGGAGGGCATGATGGACCTTGTCTAATTTGGTGGGCAGAACAGGGTGTTTGGAGCAAATTTTCAAAGAAATTCATGCTGAGACTGGGGACTAAGGACAAGAAGACTTAGTAGATGAAATGGAAAGGAACCCCTTCCAGAAACGGCCAGTGGAGGCTTTGAGAGCATGGATGAAGTTCAGGGAACTAAGTGAGGTCACAAGGCGATTGCAGGTCTGGGTCTGGAGTTCAGCAAACTGGTTTGAGCAGAAGAATGTAAATTGGTGCTTCCATAGAGCTTGTCACTGACACCATCCACCACTAAGGGGATCAGAGAAGAGACTGGGCCTGGAGCCCTGATGGAATTTCATCCTTGGAACCAAGTCAGAGTTGTTTGGATAGAGTTGGAGAAGGTGGGCTGTAAATGGGGGAAGGAGGTGTGAAGTCCCTTCCCATGCTTCGCAGGTAGAACAGAGCTGGATGAGCAGTATCATAAACTTCTTTTTGGTAAATGTGGATGATATGTGAGGGTGTTAAAGTTGTAAGCAAATGATGAAACTATGAACAAGCAAAATTCTCAAAACTGAGCATAGGTATGTATTTTACTATTTAAATAAAATATAGAACACTGTTAATATCTCATTTAATATAGTCTATTAAATATTTATACTTAATATGCATTGTAAATAATAATTATTGCACTGTAGTCTACTTAAGGTAGAAAGCAAGAAATGCACCACAAATCACAATCATGAGTTTTACTTTGTCAGATAAACTGTACTGTTAGGTGTTTATTGCCTAGCACAATCGTTAACATTTCCCACTTTTCTCGTATATTGAATCATTGGAGTTTTCTTAATTAAACATTTGTGTATTAAAGAATAAAAAATGCAGTCCTTTAGCAGCTGAGATTTCCTCACATACCCATCCAAACTCTTTTTGACTGTCTTTCTAACCTAAAAGTTAGAAACATAATCTGAATGTTGGAAAACTTTGAACTGCAGGAATACTTGGTTGCATGCCTCTCATTTGGAAGTATGATCATGCACACTCTCAAAGTAGGTGAATAAAAACTCAGACTTTGTGAAGGCAAAAAAATACTGTGAAATAGGTTTGTATTCTCTGCATCTGATTATCCAAAAGTAGAGGAGTGGGTTAGAAATTTCTGCTCTTGACTCCTCAGTAACTGGAAGAACAATAGCATGCAAACTCATGGAATCTTAGATTTAGTGTGATTTCTAGAGAAGGAGAAACCACTGAACATACGTGGGAAAATCATTTATGTTAACTAACTTGGCTAGTATGCCTGTAGTATTAGATTTTTGTCTTTTTTTCTTTCTTTCTTTTTTTTTTATAAAGATTTATTTATTTATTTGAAAGTCAGAGTTACACAGAGAGAGAAGTAGAGGCAGAGAGAGAGAGAGGTCTTCCCTCCGCTGGTTCACCCCCCAGTTGGCCACAATGGCTGGAGCTGCGCCGATCCGAAGCCAGGAGCCAGGAGCTTCCTCTGGGTCTCCCACACAGTGCAGGGGCCCAAGGACTTGGGCCATCCTCCACTGCTTTGCTAGGCCATAGCAGAGAGCTGTATCGGAAGTGGAGCAGCTGGGACTTGAACTGGCACCCATATGGGATGCCGGCACTGCAGGTGGCAGCTTTACCTTCTATGCCATAGCGCTGGCCTCTGTCTTTTTTTCTTTATAGATTTATTTATTTGAAAAGCGGAGTTACAGAGGTAAAGAGAGAGAGAGAGAGAGAGAGATCTTCCATCCACTGTTTCATTACCCAAATGGCCTCAAGGGCCGGAGCTGGGCTGATCTGAAGCTGGGAGCTAGGAACTTCTTCCAGGTCTCCCATGTGAGTACAGGGGCCAAGGACTTGGATCATCTTCTACTGCTTTCCCAGATCATAGCAGGGAGCTGGATTGGAAGTGGAGCAACTGGGACTCAAACAGATGCCCATATGGGGTGCCGGCACCTGCTATACCACAGTGCCTACCCCCTGATTTTTGTCTTTTTTGACTAGGAAGTAGAAATGGTTTTGGAGTTGGGAGGTGATGAGGTTCCAGCCTGGAAGCCCTAGATGTTGGAAATAAATGAGGGGGCAGTGGGAAAATGATCCACGATGCGTGAGCAGGAGAGGATCCACACAAAAGGGAGGCTGAGGACAGTGGAATTTCTCTCCACAGTTTTGCCTTGGATGGATGGTACTTGTCTTCATCATTTTGACAAACAGGAAGCAGTGAAGGAAACAGAAACCCAAATGTCAAGCTTGGTGGGACTGTAGGGCAGAGGGGCTGGCAGCAGACCTCCAACTCGTTGACCCCATTCCTTCTTAGAGTGTTGGCTTGATCCTTCTCCCAAACTGTGCTTTCGAAGTCTCAGCAGTAGAGAAATTATATGTAGCTTTAAAGAGTGAGAAGCATTTCCCTCTGTGTATGCATTCCTTGAACTCAGAGTTGTATTACTTCCAATTTTCACAGTATGTAAATATGTGTAAGAAATGGACTTTGCTTGCAAAGCCCAAAAAAAAAAAAAAAAATTCCAGGGAATCTAAGAAATAAAGGACTGCTTGTTCTTGGCTTCCTTGCACTGGAGTTACATAGAATCATAATGATGAATTGCAATTACAAGGGCACACTTAGCACATCTTGTAAATCACTGTGTGAATAGGGATAAAAGCAGATTAACACATTTCAACCTCATTTAACTCTCTGTGGGAAAACTTGTAGATTGTCCACATACTGCAAACAACCAGTTATTAACAATAGGGTCCAGATGTGTGGTTTAATAATGGACAGCCTGTTGTTGCAAATCTGTCAAAATCTGCAATACCGCTGGGTCCCCTAGGAATCCAGGAGGGTGATGAACAAGCTACACAGGTGCCAGTAACCAGTGATGGTAATGACTTCAGTTCTTGTCACACCATGGTGGTTACATTGCCAAATTTTGGATGGAAGCTTTCAGAATTTTATTTCTATATCATGCCTGTCTACCCTCAAATGAGCCTGTGTGTTATTTCACCTCCTTTTTTAAAAAATAAATTCAGGGGAAAAATGAAATGGATGATAATATTGCATATAGTATTTATAAAACAATGAAGATTTAATATCTTCAAGTATTGCTTTAAGCATGTTACATGTCTTTTTTTTTTTAAGCTTTTATTTATTTATTTGAGAGGTACAGTTACAGACACTGAGAGGGAGAGACAGAGAGAAAGGTCTTCTGTCCACTGGTTTACTCCCCAAATGGCTGCAACGGTCAGAGCTGTGCCGATCCAAAGCCAGGAGCCAGGAGCTTCTTCCCGGTCTCCCATGTGGGTGTAGGGGCCCAAGGATTTGGGCCGTCTCCCACTGCTTTCCCAGGCCATAGCTGAGAGCTGGATTGGAAGTGGAGCAGCCAGGACTAGAACTGGCGCCCATATGGGATGCCAGCGCCACAGGCGGAGGATTAACCTACTGTGCCACGGTGCCAGCCCCTACATGTCTTATTTAATCACTGTGTCAGCTCTGAGGATATCCATTGTTTCCCATTTTTTAGGTGGATCACTCAAGGTACAAAAATATGTAACTTGTTTCAGGACACACCATCCATAAGAGGTAGAACGTGAATCTAATTGCTTGCATACTGTGTTTACAAAATATATAAATGTGATTTTTTAAAAAAAGATTTGTTTCTTTGAAAGAGTTACAGAGAGGATAGGGACACACACACACACACACAAACTAAGAGAGAGAGAGAGAGAGAGAGAGAGAGAGAGAGAGAGAGAGAGAATATGTAAGTCTCCCATCTGCTGGTTCATTCTCCAAGTGGCTGCAAAGACCGGGGCTGGGCCAGTCAAAGCCAGGAGCCAGGAGCTTCATCTGTGTCTCCCATGTGGGTGCAGGGGCCCAAACACTTGGGCCGTCTTCCACTGCTTTCTCAGGCTCACCACCAGGGAGCTGGATCAGAAGTGGAGCAACCAGGACTCGAACAGGCGCCCATATGGGATGCCGGCACTGCAAAAAGTGTCTTAACCCACTATGCCACATCATTGACCCCTACTAATGTGATTTAATGCTATTTAACAGAAAGCTTACAATGTAAACAAATGTAAAGTCTTTTCAGGGCTGAGAAATCACATAGTTTTTGCCTTGTTGCAGGCCTGCCTTCTAGCAAGTAGTCCAGAAGTACAGTAACGGACCTTTTGAACTGGTAATATTTTCTAGGAGAAAAACTTTTTTTTCCCTCTAGATTCAGAGCACTGTTTTGAAAATCTGGAGAAAGTTGATTGAATTTGAAATTAAGAGAACAACTAGGGAAGAGAATTATTGTTGAGTGTGTATGTATGCATGTATTTGAACTAGGCTAAAGACGATTAGTATTTAAGGAAAAAATAGACTGACTTTGTAAAATGGCTAATATTAAAAAACATGAACAATAAATAAATCCTGAGGATATATGAACCAAAAAACCATCTTCTAAGATCATAAAATTATGGATCTTTCAAAGATTCATTCATTTGGGGCCAGTACTGTGGCACAGTGGATTAAGCCTGTAACTCTAGCATCTCATATAGGTACCGGTTGTGATCCACTCAGTGCTAATGCACCTGGGAAGGCAGTGGAAGATCACCCAAGTCCTCCAGCCCCTGTACACATGTGGGAGACTTGGATGAAGCTTCTGGCTTTGGCCTGGCCCAACCCTGGCCATTGTGGCTTTTTGGGGAGTGAACAAGCAGATGGAAGATTCTCTCTCTCTCTTTCTCTCTGGCTCTCTCTGGCTCGCTCTCTCTCTCTCTCTCTCTCTCTCTGGCTCTCTCTGGCTCTCCGTCTCTGTCTCCTTCCTCTCTTTCTGTAACTCTGCCTTTCAAATAAGTGAATCTCTATAAACAGAGAGATTCACTTATTTGAAAGGCAGAATGACACAGAAAGAGGGAGAGAGATCTTCTATCTGCTGGTTCACTGCCCAAATGGCTGCAAAGGCTGGAGCTGGCCCAGGCTGAAGCCAGAAGTCAGGAATTTCATCTGAGTCTCCCATGTGGGTGGCAGGGATCCAAGTACTTGAGCTATCATCTGTTGCTTTCCTAGGCTCAGTAGGAAGCAGCTGGATTGGAAGTGGAGTAGCTGGGACTAAAACTGGTATTCTGATATGCAGTGCTGGTGCTGGCAAGAAGCAGCTTAACCTGCTGTGCCATAAGTCCAGTCCCCTTACTAAGAATTTTTAAATGCACAGTTTTGGAAACTTAGCAAAGTCTTCTCTTTGTTGCTTTGGTTAATCCACAATAATTAGCTGTCTTTTGATATGACTAGATAACATTGTTTTCAGTAAGACATTGGGATTTCCTACTTATACTTTGTTCCCTGAATATTTGTACCTGATTGAAATTTATTTGTCTCACTCTCTACAAAGCTGATAATGAAAATGCTTGCAGAGATGGTGCAAAGTTTAACTGCAGTAACATGAAATTACCTGAGTAAGGTTTAATACCTTGACCTATTTATTTGTGTGCTGCACCTCTTCCAAAGAAGATTTATGGTGGTTCACAGAAATACTTGGATTAGCACAAAATAAGTAGAAAATAAAACAGAATAAAAAGAGAACAAGTAAGGTATAGAGTTGGTACACAATGTGAATTCTGTGAGCTTCAGTAGACCCACTGGAGATGGGTCAAAATGTTGCAAGAGCAAAGAGATAATTAGTGGTTTAAAAGAGAAATAAACTAGCAAACTAGCAGTTCAGGAGAAATACAGCTTTTCCTGGTGTTCAAATTTAAAGGAAATTGCTCCTGTAGTTCTTTGGTTAGTATACAATGTCCTTATCTTCCTTTTCTATCATAGAAGTATAGCAAATTTGGGGGCAAGTGTTTGGCTCAGCAATTAAGAAGCCTGCATCCCGTATCAGGGTGCCTGGGTTCAAGTTCTGGCTCTGTTACTGATCCAGCTTCCTGCTAATGTGCACCTGCAAAGAAGCAGCTTTTTGCTCAAGTAGTCGCCACCCATGTGGGAGACCAGGACAGAGCTCCTAGTTCCTGACTTCCATGTGGCCGATATCTGGCTGTTATAGACACTTGGAGAATGAACCAGCAGATGGAAGATCTCTCTGTCTATGCCTGTCTGTCTTTCAAATAAAATGAAAATCAATAATAATAATGAAAAGGAAAGACAACTTTCATGAGACTCTTGCAGCATTCTTCTCCCTGGCTGGCAATGATATAGCTAGAAAGAATTTTTCACTTAAAGTTATCTACAGGATACACATATAAATGCATTTTGGATATGTCTTGTAAGACAAAAAAAGGAACACATGAGATTATTGAAGGATTGTAAGTAATGTTCTCTTCTTTAATTTCTTTTTTAATATAGATGGTTTTGATGAATAATTAAGAGTGCAAGGAGATTGGAGTTAGATCCTTTGTTGAGAACCTCAAATATAACTATAGTCACCAGAGGCTAGAATGACCATCTACTAGCATTAGAACCAAAACACTGGCCTGAATTTTGGTTATTCTCATTTCTTAGATATATTCCTTGTATTTTTTCACATATGCCCAAAGTGAGTATACCACTTAATATTCTATTGAGACTTTGTGAGTAACCTGAATTGCTATGTTTATATAGGCCTATGTATCTCTATGTACATAGAGGTAGATATATTTTAAACATATGATTATTATAGATAATTTCTAGTTGCTAATTAATTGATATCATATAAATAACCTCAAATTAGAACATCTTTTCCATTTATCCAACACTACCAACATCACTATTACCATCATAAATTCTCCATTTCAAAATTTACAAGGTTTATAATACATAAGTATTATAAAAGTTGAAGAATCTACTTCTTTCCCTGTTTAGTTGTTGAACATCCCATTTTTTCTTAATAGGGTTTCATCCCTTATTTAAATCACCATGTGATATGAAGTCTGTTTTATACACCCCACATCCAGTAATCTTCAATGCCCAACTGAAACCTCATTCAACTTATGCCTTTTTACTATAATTCTTAAACATGATTTTACTGTACAACATTCACATTGTAAAACCCACATTATGGCACTCATACATATGTGAAATCTCACCTGCTCAGGTCAACGTTCAGAACTCTTTTTTTTTTTTTTTTGACAGGCAGAGTGGACAGTGAGAGAGAGAGACAGAGAGAGAGGTCTTCCTTTGCCGTTGGTTCACCCCCCAATGGCCGCCACAGCCGGCGCGCTGCAGCCGGCGCATCGCACTGATCCAAAGGCAGGAGCCAGGTGCTTATCTTGGTCTCCCATGGGGTGCATGGCTCAAGCACTTGGGCCATCCTCCACTGCACTCCCTGGCCACAGCAGAGAGCTGGCCTGGGAGAGGGGCAACCGGGACAGAATCTGGTGCCCCGACCGAGACTAGAACCCGGTGTGCCGGTGCCGCAAGGCGGAAGATTAGTCTATTGAGCCACGGCGCCGGTCTACTATAATTCTTAAACATGATTTTATTGTACAATATTCACATTGTAAAACCCACATTATGGCACTCATACATATGTGAAATCTCACCTGCTCAGGTCAACATTCAGAAGTCTTCTTTAATTGACTGTTTTTCCTGAAATGCTTTGTGAAACTTCATTAGTGTAGTTATTCACAGAACTCATTTCTTGTCTCTTGTGCTGAAGTCTGCTTCAGTTCCTTTGCTTGTATCATACCATGACCTGAGGCTTCCTTGCATCTCTTCCTACGCATGGCATCCTCTCCCTCTTGACTGAACCCTAAAGTAGTAATTGTAGTAACTGTAGAGCTACAGTTACTAATGAAATCTTTGAAATCACACCCATTGTTCAGTATGTTCTATACGTCACTATGTTGTTTTAATTATGCTCAAAAAAAAAAAAAGATGATTTGAATTCAAAGTTTTTTCTACCCTGTGGAAGCAACATAGTTTTGTTTTTTTTGTTTTTTTTTTTTTTTTTTTTACAGGGAGAGTGGACAGTGAGATTGAGAGACAGAGAGAAAGGTCTTCCGTTTTGCCATTGGTTCACCCTCCAATGGCTGCCATGGCCTGCGTGCTGCGGCCGGCGCACCACGCTGATCTGAAGCCAGGAGCCAGGTGCTTTTCCTGGTCTCCCATGGGGTGCAGGGCCCAAGCACTTGGGCCATCCTCCACTGCACTCCCTGGCCATAGCAGAGAGCTGGCCTGGAAGAGGGGCAACCGGGACAGAATCCGGCGCCCCGACCAGGACTAGAACCCGGTGTGCCAGCACCACAGGCGGAGGATTAGCCTATTGAGCTGCACGCTGGCACTAAATAGTTTTTTAATGCTTGCTCTAAACCCAAGTATGGTAGTTTAAATCGTTTGACTTGAAAATGTCTTTCCCACACCTCATTTCATATTCACGAAGAGCTTTCCTTTGGAAATAGCAAAGCAGAATGTGCTTCAGTCCATAATTCATACTGTGACAGTTCAAATGACTGTTAAAGTGAATTCTGAAATTTACACAGGAGCTGCTCAGTGAAAACCATCAATCTGCTTGATAGCCAGCAGTGCCATTGTCCAAAGGACTTGTGGAGGTGTAAACCATCAGCTTCAGCTCATAGGCAGATAGATAGGTAGTGGTAGTAAAATGCATGTAATTGTCTTAAATCTTGAAAAATATTCTCTTATTGAGAAACAGTGCTTGCAGTGGTATAGAGTATGTTTAATTTTGTAGTGTTAATATGCATAAGGAGTTATTTTCTTGAAGAATTAAAAAATTAGAAATGTATCAGTAATGTACTCTAAGTCTTTGAATAGAAGACAGATTATTTTAAAACATGTATATTGCTGTTATTATTCTGTTCTAGGTATGAAATTGGATTCTTTGTGTTTATTTTTGTCACATGGAGCAGCCATATTTGATTGAATATCACTCTCCTTTTAAATACCAGAAAGAAACTTGTAATCTATCTTTTTCATTTGCAACTTTAATAACATTTGAATGCAGGAGAGAGACAAAATCTAATCATGGCCGGCGCTGCGGCTCACTAGGCTAATCCTCCGCCTTGCGGCGCCGGCACACCGGGTTCTAGTCTCGGTCGGGGCACCGATCCTGTCCCGGTTGCCCCTCTTCCAGGCCAGCTCTCTGCTGTGGCCAGGGAGTGCAGTGGAGGATGGCCCAAGTGCTTGGGCCCTGCACCCCATGGGAGACCAGGAGAAGCACCTGGCTCCTGCCATCAGATCAGCGCGGTGCGCCGGCCGCAGCGCGCCTACCGCGGCGGCCATTGGAGGGTGAAGCAACGGCAAAAGGAAGACCTTTCTCTCTGTCTCTCTCTCTCACTATCCACTCTGCCTGTCAAAAATTTAAAAAAAAAAATCTAATCATTTATAGAAATATATTATTACATATGTGCCTAAAAAGAGGACCAATTAAAAGATTCAGGCTCTGACTTGGTGACTCTATTTCCCCTTTGGTGTATTCTAAGGAAGCACAGGAGAAGTTCGTTTATGCACTCCAGACTGTGCATGAATTTGAGTTGAACGTAAATCCTGATACCATGTGAGGTAGTGTGATATATTAGAAGTACTTGATGAGTAAGAGCCTATCTTTTCACTATCTTTGAGTTTATATTGTGTTAGATGAAGAAAGACATGCAAATTAACTATTACATGAACTGGAATGTAGTACAAGGGATAATATGAGAGTATGGATAATATGGAAAAATCTTCTTGAAAATAGAGTCCTAGAAGTATAGGACACTTATGTATTCAAATTCATATCTTGGTAATAAAATGGTAAAGGCCAGAATGAAGACATAGTGTATTGAACCTCCCAATGCATGTTCCAGAACAAAATGCAGAAGGTTGACTAAATTAGAAATATATATATATATATATATAATTTCCATTAATCACTATGTATTATTGGTAACAAGAGGATTTATGTTGTCAAACCAGGAAATTAGAATTTTTTTTCTTTGATAGACTATGAGAACTTGTTGAAAGTTTTTGAATAAGGACATGGCATAATCAGTTATAATAACTTTAGTGGAATTATCACTTCAGAAGGGTGTGGTATGGTTTGGAAGAGAAAGAAAAGATTGATTTAGCTGCTTCAATGAGCTAAATAAGAGGTGGGCAGTGATAGTGAAAAGAGCCAAAAAAAAAAAAAATCCAGCAAAAAACTTTTAAACCATTGTTAAAAGTTGGGCCTGGATATTTTCAAATGAGAAGAAATAGAATGTGGTAGTATTTGTTGTGTTTATACAATGGAATTTAGTATTACTTACTGGATTATGAAACCCAGAGGACAAAATTTCTAGTATCTAATTAGTATGCCTTGCAAAACACCCAAGATAAGGAGGTACAGTCATATACAGTCATGATCAAAGTTAATTCAGCTTAGCCAGCAATAGTCAAGGCCTGACCTTGAGTCTGTGCTAACATTTTGAAAAACAAAAGATATCCTTCACTTCCATTTATTTCAGAAAAGGAAGAAAGATAGATAGAATAATTATTACATATTATATAAAAATAATGTAGTGTGAGCCATGGAGATAACAGAGAAAAAATAATGTGATGTCATTATGTGTGTTATATAAAGTATAAAAAGTATGTGTACAATGTGTGAAAGCTAAATATTTACATTTCTTAAGATGTATTATTTACATCATGGATGAGAAAGTAAAGTGATTCCATGTAAATTTTAAGGGTAGAAAAAATGAACTAAAAGTAATCTAAGTGATAGACACAAATGGCAGAAAATTCCTATCAAATCTTTTCTTGCAGATCACAGAAAACTTAAAGATAGCCTTGCTAACTATTAATACACACAACAAAGTGAGGAGTGTAGAACTAAAAGTTTCAGGGTTGACTTCAGAGCCCAGGCCACTTTCCCTTTGCTCTAGCATCCCTTGGCTTGTGTTTACCTACTCCCTGCAGCTGGTTCACCTTGATCTCTGATGGCTACTTAGTGATAAAGTCCAGAAGTGAAAAAGGAGATTATTCTTGTATTATGCCCTTAAATTAATGAAACATCTTCTAGAAGCATCCCAACATATTACATTTTTTGTAATTTACTAGCTTTAATAACTTCCCTAAATATTGTTTTTTTTTTTTTTTTTTTTTTTTTTTTTTTTTGCCAAAGAATCATTTAATGAGTACAAATTTCATAGGTACAACATTAGGAATATAGTGTTTCTGCCCATCTTACCCACCCTCCCACCCCCTTCTCCTCCCTCTCCCATTCCATTCCCATTCCCATTCCCATTCTCCATTAAGGGAAAAAAAAAAAAATTGTTCCTTGACAAGACAAGGGCTGTTCAAGTCATTGCTTTTCAAAGCGTCAGTTTTGCTTCCACAGATTTCCTCTTAGGTTCTCTGTTAGTTATCAGGGAGAACATATATGCTTTGTATTCCTTTGGGACTGGCTTATTTTACTAAGTATGATGTTTTCCAGTGTCATCCGTTTTGTTGCAAATGACAGGATTTCATTTTTTTTTTTTTTACTGCTGTGTAATAGAGTATAAGCCCCATAATTTCTTTATCCACTCTTCAGTTGACAGTCATTTAGGTTAATTCCATATCTTAGCAATTGTGAATTGAGCTGCAATAAACATGGGGGTGCAGATAACTCTTTATTTGCTGATTTCATTTCCGTTGGGTCAATTCCCAGGAGTGGGATGGCTGGGTAGGTAGGTCTATATTCAGATTTCTGAGGTATCTCCAAACTGATTTCCATGGTGGTTTCACCATTTTACATTCCCACCAATAGTGGATTAGGGTACCTTTTTTCCCCACATCCTTGCCAGCATTTGTATTTGTTGATTTCTAAGGAAAGTCATTCTAACTGGGGTGAGGTGAAACTCATTGTGGTTTTGCTTGCATCTCCCTAATGGCTAGTGATCTTGAGCATTTTTTCATGTGTCTGTTGGCCCTTTGGATTTCCTCTTTTGAAAATGTCTGTTTAAATCCTTTGCCCATTTTTTTTTTTTATTCTGTTCTTTTTTTAAAAAATTTTTTGACAGGCAGAGTTAGACAGTGAGAGAGAGAGAAAGAGAGATAGTTATAGACAGTGTGAGAGAGACAGAGAGAAAGGTCTTCCTTCCGTTGGTTCATTCCCCTAATGGCTGCCATGGCCGGCGCTGTGCCGATCTGAAGCCAGGAACCGGATGCTTCCTCCTGGTCTCCCATGTGGGTACAGGGACGTAAGCATGGATTTGTCACAAATTGCCTTGATTGTGTTGAGGAATGTTCCTTCTATACCCAATTTGTTTAGAGTTTTAATCATGAAAGGATGTTGTATTTTATCAAATGCTTTTTCTGCATCTATTGAGATAATCATGTGGTTTTTGTTCTTCAGTTTGTTAATGTGATGTATCATATTGATTGATTTGTGAATGTTGAACCATTGTTGCATACCAGGGATTCATCCAACTTGGTCTGGGTGAATAATCTTTCTGATGTGCTTTTTGTTGGATTCGATTGGCCAGAATTTTGTTGAGGATTTTGGCATCTACATTCATCAGGGAATTTGGTTTTAGTTTTCTTTCTCTGTTGCTTCTTTTTTGGGTTTTAGAATTAAGATGTTGCTGGCTTCACCTTAATGAATTTGAGAGGATTTCCTCCCTTTCCAGCATTTTGAATAACTTGAGAAGTAGTGGAGTTATTTTTTCTTTAAATTCTGGTAGAATTCAGCAGTGAAGCCTTCTGGTCCTTGGCTTTTCTTTTTTGGGAGGGTCTTTATTACAGATTCAATTTCTGTCTTGGTAATGGGTCTGTTTAGGTTTTCTGTGTCTTCATGGCTCAATCTAGGTAGGTTATATGTGTCCAGGAGTTGATCCATTTCTTCTAGGTTTCCCAGTTTGTTGACATACAGCTCTTTGCAGCAATTTCTGATGATTCTTTTTATCTCTGTGGTGTCTATTGTTATATTTCCTTTTTCATCTCTAATTGTGTTGATTTGGGTCTTTTCTCTTTTTTTTTTTTTAGTTAATTGGGCCAATGTTGTGTCCATTTTGTTTATTTTTTTTTCAAAAAAAACACAGCTTTTCATTTTTCTGATCTTTTATATTTTTTATAAAATTTATAAAATTTTTATAAAATTTCAATTTTTAAATTTATTCTCTATATTTTTTGCCAGGCAGAGTTAGCGAGAGAGAGAGAGACAGAGAGGCAGTTATAGACAGTGAGAGAGAGACAGAGAGAAAGGTCTTCCTTCCATTGGTTCACTCCCCTAGTGGCTGCTACGGCCAGCGCTGCACCGATCCGAAGCCAGGAGCCAGGTACTTCCTCCCGGTCTCCCATGTGGGTACAGGGACCCAAGCACTTGGGCTATCTTCTGTTGCTCTCCAGGGCTACAGCAGAGAGCTGGACTGGAAGAGGAGCAACCAGCACTAGTACCTGGCGCTCCAACCAGGACTAGAACTGGGGGTGCTGGCACTACAGGTGGAGGATTAGCCAAGTGAGCCATGGCGCCGGCCTATTCTCTAATTTTAATTATTTCTTTTCTCCTACTAGTTTTGGGTTTGGTTTGCTGTTGTTTTTCTAGATCTCTCAGATGCATTGATAGCTCATTTATTTTGTACATTTCCAATTTCTTGATGTAGGCACCAATAGCTATAAACTTTCCTCTGAACACTTCTTTTGCTATATCCTATAAGTTTTGATATGTTGTATTGTAATCTTCATTTGTTTCCAGAAATTTTTTTTTATTTCTCTTTTGATTTCTTCTATGACCCACTGTTCATTCAGGAGCTTGTTGTTCAGTCTCCATGTGTTTACATAAGTTCTAGAGAGTCCTGAGTTGCTGATTTCAGGCTTCTTTGCATTGTGATCCAAAAAAAAAAAAAAAAAAAAAAAACCTGGTGTGATTTTGATTTTTAAAAATTTACAGAGACTTGTTTTATGGCCTAGCATGTGATCAATCCTAGAGAAGGTTCTATGCAGTGGTGAGAGAAATGTGTCTTCTGTAACTATAGGATGAAAAGTTCTGTAGATATCTGTTAGGTCCATTTGTTCTATAGTGTCAACTAACTCAGCTGATTCCTTGCTGATTTTCTGTCTGGTTGATCTGTCTATGTGCTGAAAGTAGGGTATTGAAATCCCCCATTACTATTTTTTCTTAAAGATTTATTTATTTGAAAGAGTTACACAGAGAGAGGAACGGCAGAGTTGGGGGGAGGTCTTCCATCTGCGGGTTCACTCCCCAACTGGCTGCAGTAGCTGGAGCTGCGCTGATCCAAAGCCAGGAGCCAGGAGCTTCTTCTGGGTCTTCCACATAGGTGCAGGGGCCCAAGGATTTGGACCATCTTCTACTGCTTTCCCAAGACATTAGCAAAGAGCTGGATCAGAAGAGGGGCAGCCGGGACTCAAAACGGAACCCATATGGGAATCTGGCACTTCAAGCCAAGGCGTTAACCTGCTGTGCCACAGCGCCAGCCCCTCTCCCTTTACTATTGTATTTGAGTCTCTGTTTCCCTTTAGATCCCTTAACATTTCTTTTAAATACCCAGGTACCCTGTAATTAGGTACATACCCTTATATAATAGTACTATCTTCCTGTTGAATTGATTTTAGTCATTGCCTAGTGCCCTTTTTTTGTCTCCTTTAACATTTTTTGTGTTAAAGTCTATTTTGTCTGATATTAGGATGACTATACCCGTTCTTTTTTTGGTTTCTGTTATCATGAAGTATTTTTTTTTCCATCCTTTCACTTTGTCTTTGTGATTTCTTGTTTGTGAGATGTGTTTCTTGTAAATAGCAAATAGATGTGTTTTGTTTTTAATCCATTCTCCCAATCTGTGTCTTTTAACTGGAGAGCTAAGACCATTTACATTCAAGGTAACTTTTTGAAAAGTAATGAGTTTGTCCTGGCATTTTTCCATAATTATTCCTTTTTTCACTTTGGATTTCTTTTTACTTTTTCTGGGAGCTTTCCTTCTTTTTCTTTTTTCATAGTGATGACCATGTTTCTGTGTTTCTGTGTGCAGCACATCCTTAAGCACCTTCTGCAGGGCTGGATGGGTGGTGACAAATTCTTTCAGTTTCTGTTTGTCATGGAAAGTCTTTATTTCACCTCTGTTCATAAATGAGAGCTTTGCAGGGTATAGTATTCTTGGTTGATAGTTTTTTTCTCTTAAAACTTGGACTATATCTCCCCATTCTCTCCTAGCCTGTAGGGTTTCTGATGAGAATTCTGCTGTGATTCTAATTGGAGATCCTCTGAAAGTAATCTGGTGTTTCTCTCATGTACATTTTAGAATCTTTTCTTCATGTTTTATTGTGGAGAGTTTGATTACAATGTGTGATGGTGAAGATCTTTTCTGGTCATGTCTATTAAGAGTTCTGTGTGTTTCCTGTATTTGGATGCCCCTTTCTTTCTCCAATTTGGGGGTTTTTCTGTTATTATTTCATTAAAAGGGCCTTCTGATTGTTTCTTTCTTCCCATGCCTTCATGTATGTTGGGTCATTTTATAGTATCCTATAGATTTCCAACAATGTTTTTTAGTGTTTTAATTTCTTCTTCTAGTGTTTGGTCTGACTGTATAATTTCCTGTGTTTTGTTACTAAGTCAGATATTCTTTCTTCTGCTCCACTGATTCTGTTGTTAAGGTTCTTCATGTACTTTTTATTTGTTCTGTTTAATTCTTCATTTCCAAAATTTCACTTTGATTTCTCTTTAAGATATCAAATTTCATGGGAGAAATTCTCTTTCATGTCAAGTATGCATTTTGTTAGTTCTTTGCATTTGCTTTTAATTACTTCTAAGTAATCTTATCAATTTTTTGAATTCCATTTCTGGCAATTCTTCATTCTCATCATCTTCACAATCTAGTGTTGTGTTCTTTTAGAGGTGTCGTGTTGTGTTCTTTTAGAGGTGTCATGTTGTCTTCCTTGTTCTTGTTTTTTAGATTGGTGCATTTGTTATTCAGCATTTGTGGGGCTACTCATTGGTTTCTTTGATTTTTTGCTGTGGCAGCTTTTAGCTTTGAACTATGTCTAATTAGATTAGTGAAGTGTCTGCTTTCAGGGAATACCTAGAGGTGTATGGTGGGAGTGGCCAGGAGCTGTGTTTAGTGCTCCAGTGTGAAGGATGTGTCTCAGGTGACACACCCAGGTTTGGTGTGTTAAATTTTTTTGTAGGCCTGTGCTGCGGCTCACTAGGCTAATCCTCCGCCTTGCGGCGCCGGCACACCGGGTTCTAGTCCCGGTCGGGGCACCGATCCTGTTCCGGTTGCCCCTCTTCCAGGCCAGCTCTCTGCTGTGGCCAGGGAGTGCAGTGGAGGATGGCCCAAGTGCTTGGGCCCTGCACCCCATGGGACACCAGGAGAAGCACCTGGCTCCTGCCATCGGATCAGCGCGGTGTGCTGGCCGCAGCGCGACTACCGCGGTGGCCATTGGAGGGTGAACCAACGGCAAAAGGAAGACCTTTCTCTCTGTCTCTCTCTCACTGTCCACTCTGCCTGTCAAAAAAAAATTTTTTTTTTGTAATTTTTCTTTTTTATCAGAAGGGAGGTTTCTTCTTGTCTGTTGGCATAGACTCAGTTGAGCTATGTCTCTCCTCGAAGGAGACCAGTTGTGCTCTAGCCCCATGAGTATAGTATTTGTCCACTGTGCCACAGGAGCACACAAAGGATCTGTGCAGTCCTCAGTATAAGCTCAGATTCCCCAGCAATGTTTCTTGCCAGGAAAGCAGGGAGCCCTGATCATGTGGAGCCTCCCTCAGTGAGTGCCCAAAGACCCAGCCACACCCTGAGTCCTCCCATGCCGCCTCAGTGTTTTCACAATCCCAGCACACAGTCGCGAGCACTTAGCCCCCTGTCTATTCTCCCCACCAGACTCAGGAGTCTCCACTTGGCTGGTTGCTGGATGCGGACATGAACTGGTGCAAATGTTATGTATGTCCAGGTTGCACCTGCTCTCTGTCAGCTTGTTACAGGACACCTTTGCAGGATGATCAGGGAAAAATAAAATGTGCCCCCCCATTTGCTTTTTTCTCCTCTAGTTTGGTGGGTACACTTTCCCCCACAGGGCTCCAAGCCGGATTCCCTCTAAGCTCTTTCTGTACCTTTTTTGCCAGTGACTTAGGCTGCTGCAGTCTGGTTTCACTTTGCTCTCCAATTCTGGTGGGGAGACCTTGGCTGGTGGCGTCCAAAGTTGTGCATGTCCTTGCCTGCCCGTAGGTCCACTGTGTTCCTCCAGTTTATGTAGAGTTTCTTCTGCTGTTTTCTCCGTAACTCTTCCCTGAGACTGCACTCTTTCCACTTTCTTTCTTTTTTTTTTTTTTATTTGACAGGTAGAGTTATAGACAGTGAGAGAGAGAGACAGAGAGAAAGGTCTTCCTTCCGTTGGTTCACTCCCCAAATGGCTGCCACGGCCTGTGCTGTGCCGATCTGAAGCCAGTAGCCAGGAGCTTTCTCCTGGTCTCCCATGCGGGTGCAGGGGCACAAGCACTTGAGCCATCCTCCACTGCCCTCCCCCAGGCCACAGCAGAGAGCTGGCCTGGAAGAGGAGCAACCGGGACTAGAACTGGTGCTCATATGGGATGCCGGCACCTCAGGCGGAGGATTAACCAAGTGAGCCATGGCACCGGCCCCCACTTTTTTAAAACTATCACAACAATTACTTTCACATACTCTTGCCTTGAATTCTGTCACATGCCCATACTATGCTGTAACCCAACCATGGTAAGGGCAATGAGACCACTGCAATAGCTTAGAACAGTTGCACTCAACCCCCAGGGATGACTGTGGAGTCAGCCACATCAGAATGACTACTGCTTCTATTAATGTGAATTAAATCAGGCTTGTTTATGGGAAAGAGTACCTGTGTGAGTGTGTATGCTTTGGTGAGTGCGGACAGTGAGAAGAGCTTGGGGGTTTGACAAGAACATGACCATCATGAACCTGGGAGCCTCTAATTCTAACTCCAAGTATAATTCTCTAAGCATTTCTCTGTTTTTCTGTATAATTATCATTTTACCTGGTATCCTATTTTTTAAAATGACAAACTAAATGGTCCAACATGTGAATGTTTTCAAATCCCACTAGTGAAAATATAACTTAATGAACAATGCAGCGACTTCCAACAATGCAGCAACCTGGGCACTTTGGAAAATTGTACGCAACTCCACATCATCCCTGCTGTGTGTTGACTATTGAGTCTTCAGAAGCAAGCTTCTTTTAGTAAAAATCAACATTCAATCATCCAGGTGTTGAGGAAATTTTGGTATTTATGGTGATGGGATAGGATATGATGAGGAAGGTATTTATGCTTGTAAGCAGAGGTTGGGGTGAAGGTGGAACTTTTTCTTACCTCAGATTTTTTTTTTTTAAGAACCATTGTTCTTTTTTTTAAAATTTTTATTTATTTATTTATTTTGACAGGCAGAGTGGATAGTGAGAGAGAGAGACAGAGAGAAAGGTCTTCCTTTTTGCCGTTGGTTCACCCTCCAATGGCCGCTGTGGCCAGCGCATCACACTGATCTGAAGCCAGGAGCCAGGTGCTTCTCCTGGTCTCCCATGCGGGTGCAGGGCCCAAGCACTTGGGCCATCCTCCACTGCCTTCCCGGGCCATAGCAGAGAGCTGGCCTTCTTACCTCAGATTTTGAAGTGGATCAACTACCAGCATGATAAAAGGTGGAACATTTGCCCTGCCCAGACCCCTCGCTAAGAAACCTTTTTATTTTTCTTTCACCTGGAGGAGCATTTCACATCTTATCTGAAAGGAGCAGTGAAGGAGGGATGGATGGCCCTGAAGGGTCTAGGAGCAGGAGGGGAGGATTTTAAGGGGAGAAGGATAGGCCTGGGGCTGACACCTGAAGCCTAGCTGCTCTGCTCCCAGTGACTGTGGTACTTTTTCTCTGCCTTTTAACAAATCCTCTGACAATTGGAATTTATTCTGCTCATTAATAAATAAGATGTTGTCTGTCAGTAGCAGGCATCTGTTGATTACTTATGGCAGATGTGGAATTTTCATGTAGTTCTCTTTCCCTCCTGCCCTTTTATATTTTTAGTCGTTTGCATTTCTAAAATGGATTATGTGAAAAGGTGCTATAATCAGTCAGGGGTATTGGGGAAGTAAAAACTGACATAAAGATAGTATACTTGGCTTTATTCATTTCAATAGCTGCTTTAAATTTTGATGATTCCCAAGTGTAGAGGGCCACTCTTTTCATTAGAACAATGACTATGAAATTGTTTTCTCTGTTCTTGACATGAAGAAAACAAGAAGAAAGTTGGACTAATTTTATTTCATTTTATTTTTAAAGATTTATTTATTTGTTTGAGATGCAAAGTTACAGAAAGAGGGAGAGGCAGAAGAGAGGCATTCCATCTGCTGGTTCACTTCTCAAATGGCCACAATGGCCAGAGCTAGGCTGATCTGAAGCCAGGAGCCAGGAGCTTCTTCTGGATCTCCCACATGGGTGCAGGGGCCCAAGCAGTTGGTCCATCTTTTGTTGCTTTCCTAGACCATTAGCATGGAGGTGGATTGGAAGTGGAGCAGCTGGGACCCAAACTGGTGCCCATATGGGATGCCAGTGCAGCAGGTGGAAATTTAACCTACTATACCACAGCACTGCCTTCTGAGTCATTTTACTTTAAAAAATAGCTTTCTGAAAACTTGTTGAAGCATATTCTTGATAATGCCTGTTAAAAATTAACTTAGAAATCTATATGCCTACATTGAAGAGTTTTGTGAATAAAATGGAAAGAGGATGATAGACAAAAGTTTCAATAACTGACACAATGAATAAAAGATAGATTTATTCAAAATACCTACAGATCCACGAACAACAGAGTTGTACAAAGGCAGTCAAATATAGTAAGTGCTCATGAACATGCTAAAGGTCACAAATACACACACTCATGTTTCTTCTGTTGATGATGATGGGGCTGGTCTCAAAGTGGTTGGGTTTTAGATGAGTAAAAAAGGCAATTATAAGGAATTTCAGAACAGATAAATGAGTCAGCATATTATCTTTAAATTTATTGGAAAATTCAGTTACTAATAAACCATTCACATAATTATTTTTAATTAAAATGTAGTTTTGATGTTTAATCCTAATTTAGTTAGGTTAAAAATATTGTTACACTTTATTAGAATACTTAAAATACAGTTGGTACATTTAATATGCAAAATTGTTAAAAGAAGAGCATGTGAAATACTTTGCTCACACATATACATATCTACACCTGTATTTTGTATATAGTGGTGGTAGGAGTCTCTTCACACAAGTGAAATTATTGTATAAAAGATGACAGTTTTGTTAGTTGTTTTCCCTTAACATATTTTTTAGGTAGATCTACTTGAATCTGTGAAGAGTTTACTGAAATTAAGAGGATTCCTGAAACAAGATGTTTGGCAGTTTAATTGTCCAAAATATGAATGTATCGTATTTAATTAATCAGGTGTTTTTGTGCTTGTATTTTAAGTTGTTTTCAATCTGACATTTTACATTCTTGCATCTAAATATTTGATAGGCTTCTTTGAGACCTTGTTGATGATTTTCCTAAAATAAGTCCCTAAATGTGGAATTACCCTGTCAATGAATAAGAACATGAATATAAACCTTTTATGGTTTTAGTGCATACTTCTATGTTGCACTCCAGGATTATGTTTAAATTTCTATGCACAGCAATTGATCCATGTATTTTACTGCTCTTCAGTAAAATTAGTCAAGGCCTATAACTATAAGCTTCTAGATTATTATAAAAAATGAGTTTGTACATTCAACAATGCCATCTCACTAGTCCAAGTGATCAATTTCAGTTCACAGTTGATCATACTGATAGGTCTAAGAGTCAAAGGGATCACACAAATAAGACTAGTGTCTGCTAATACTAACTGATAGAATAAGAAAGGGAGAGAGCGATTCAACATGGCAAGTGGGATACACAGTAGACTCATAGAATGACAGATGTCCTAAACAGCACTCTGGCCTCAGAATCATCCTTTAAGGCATTCAGATTTGGCTGAAGAGCCCATGAGAGTATTTTAGCCATGGAAAGCCAAGACACTCTGGGGAAAACAAAAAAACAAAAAAACAAAAAAAACAACAAAACCTAAATGAAAGATCTCTGTGAGTGAGATCCCAGCGGAAAGAACAGGCCATCAAAGAAGGAGGTACCTTTCTCTGAAGGGAGGAGAGAACTTCCACTTTGACTTTGACCTTGTCTAAATAAGATTGAAGTCGGCGAACTCAAAAGGCTTCCATAGCCTTGGCAACTCATGACAAGAGCCTAGGGAGATTACTGACGCCATAAACAAGAGTGTCAATTTGTTAAGTCAACAAGAGGAGTCACTGTGTACTTACTCCTCATGTACGATCTCTGTCCTTAATGTGTTGTTTAATGTGAATTAATGCTATAATTAATACTGAAATAGTATTTTACACTTTGTGTTTCTGTGTGGGTGCAAGCTGATGAAATCTTTACTTAATATATACTAAATCGATCTTCTGTATATAAAGATAATTGAAAATGAATCTTGATGTGAATGGGATGGGAGAGGGAGCGGGAGATGGGAGGGTTGCGGGTGGGAGGGAAGTTATGGAGGGGAAAGCCATTGTAATCAATAAACTGTACTTTGGAAATTTATATTTACTAAATAAAAGTTAAAAAAAATGAGTTTGTAACATGGTTGACCAGAGAGTACTATATCAGACTTTTAAGCTTTTGATGTGCGTTATTTTATCATTGGTAAGACAAAAGCAAACAAGGAAGAAAAGGAAGAAATTGACATAGTGCATGTATTAGCAATAACAGTAAAAGTAACTGCTTTTTAAAGATCTCAATAAAATACTTCAAGAAGACTGTTTTGGTTTTGCTAATAAAATCTTTCCCTGCAGCTAGTTAGAAAAATAAAGGAAACAGATGAACAAATCACAAATGGATATTGACCTCTAATAAAAGATAGTAACATAAATAAATAATTTTCTGTTAATTGTTATGGCAGGTAAATCACATTTGTGAAGTACAGCATTCTCGGTGATAGAATAACAACTTTTGCTTTAAATGTTCATTTTCCTCTTTTTTTCTATTTAATCTGCTTTCAAACACAACAGAATACCATGTTCAATCAAATACCATAAATACTACAAATGAAATACTCCACAAACTGCAGGTTTCAGGTTCATATACTCTGCAGGAGCTGCACTGTGAAGTCTGAGATATTCAAAGCATATCCCACTTGAAATGGCTACTAGTTTAAACCTAAGAAGAAAATTTGTCCCTCACTCTGGCTCAGTTGCCAGGAAGGGCTTTTAAAGTAATGATTGTGATGATGATGATGATGATGATGATGATGATGATGATACTAATTTTTCTACACTATATTGTCAAAGCAAGAACCAGGCAGGCATGGAGCCAGAGAGCTCTTCTGTTTCAGAAAAGATGAATATGTTTTTCTTTGGAGTGAATTAGGTGTCAGAGAGCAGTGGAACATGTCAGCATGTCAAAGTAGGGTAATTTGAGCTGTCTTAGTTTTGTAGTGGACACTTTTTTGTTTTTTATTTTTCATCATTTTGCATCTACCTAGGCTATTAAATTCTAAAGTGATTGGGTAGTGGGTTTAATTCTCTAAGCAAATCACAAAGACCTGGGGCTATGTACTCTGTAGATTATGCATGGTACTTCATTTCATTAAAAACAGGAGATTGAAATATAAATGAGAAGTACTTTTTTTCCTGTATTGGACACATAAGTAGTCAGTAAATCTATGTCTATCAATTATTATGATTAAGGCTTGTGGAGCTAAGTCTTATAAGCATCCACCTAAATTGGGACTCTGAAATTAAAACATGTACTTAGCAATCTTATTAATGATACACAATGTTAATAAGTGATGCTACTTGGTGAGTGGTGGCATTATGGCAGGCAATTAAGTAATTAAAAGGGAAAGGTCACACACTTTTTTAATGTCAGCATAGGATAGCTGTTGAGGGTATAAACTTTTCCGTCACTCATACTGCTGGGTTTGGGTGCCTTCTTCAGCATATATGGCTGCCTGGTCCTGGAGAATTATGCACTCTCTCTAGGTATCAGTGCCCTGCATCTGCAAAACAAGGATAATAACCCTAATTCATGTAAGTCCTAAGCCCGATCTTGGATAATAATGATGGTTAAATAAGTGTTAGTTGCTGGGACATTCGGATCTGGCTAAAAGGTCCATGAGAGTCTCACAGGCAGGGAAAGCCATGACACGGTGGCAACAAACAATCTAAATGAAAGACCCTGGTGAACAAGACCCCAGTAGAAGGAACAGGCCATCAGGGAGAGAGGCCCCTTTCTCTGAAGGGAGGAAGGAACCTCCACTGTGACACGGCCTTGACTAAACAAGTTCAGAGTCGGTGAACTCAAGGGACTTCCATAGCCTAGACAGCTCATAGCAAGAGTCTCAGGTGATTGCTGATGTCATAAATAAGAGTGCCAATTGTTAAATCAACAACGGGAGTCACTGGGTACATGCTCCCCACGTAGGATCTCTGTCCTTAATGTGCTTTACTATGAAACTTAAAAACACTACTAGTCGAACAGTACCCTATTCCTTGTGCGGTTGTGTGAATGCAGCCTGTTGAAATCCTTGCTTAGTATATACTAAGTTGATCTTCAGTATATGAAGGTAATTGAAAATGAAACTCGATAAAGGGCGGGATGGGAGAGGGAGAGGGATGGGTCACGGGAGGGAGGGAGGTTGGGGGGGGGGAGCCACAACAATACAAAAGTTGCACTTTGTAAATTCACATTTATGAAATAAAAAAATAGTATATTACAAATTTTGAAATATCTTGTCAATCTTTAGAAATTATCAGTGTGTTGGTTCAGCACCCTGGCTCACTTGGTTAATCCTCCGCCTGAGGCACCGGCATCACATATGGTAGCGCCGGGTTCTAGTCCCGGTTGCTCCTCTTCCAGTCCAGCTTTCTGCTGTGGCCCGGGAGGGCACTGGAGGATGGCTCGAGTGCTTGCGCCCCTGCACCGCATGGGAGACCAGGAAGAAGCACCTGGCTCCTGGCTTCGGATTGGTGCAGCGCTGGCTGTAGCAGCCATTTGGGGAGTGAACCAACGGAAGAAAGACCTTTCTCTCTGTCTCTCTCTCTGTCTGTAACTCTACCTGTCAAAAAAAAATTATCAGTGTGTTAAGTTACTTGATATTTTTGTCATGATTTAGAAAATTATTTTTGAAATGTATTTTATGAAGTGCCAGTCCTTTTTAAGGTTTTATTTGAATTTCAACAAATTTAGACTATTTCTTATATTTCATTAGGTTGCTTTGAGGTAAGTAGAATTTTCATAGCAAAATTTTATTGCTGTTCATGTTTCATAAACTCTGAGTCCAAATTAACGATATTATGATAATTGTGCTTTGGAGAGTTAAGCTCCAAGTCAAAGAATTCTTTCTCTCATTACTTACAGACAACAAGAGTTCTGTTCTTGTTTCAGCAGTTATTAAATATTGCAGTTATTATTCAGTGTAGACACATTTCATCAACAGAATAAGCTCCATGGAGGAACATAGAAAAAAAATATCATATGCAATGGTAAGATATGGTGGAAGTAATTGTAAATTATATCACCTAGGATTTTTAAAATAATTTCTTTTCAGTTTTAATTCTGATAGTATCTAAACTGCTTACCTCTCCATAAATATTTCTCCTGACTGATCTTCTGGAAAACTCGTGTTTCACCAGAAAAATATGGTTTGATGTTGGTTCTCTAAGTAGCTGGATATGATGATGTCTTTTAATATCAAATCAAGTAGTGCTGCTAATAGTAACAGATAAGAATACTGATGCATAAGAAAAATGTTGCAGTAATAGTGAAAGTCTAAATTCTTATTATTTTAAAATTATTTTAAATTTTAATAAGTACATAAAATTATGCATATTTATGGGGTGCCATGTAATGTTTTGATTCATATGTACCTTGTGTTACATATGAATGGGGGTAGAAATATCTGTCTTGTCAAATATTTGTCATTTCTTTGGTGAAACTATTCAACATCCTTTCTCTTAGCCTTGCTTTTTAAAAACATGTAGTGCATTATCATTATCTATAGTCACTTTCCTGTGCAGTAGAACA
Organism: Lepus europaeus; assembly: GCF_033115175.1. Taxonomy (NCBI): domain Eukaryota; kingdom Metazoa; phylum Chordata; class Mammalia; order Lagomorpha; family Leporidae; genus Lepus; species Lepus europaeus. The sequence continues at coordinate 12,982,482 of NC_084840.1, read as the reverse complement.
CCTATCTATCTGTAACTTGGTACCTGTTATACAACCTTTTTCCATAAATTATTAGTTGGCTTGTACCAAATGATTAAAATCTTAATGTTGGTATCAGTTTTAAAACTTTAAATTAACAATTCAAAAATTCTACTGTATTAAAAAATACAGAATAGAAAATTCAGTAGCAAGAAGAGAAGTAAAATGTTTGATTAATTTGCTAATTGTATAATTAAGAATTTAATAGTTTTGGGATTTATGTGGATTTAATAAAAAATTGAGTTTCATCCATTTGTTAGGTCTGTCAAATGTCGATGGGCTATAAAAGCTAAAATAGTTCAAAGTGTGAAGTATATCCAAATTTTAAACTGTAGATGAGCCATCCCCATTTTCAGTCTCTGAATTGCTAAGATTCTATCCAAGAAATTGAGTTGATAAGTCAAATGGATTTTTTTCATTAAAAGGAAGAAAAAAATTCTAAAATAATTCTATTTTCTTTGTTGCTTTGCTGTTCACAAATTGTCAAATTCATTTTGTGATCTTTATAATGAGCATTATTTTAAATTAATTTGCTTCCTCTTGTGTATAATAATAGTTCAGTCACTGCCACTAAATTGGCCCATCAGTTCCGTTCATTTGGATAATTTGCTAATGGGAATGCAAAGAATTTATTAGTGTTAACTTTTAAAGTAAATATACCTGGTCTGAATAATCAAAATATAAATTAAATATATGTGTACAACATCAGTAAAGATCTTTAAGTTTCCTTCCTTCTTGTCACAATTTCCTCATACCTAATGTCCAATGTGCAAGTCAAGTCCTACCCACTCTTTGAAGAGATAGCTTGTATAAGGTATTGGATGTAGACCAGGGTTTCATAGCAGCTCAAGAATATTACTGCTGGGGCCAGTGCTGTGGTGCAGCGGTTTAAAACCATGGCCTGCAATGCCAACATCCTGTTTGGGTACTGGTTTGAGTCCCAGCTGTTCCACTTCCAATCTATCTCTCTGCTAATGTGCCTGGAAAAGCAGTGGAGGATGGCCCAGGTGCTTGGGCCCCTGCACCCTTATGGGAAACACAGAAGAAGTTTCTGGCTCCTGGCTTTGGGTTGGCTCAGCTTCGGCCTTTGTGGCCATTTGGAGAATGAACCAGGGGATGGAAGACCTTTCTCTCTGGCTCTACTTCTCCCTGTAACTCTGCCTTTCAAATAAAATATTATATTCTTAAAAAAGAATATTACTGCAGATTCTCTTATCTTTCTGATATTCCCTCTACTCTTTCCTCTCTTGAGCTGTCTTCATGTATCTTTGTGCTCATTACTTATTTCATTTTTTATAAATAATCCCGTAAGTTTTCATTCTTTAAATATCTTCCATTTCCCCAACTGGATTCCAGTTTCTTTTATTTATTATTGTGTGCTCATACCTGGAAATTAAAAAAAAAAAATAGATGCTTGGCAGATACTGCATCATTGGGTTCTCCTGCCTGGGGCAGATCCTTTTTCTGAGTAGAACACGTGTTCTCCATGGGGCCCAGGAGAACACAAGCCCTTTCTACACAGAGTTCCTTGTTGAAAACTGCAATTCCCCATTCATTTGTTCTATTTTTATTTCTATCTTTTTAAAGCTTCCACCTCCCTTTTTAAAAAGATCTATTTACTTATTTGAAAGGCAGAGCTATAAAGAGAAAGGGGAAAGAGAGAGAGAGGAGAGAGAGAGAGATCTTCATCCACTGCTTTACTCCCCAAATGGCCACAATGGCCAGGGTTGAACCAGGAGGAAATAATGGGTCTGAAACTCTATCTGGGTCTCCTAAGTGGGTGGCAGGGGCCCAGGGATTTGGGCCATTTTCTACTGTTTTCTCAGATACATTAGCAGGGAGCTGGATGGGAAGTGGAGCAGCTGTGACTTGAACCAGCACTCGTATGAAATGCTGGCATCCCACATGGCAGCTTAACTCCCTGTATCACAACTCTGTCTCCATTGATATATATATATATATATATATATATATATATATATATATATATTTTAAATTTGGAACCCAAAGCAATCCTTCAGAATATTAGACTGCGTGATAAATCATGAATTATATTTCTAGTTGGGTAAAACATGTACACTTCTGTGTGAAAATTTGAAGCCAATTAATTTCACCCTGAATCCCAGAATCTTAGTCTAGCAGAGTTTAAAAATTTATTGTTAAAATATAAAAGATTGACAAGGATTTTTTTGAACAACATTTCTCACCACTACTGTGTTTCATGATGTAATTTTCTGAGAATGCCATCATTCTTCTGTATTTTTCGTGTCACTCTCTGTTCTGTTGATTTAACTGTCCTCTCTGCTAACCCTTCTTTCTTCTGAATCTCCTGGAATTCTTGCACTCTTGCAAATAAATTTCACTGCAGTTCAGTGTTTTCAAGAGTTCATTCCATTTGCTTATTTTGATAGGAACCAGGCTCTAGCATTAGAATCTGTACAGCTGAAAGCTGCTCCTTTTACACTGTGCCTTATATTGCCTGAAAGTGTGTTGCCATTCTTTAAAATACCACATATATATAATATATATGTATATATATATATAGTTATAATGCATTTCTGTTTCCTTGAGGCATTTAAAAATAAAAACCCTTATTTCTTTCTCTGTCACTGTGGTCTGTCAACCTTTTGGTGTTGGCTGCACTATCATGGAATATTTGAGTGCAAACTTTCATTCATTTGTACCCCAGATCTGGCAACATCTGTTCAAGACAATGGCTTTCTGCTTCCTTGAGGTTGATAACTTTTTGTTTTCAATGTGAAAGACAGAGAGAAAAAAGAGAAATGGGGCGGGATGGATGGAAAGACAGGGTTGGGGAGACACAGAAGGGCTGAGAGGGACTGAGGAGACTGACAGAGAACTCTTCCATTAATCGATTCACTTTCCAAATGCTTGCAATGTCTGTGGATGGGCTGGGCCTTAAGCCAGGAACCTGATATTCATTCCAGGTCTTCCAAGTGGGTGACAGGAACCGAACTACTTGAGCTATCACTGTTGCCTCCCAGGTTTTGCACTGGCAAGAAGCTGGAGTTCAGAACTAGAGTCAGAGTTGGAAATCAAACCCAGGTACTCTGAATGGAACACAGGTATCTTAATGGTAGACTAAATGCCCACTCCATTTTGATGATTTTTTTTATTCTAAAGTTTTATTTATTTATTTATTTATTTGAAAGTCAGAGTTACACGGTGATTGGGGAGAGGACAGGGAGAGAGGGAGATCTCTGCTGGTTCATTCCTCAAGTGGCCACAATGGCCAGGGCTGAGCCAGGTCTAAGCCAGGATTTAGGAGTTTCATCCAGTCTCCCTCGGAGGTGGCTGTTCTTCCTAGGTCAATAGCAGGGAGCTGGATTGGAAGTGAAGGGCTGTTAGGGGGTGCTGACATCCTGGGCAGTAAGTTTACCTGCAGAACATGAACTTTGGCACCCCAGTTTGTAACTCTTATTTCAATTTTCTTCGTTGTTCTCTTCTAAGGTGGACCTTAACATAATCAGAATCAATTGTCTTCAGCCTTCACACTTCCTTACTAACATGAAACTGATTTATTTTTATGTATATTCAAGCTTTTTAGTCGTTTATACATTTCATTTCCATGCTTTTCTCCCATTTGTGCCTGAATTGTACTTTTCTGGATCTTACTTGAAATTTAAATTTTTTTTAAAATTTTTTTATTTTTTGACAGGCAGAGTGGATAGTGAGAGAGAGAGACAGAGAGAAAGGTCTTCCTTTTTCTGTTGGTTCACCCCTCAATGGCCGCTGCGGCCAGCATGCTGAGGCTGGCACACCACGCTGATCCGAAGCCAGGAGCCAGGTTTCTCCTGGTCTCTCATGCGGGTGCAGGGCCCAAGCACTTGGGCCATCCTCCACTGCCCTCCCGGGCCACAGCAGAGAGCTGGACTGGAGGAGGAGCAACCAGGACAGAATCTGGCGCCCCAACAAGGGCTAGAACCCTGGGTTGTGGAGCCGCAGGCGGAGGATTAGCCTAGTGAGCCGCGGCGCCAGTCTTACTCCTAAAGATCATGTTTTACCAAGAATTCTTCCTTGGTGCTTTGCCCTTTCACTTCTTACCACTTTCGAGTTTACTGTACTCAAACTCTAATACCCTTAATGATTTCCAGACTTCAGTATTCATCTTAACTGCTATCCAGAGCTCTAAACTCCACAAACGGCTTCCCTTTGGTGTCTTTGCATGGCTGTTCAACACCCTAGTCCAAACAGGCTGTTCAACACCCTAGTCCAAACTCCCCACATTAATTTTGTTACTTCCTTATTCTCTGAATGTTTCTGTTTTGGAGAGTGGCACCAGCATGCAACCAGCTCTCTATATTTGACTGTTCCCAAAGCTTCATAATTTACTATTTATTATTCTTTATCTGGTTTGGATAAGCTGAAGCAGGTGCCATGGTTCACTTGTATCCTGGCTGAATGCGTCATTGAAATGTAAAGAGCATGTTGGTGAGAGAACTATTCACAGCCCTCTCTCTAAAACAAGGCCAGTCTCAGCTTCCCTATCTTGAGTGTTTGTGAAGGTGTCCTGGGGAGCAGGATGGCCCTTGGCTAGTCTTGGTCCAGATTTTTATCAACACATGAGAAAAAAATTCAGGGAAGAGACATAGATAAATGTGAGCAGAGAAGCAAGAGTTATTTAAAGATAAACTGAAAGTAAGCACTCAAGAGGGAGTGCAGGCAACCTCAACAGAGAGAGTGCTCTGCCATTTTCTAGTTTTGGAGATGTCCTTTCATTGGGTCCAGAAGCCAAGGGGGTGGTATCTGGAGCAGGACTTGATTGAATATTCAAAGAAGGTGGATTTTGGTGTGGATTTTTTTTTTTTTTTTTTTGACAGGCAGAGTTAGACAGTGAGAGAGAGAGAGAGAGAGAGAGACAGAGAGACAGAGAGAAAGGTCTTCCTTCTGTTGGTTCACCCCCCCAAATGGCTGCTATGGCCAGCGCTGTGCTGATCTGAAGCCAGGAGCCAGGTGCTTCCTCCTGGTCTCCCATGTGGGTGCAGGGCCCAAGCACTTGGGCCATCCTCTACTGCGTTCCTGGGCCACAGCAGAGAGCTGGACTGGAAGAGGAGCAACCGGGACAGAATCCAGCACCCCAACTGGGACTAGAACCCTGGGTGCCGGTACCGCAGGCGGAGTGTTAGCCTAGTGAGCCATGGTGCCAGCCTTGGTGTGGATCTTGACAACCACCCTTGTTCTTGTCTCTTTTTGGAAATCCTGAAAGTGTCAAGGTGTCAGGTGTATCATTCTTGTGGGTTTACCAACCGTGATGATTTTATTACAATGACGTTATAATTACAGCCATTCTGTAGCCATGTTGGATGTTTCTAGCTAGCACTGGTTCTTAAGCCACTGTGGTCGGCATGGGAGGGGGCGGGTTCTGCTCAGTGCAGGTAAGGCTCTGGCACAGGAGTGCTACAGTGAGTGCTCCTCTTCACTAACCACCTCTCTAGATCAGAGGCACTAAGATATTGGCAGGGACTGAAGAAAATAGGAACTTGACTATTTGGTAAGGCAGTTAGTGCAACTTGCCCTTCATCATCCTACATAATCCCCAGAACTTCTAAAAACTTCCGCTTCATTTTCACAAATTCGTTTTCCCTGTTTGCATAAGAGGAAAGGTAGGTCTTTTTTGCTTAATAGCCAGGGTGCTAACATAGACACAGCATGCTTAGCCATTACATTAGTTACACATTGCCATACGTTGCAGTTTATTTCTTATCAACTGCAGTCTTAAATAGATGGCATAAAATGTCAAGTCAGATGATGTAACTTTTTTTAAAAACAAATTCCCCTTTTCTCCACCATTTTTTAAAAAAGACTTTTATTTGTTTGAAAAGCTGAGTTACAGAGAGAGAGAGAGAGAGAGAGAGAGAGAGAGAGAAACTTCCATTTGCTGGTTCACTCCCCAAATGGCCATAACAGCCAGGGTTGGAGCCAGCAGCTTCCTCTGGGTCTCCACATAGGTGCAGGGGCCCAAGCACTTGGACCATTCTCCACTGTTTTCCCTGACACATTAGCAGATGGCTGGATTGGAACTGGAGCATCTAGGACTCAAACTGGTGCCAAACTGGCAGCATCTTAACCCACTATGCTATAACACTGACCCTCTTCTTGACCAATTTAAAAAAAATTTTTTTTGACAGGCAGAGTTAGACAGTGAGAGAGAGACAGAGAGAAAGGTCTTCCTTCTGTTGGTTCACTCCCCAAATGGCTGCTATGGCTGGTGTGTTGTGGCCGGTGCGCTGCGCCTATCTGAAGCCAGGAGCCAGGTACTTCCTCCTGGTCTCCCATGCGGGTGCAGGGCCCAAGCAGTTGGGCCATCCTCCACTGCCTTCCCAGGCCACAGCAGAGAGCTGGACTGTAAGAGGAGCAACCGGGACTAGAACCCGGGGTGCCAGCGCCACAGGTGGAGGATTAGCCTAGTGAGTCACGGCGCCGGCCTTAATTTTTAAAAATTTAAAATAACGTACATTTAAGGTAATATAAGGTTACTTAACAATTCATAGAAAATAGAATTAAAAGATAAGATTCTTTGGGTACAAAAGGTTTTGAAATTCATGCTTTTTTTTTTTTTAGTGTACATTTTCTATGAAAATTCTGATGATGGTGAGGACACAAGGCCTAGAGTCAAGGAAGCTGAGTGCTGTGAGATCTCTACAACCCCTAGGGTATTTCTTCTTGCTGTATATAATGTGAGTTGCAATTTACTCTTGGAGTTTCAGTTCTTTGAAAGAACATTTATGTAACATTACTCTTTGCCAGGTATTAGTGTTTTATATGCCCAGTGAGGAAGTATAATATTATCCCTGTCTTATAGATGAATAAACTGAGCCAAAGAGCAGCGAAGTAACTGATTAGTGATTACAAAGCTAGAAAATAATGTCCAAAAACTGAAGCCCTACTCTTTTTGGCTACCAGCTATCCTTGAACAGTTTCAAAAGGCATAGGAGAGTGAGGTAGGGATGGAGTTCTTGGTTTTTTTCCCTCTAAAATGTAGTATTACCAAGAAAACAGTTGAAAAGCAGTTACTACATAAATATGGATTGATTTTGAAATGGATAATATGTCTTTTTAAGGGATGCCTGACTATAATTTATTCACCCGCAGAATGTTTCTTCTGGGAAAGACAGTTTTTTCTGAAGTGTGAAAATTTAGACACTGGTAGTGCTCATTATTCAGTGTTATCCATCTATTCATGTGTACCTCTGCTCTAATATGATCTAAATAAAAGTGCAACAGAATGGAAGTCTTAGTTCTCGAAATACAAGTAATGGGAGAAAGGGAATTGAGGTTTTTTTTTTTTTTTTTTTTAAATGAGCCATGGCTTTTAGCAAATACCTTTGAGGTCCATTGAAGATAATTTGTATTTGGGCAGGACTTCATTGTCTATTTGTAAAATTTTTATAAAGGAAAGAAAGCAAATCTCATCTTGCCAATAATTTTCTTCTCTGTCTCCTCTGTCTTAAGATACTTTTGAAATGCCTTTGGGATGTTAGACAACTGAGAGAACTTTAGAGTATGTTAACTCCATTAGACTCAAATTCTGGAATAGCTTCAGGGAATAACAGATAAGGAAAAAAATGAGGCAATATTCACTTGTTGACATTCATTTTCAGTAGTGAGCAAGCAAAACTCAAAATCTCTCACATCATTAAATTTATTCTTACTTCCTTTCTTCCTTCTCCCTTCCTCCCTCCCTTGGTTTTTTCCTTTCTTCATTTGAGAAGCAGAAACAGAAAGAGAAAGACAGACAGAGCTCGCATTCACTGGTTCACTCCCCAGATGTTTGCAATGGAGCTGAAGCCAGGAGCCAGGTACTTGTTCCATATCTCCACACGGGTTGTGGGGACCCGAGTACTTGAACCCTCACCTGCTGCCTCCCACTCTGCTCATTAGCTAGAAGCTGCAGTCAGGGACCTGAACCCAGGGATTCCAGTGTGCCATGTGAGCCTTCCAAATGGAGTCTTAAATTTTATACGAATTTCCCACCCTAAATGTATGATTTTCTAAAATTTATTTATTTATTAGAGGGCCAGAGAGAGGGAGACAAACAGATGGAGTAAGTTCCCACCTTGCAGCACTATTGCATTATGGTTTTCATTTTCAACACACAAACTATGGGGAACACATTCAGACCACAGCAGCTTCAGCTCACTGTCTTGTCTTTATGTTTCTGTTGAGAGGACTATGAATATTTGAATGAGACTTGCTTCCAGTCAGTTAGAACTGTCTCCACTCTTCTGATATTTCATGATGATGCACTTTAGTATAGGTCTTTATTTCTTTTTAATTTATTTATCACTGTAATACCAAAAACAAAATCTTAACATTCTTCATGAATGGGTAGGATTTGATGCCTGTGCACTTTATTGAGGGTGCTAACAGGAGGAGCCTGTTGTTACTTTGTTGGTCCCATCTCTTCTCTTCAATATTTCAAATGCCTGTATTTCTAGTTGCTTGAGTCAGTCTCACTGTCCTGTCTTGCAATCATATTTCTAGAAGAGGAAAGCGAGTCAAGTTGTGGTGCATGGACTTTAACTTCAGTAGGGCATCACTGGCCTCACTTCTTGGTCCAGTCCTGCTTATGGCTACTCTGTTGCATCCTGCAGGTGTTCTGCAAGGTTAGGGAATATTTCCCTACTTTGGTGGTAGAGAAGGGGATATTGGTTCTAACAGGCTTTTCTTCCCCTGTTTTCTGCACTGGCGCTTCTTCCGAGTTCCCTGTGGTCTTAGGAACTGTGTTTTCACATAATTGTCCTTTTGTGCTAACATCTGTTTCAGTTCTGCATCAGTTTAGATGTGATTGTTTTTCTCCTATGAACTACTTAGTAGCTGCATATTTCTGATTCTTATTGACTAATGAAAATCTTTTTCAAATATCAATCCCTGTACTTTAAGCACTGTACTGCATCTGTGACCTCCAACAGCATACGAGTCATGTGTGCTATTCAGTGAAATCCCACGACATGCTGAGAACAGTGCAGGTTATGTATATGATGGATTGTTGCTCCCCTTTCCTAATAAAAAAAGAATCTACACATTTTAACTTAACATGAGAGAAGCAAATAAAGAATTTGACATTTTAGTAGATAATACTTTTATGCTTCTTTGAATTTCTAGTGATTTCTTTTCTTAGATTGTAGACCTTGTGAATTCTGCTTTTTCATATAATTTAAAAAATTTTTCTAATGATAACTTTGTTTGTGGAATGTTGTTTGGAGAGTCTGACCCTTTCGTGTCTTGCTTTTAAGATTTGGTAGGCAGCTCCAGAGCAGTGTGCAGTCTTGGACTACTCTCTCCCACTACTGAGGCAAGAGCCTTCTGAGGACCCCAGGCAGTGCCCTGGGAGTCCTGAGGTTTTCCAGGGAAGTTGGTTGTAACTGGCACAGTTCTTGGCTCTATGTTAGGGCCCAGCACCATTACCAGTGGGTCTTTCCCAGGTCATGGGTCATTTTCTAACATGTGTAATCAGTGGTCAGCTGAGCGCCTGATGGAGAACATCTGTTGACCCCTAGAGTTTATTCTAGATGCAGCTCTTTCCTTTCTGACCCTTTGGTTTGTAAATTTTAGCTGATTGGGTTTCTTCAGACTCACAACTTTGTCTTCTCAATTTTACAGCATCTGCCAGACTGGGTGTTCCTTTCATCGGAACTTTTCTCAAAGCAGTAATAGTAAACTGAGGCAATTGTAGGGTTCACTTCATTTGTTTCTCATCTCCCAGGGACTACTATCCTTTATCAGCTGATGTTTGGTTCCCTGAAACTTTATGCATGTGTGTGTATGTTCATTCTCAGTTCTTCTGTTGTTTGTACAGGGTGGAGAATCTGGCACCTTTATTCCATCTTGGCCTGAAGCATAAGCTCTGGGATGGGTATTGGTTTTTAATTTATTATTTTTGTACACTCTCACTATAGGGACTCCATATTTTCATAAGATGTTGATACAGTGAGAGTAATCTGTTGGTATAACTGTGTTAAAAATCACAAATACTTTTGAGAAATATTTTCTATACAATATATTAATAGATGGACATCAGCACAAAAATTGTAAAAAGGGAGAAAAATTGATCACTTTTCTAAGAAAATATTTATTTCTGGGGAAGAGTTCAGTTAACTTCCTTGAATTCACTTAAGAAAGTGTAGGTGGGGGCTGGAATTGTGGTGCAGTGAGTTAAGCCACTGCCAGTGACACTAGCATCCCATGTCTGGGTGTTAGTTAAAGTCGTGGTTGCTTCACTTCTGGTCCATCTACCTGCTAATGCATCTGAGAAAGCAGAAGAAGATGGCCCAATTACTTGGGCTCCTGCCTCCCACGTGGGAGACCCAAATGGACTTCCAGGCTTCTGGTTTTGATCTGGTCCAGCCCCAGATGTTGTAGCCATTTGGGGAGTGAACCAGTGGATAGAAAATATCTCTCTCTCCCAGCTCTGCCTTTCAATGAAATAGAAATAAATCTTTAAAAAATTAAAAAAAAAATGGCTATAGCTGTAGCATAGCTAGTAAAGCTGCCGTCTGCAACCCACGTGGGTACTGGTTCAAGTCCTGGCTGCTCCATTTGCAATCCAGTTCTCTGCTAATGGCCTGAAGAAGGCAATGGAGGATGGCCCAAGGTCTTTGGCCCTTGCTTTTCATGTGGGAGACCTGGAGGAAGCTCCTAGCTACTGCCTAGCCTAGCATTGGCTGTTGTAGTCATTGGGGTTGTGAACCAGTGGATGGAAGAACTTTCTCTCCCTCTCCCTCTCCCTCTCCCTCTCCCTCTCCCTCTCTCTCTCTGTAACAGTGCCTTTTGAATAAATAAACTTTTTAAACATTTAAAAAAAAAGTAGAGGTAAGAAAGAAGAAGAAATATCATTGGTTGATCGCCCTGTGAATTCACATTTAGCAGTATCTAAAAATGACATTCAGTTATTAACAGTGGATGATTTTAAAAAGCCTTGCTTGCATACTATAAATATATATATATATATTTAAATATGCCCAAAGGTATTTTTATTTCAAAAGGACAGGTATGTACATATAAGTAACACATAATGCAAGGTATTGAAGAACATGTTAGCTCTATTTTCCATTTTCTTTATAATTATGAAATATAAAAGTTGATTCATATTTTGTCCATGAGAACCTACAGATGTTTTTAGAAGTATACACTAGAAATAGCACGCAAAATTTTCACATAATTATATCTATGACAATATCTGTTTTACTCTGAAGTATGCTACTGGTACTTCTAATGAGTTTTTCCTGGAATGTTTTGCTAGATAGTATAGGTCCTTCAGGAGACACTAGATTCACATAGAAAATCTCCATTCAAATTACTGTGCTATCACCACTTGTGTTTCCTTGGATACTTAGTTTAATTTCTCCAGATCTCAGTTTTCTCCTTATAAAATGATAGTGCAGCCTAACAAACTAGCTTTTCAAACAGATAGATCTGTTTTATATTCCTCGTTTTGTATCTATCCACATTGAGCTAATTAATCTTGGGAGCTTTAATTCCTACCATTGTAAAATGAATATGACCATGCATTTTGCCTTGCTGATGTTAGTATATTTTTGGGAGATGTATATAAAGAACCTAACACATTGGTATTTCACAAATACCAGATACAAGTTATAATCTCTTCCTCAATTTAAATTGGCAAGACAGTTGGGATAATGGATTTTTAGTTATAAATATAAATAAACATTTTGAAAATATTAAAAACAATAATCATGTTAAATAGCAGTGAAATTTTTGTGTTGGTCATAGCCAGATTATCTGTAGGCTTCATAATATATGTCCACATTAAAAAAGCTCAATTGCTCACTATTAATCTTAGCAATGGTTGGAACAGTAAGGATATTCAAAGCTCTGCCAGAGTCAAGGGGCTTCGTTTAGTTCTATGATCATTTTATTTATGACTCATACACTGTAAACCTTAAGTCTGTCATTGTGTGATGTTAAGTGAAAGAAAAAAATGATGTAGATACTGTTATCTAGTTTAATCATTCTAGATACAAAGAATTCTGAATTTAAAAAGAGGAAATAAGACAATGGTCAATAATTTTATGTGGGGATGTGTTACTCATTGTTAGCAATATAAAACAAGGTGAATTGAAGATCTTTGGAAATCTCCCCTGGTATGATTAATTAATTAATATCATTAATTCCATAATTTTTTCTCAAAAATAATAAATTTCCACTTTTAAATCCCCCCCTTGGCCTTTATACTTTCATGATTTTGAAAAAATTCTCAAAATTGTAAGTCTCCCCAAAAGGATGTAACTTTGTTTAGTATGGAAATAGAGATACAGAGAAATTTACTTAATATAGAAATTATCTTCAGCCTTGAATTTTGTCTGAAGGTGTCTCACTATTTTGGGGAGAAATAGACAGAGACTCCATTAAAATACTCTGCCTGATTTTTTTTTAAAAGAAAGAACACATATTTTCCAATGCAAGTATTTTTTAAACATTCATCATTCATAATCAGATAATGCAAATAGAATTGTAAGAAATCACATACTGTCTTGGTTAGGGTATATGTGTTTATTCGTATATAAACACATGTGTAGGTATATATGCATTGTGTATGGCTAGCTGTTTTATTATGTAATAATGGTATATTCGTTAGAACTGTATATGACAACAAAACAAAACAAAAAACTAGGAGAAAAGAGGGGGAGGTCATTCCTAGATCTTTCCCAAGATTCTGAATTCCTACCTTTAAAAAATCTGGAGTAATTATAGATACTGCTTCATGAATTAAAGAATGATTTCACCCATGCAATGAAAATTTGTTAGTTTTTCACCATGTGGAATATACTCAAATAAGAACTGTGGATGTAGTGATGAAAGATACTGTACCTGGCTCTCCCAGGTAGAACAAACTCATATTTCAGCAACTAAAATGAATTATGATAAATGTCATGGCAAAAGTTTTCACATAAATGGAAATTACTCATACCAGAACAGAATATTACATTTTTTTTTGACAGAGTAGACAGTGATAGAGACAGAGAGAAAGGTCTTCCTTTTCCGTTGGTTTTAGGAGATGATAGAAATTGCCAAAGTCTGGTGCTTGATTTTCTTCATGATGTAATATTCAAATATGACAACTTCCTTTTAGTGTCCCAGAAGGTATCAATGTTCTGTTAAAAATGATAAATTTAGGTATAGTGGAATTCAGAGAACAATTTATAGATCAGAAGTCTCAAAGTAAAAAGCTGATTCTCCTGAATAGATCTATAGGGTTAAGACATGTCCTATTAGTATTTTAGCAAGTTTTTTTTGGTAGACTCTATAGAAAATTTGTTCTAAAATTTATATGGAAAGGACAGTTTTTAGAATTACAAAACAAATTTGAAAAGGAGCAATAACATGGCAGAAGTGTTAAATTTGCTGTTTGGCTACAGTGTTTAAGACAGTGTGGTCCTGGAAGAAGGAAGGACTCATAGCTCAAAAGACTCTTATAATGAAGATTCTAACTCCAGAAATTGACCAGCTCAGATAGTTCAATTAATTTTTTTTTTTTTGACAGGCAGAGTTAGAGAGACAGAGAGAAAGGTCTTCCTTCTGTTGGTTCACTCCCCAGGTGCTTCCTCCTGGTCTCCCATGCAGGTGCAGGGCTCAAGCACTTGGGCCATCCTTCACTGCCTTCCCGGGCCACAGCAGAGAGCTGGACTGGAAGAGGAGCAAGTGGGACAGAACTGGCGCCACAATTGGGACTAGAACCCGGAATACCGGCGCCGCAGGTGGAAGATTAGGCTAGGGAGCTGCGGTGCCGGCCATCAATTAATTTTTAACAAAGGGGGAAAAAATCCGTCCAATGGAGTAGGAGTAATCTTTTCAGTAAATGGTAGTGGAGCAATTGGGTATCCAAAGCTAAGAGAATAGGACCTAACTCTCACAGTTTATATGTAACAACTCAAAATGGGTAATGGCGTTTATTAAAAAGATGAAGCAAAAAACCCTAGGAAAATATTCAGAAAATATTTGGATTGATCCAGGATAGGCAAGTAGTACGCAGACTTGACACCAAAAATACAATACAGAATTCCTCTTACAGTAAAAAGAAAAAGAAAAATTGCATTTCATCAAAATTCAAAATTTTGTAAAGATGATAAGACAAATTATAAATTATGAGATATTTGCAAGCCACAAGACAACAATATACTAGTATCTAGAATATATAAAGAATTTCAGTGCTCAACATTGAAAAACAAATAAACATGAGCAAGGCATGGATTTTCACCAGTGAAGATGTGTAGATGGCAGGTAAGCATATAGAAAAATGCTCAATGTCGCCATTAGAAAAAGCAAATTGCCAGCGCCGCTGCTCAATAGGCTAATCCTCCGCCTTGTGGCGCCGGCACACCTGGTTCTAGTCCTGGTTGGAGCACCGGATTCTGTCCTGGTTGCCCCTCTTCCAGGCCAGCTCTCTGCTGTGGCCAGGGAGTGCAGTGGAGGATGGCCCTGCACCCCATGGGAGACCAGGAGAAGCACCTGGCTCCTGCTTTCAGATCAGCGCGGTGCGCTTGCTGCAGCGGGCCGGCCGCGGCGGCCATTGGAGGGTGAACCAATGGCAAAAGGAAGACCTTTCTCTCTCTCTCTCTCTCTCACTGTCCACTCTGCCTGTCAAAAAAACAAAAAGAAAAGAAAAGAAAAAGCAAATTAAGACCTCAGTGAATATCACCATCTACCTATCACAATGGCAAAAAGTTAAAAAAAATAATAGTGACACTTTCAAATGCTGCAAAGAAGTAGAGAAACCATCATTTATATATGCCTAATGGAAATTGTCGGACCCTCGCCAGCGAGGGTCCAACGCAGTCACAACAGGGTCACTGTTCATTGGTTCTCAAGGAACTTTCACTTGTGGGGGCAGAAGGAAAGTGGGGAGAGGTTGAAAGTTCATCTGTTTGACCTGGTTCTTCCTAGTTGTTTATGCAGAGTCCATTCTGTTTCATCTGATTCACCTGGTTGTTTTCGTAGGACTTGTGGTCGACCGATTGCTGCAAACCATGTGGATGAGGAGGTTCTCACAGGTGGCCAGCCTGCGGTTCCCCACAGAAATGGTACAGCCACTGTGGAAAATTATTGGTAGATTTTTTTTTTTTAACAGGCAGAGTGGACAGTGAGAGAGAGAGAGACAGAGAGAAAGGTCTTCCTTTGCTGTTGGTTCACCCTCCAATGGCCGCTGCGGCCGGCGCACCGCGCTGATCCGAAGCCAGGAGCCAGGTGCTTCTCCTGGTCTCCCATGCGGGTGCAGGGCCCAAGGACCTGGGCCATCCTCCACTGCACTCCCTGGCCACAGCAGAGAGCTGGCCTGGAAGAAGGGCAACCAGGACAGAATCCGGTGCTCCGACCAGGACTAGAACCAGGTGTGCCGGCGCCACAAGGCGGAGGATTAGCCTATTGAGCCACAGCGCTGGCCTGGTAGACCTTTTTTAAAATGAAATGGGTTTACATCAACTCAGTGATTTTATTGTTGTTTTTAGATTTATTTATTTATTTGAAAGGTTTGAAAGGCAGAGTTACAGATGGAAAGAGGGAGAGACAAAGATCTTCCATCCGCTGGTTAACTCTCCAAACAGCTGCAGTGGCCAAAGCTGGGTGATCCAATGCCATGAGCCAGGAGCTTCTTCCGTGTCTCCCAGTGCTTTCCCAGGCTTAGTAGAGGGCTGAATTGGAAGAGGGGCAGCCAGGACACAAACTGGTGCCCATTTGAGATATTGGCGCAACACGTGAAGGCTTAATCCACTATGCCACAGTGCTCACCCAGCAACTTTATTCTTAGACATTTGTCCCAGAGAAATGAAAACTGTTTTTCGTGCATCTTGTGTACAAATACTTGCAGCAGTTCTATTTTTTGCAAGGTTTATCTAATTATTTATTTAAGGGCAGAGTGACAGAGAAGGAATAAAAGAGTGACAGAGAGAGAGAGAGAGAGAGAGAGAGAGAGAGAGAGAGACAGACAGACCTTCATTTGTATCTTCACTCCCAAAAAGCTCACAACCAAAACAGCTAGGGCTGGGCCACTGATGCCTAGAGCCTGTTATTCCATCTGGGTTTCCCATGTAGGTAGAAGGAACCAAAGTATCCATCCATCATCTGCTGCCTTCCCAGGAACATTAACAAAGAGCTGGATTGGTAGTGGAGTAGCCAGACTACTGACATTTCAATATGGGATGTGGGCGTCCCAAACAGGGGCTTAACCTGCTGTACCATGACACCTACCTCAAGGCAATTATGTTTTTAATAGTCAACACTCATTTAAATAAACTGTAGTAGACTGTGAACTACTAGTCAGTAAGACAAAGGAACAATGTGAATTTATAAAAAAGGAAATTATGCTGAGGAGAGAAATGCCAATATCAAAAATTATATATTACACAATTACACTTACTTAACATTTATGAGATTACATAATTGTAGGGACAGAAAACAGATTAATGGTTGCCAGATGTTAGGAATTCTGGTAAGTGTGGCAATTAGCAGAAAGGGAGTCTTGTGTTGTTTAAGTTAGGTGTGTTGATTGTGACTGAAGTTACATGAAAGCTGCAGGTTTGATTGAATTGCTTAGAGTTAGACACACACAGCACACACCAGTGGGTAAATTGATAACTGGTGAAATCTGAGTAAGATCTTTGGATTGCACAATTTCAAATTTTCTGATTTGAGTGTTGTTTATTATTGTTCTGTCCAATGGCAGCGTCAAAGGAGGCCAAGTGGAGGGTGCCTGGGATGTCCCTGAAGATTTCTTTTCCCCTTTTGTGGATCTGTAATCATATCAAAACAAATGATTAAAAATCCACTACCCATAAATATATAAAATAAGCATCCTGTGGGAGAAAACAGTTTTCATCTCTCCTCCATTAAGCACATTGTCAGTATTTCAGCCGGTTTTCTAGGCTTATCTTTCAGAACTCCCTCCCTCGCCCTTACTTCCTTTCCTTCCTCCCCTTTCTCTTTTTTCCTCTTTCTTTTATTCATTAATTATTTAATGATCAAACCAGTTTGAAGAATCCTGGAAAAGGAACTCAGAGAAAATGTGAAGATCATGTAGCAAATCTTCCATTAACTTTGAGTTCTATAGAGTGATTCCTCAGACCTGATAATTTCCTCCTGTTGTGATTGGAAATCAAGACTGCCCATCACTAACTTTTTTTAAAAAAGAAAATCATCAATTAATAGTGCTAGACCAAACCAAAAATACAAGTTCCCTTAGTGCCTATCACAACATGTACAATCGATTTATATTTCCTATTTTTCACATAGTTAAGATTTGGCCAAGTACCTATTATATGCTTTATAGAAATTCAAATTCAACACCCCAGTTTTTCAAAACTCTAAGGAGACAGGGCCCGCTGTGGTTAACAGCTCAAATATATAGTTCCTGAAGACATTTTCCTTCTGATTTACATGTGTTCTTTAATTTTTATCCTAGCAACCGTTTAACTCAAGACATTGGAACCCCTTTCCATTTATTTTTCTAGTTATAGAAGCAAAATTCTACTCTGTCCTTAAAAGTTTTTTGAGAAAAAAAAAAGAGTCTTCATGTGCCAGGAAATTGCTGAAAATTACATATGAGTATTAGACATTCTTGCTCACAGAAGTGTTTTCAATTTTTTTGCTGGAGGTTCCCATGTGTTAATTTACTCTAAAGTGCCCTGCCTCTCACCATCTGACTAAATTCTCTTTTCTCTTTTCCCCAGCCTTTCTTGAAAACCTACATTTGCCTATCTTACTGTGTCGTGGTGCTCAATAAAAGAAAATAGTCTTTTTAAAAATTTAATTTGTATTTATTTGAGAGACAGAGAAGTCTCCCATCCACTAGTTCACTCTCCAGATGCCTGCAACAGCCAGGACTG
The DNA here is from genome assembly GCF_033115175.1 of Lepus europaeus. Lineage (NCBI taxonomy): Eukaryota > Metazoa > Chordata > Mammalia > Lagomorpha > Leporidae > Lepus > Lepus europaeus. The sequence goes on along the minus strand of NC_084840.1, from coordinate 12,964,606 downwards.
TGCCAGAGCTGAAGCCAGGAGCTAGGTCTCCCTGATGTGTAGCAGGAAACAAGTTATTTGAGTCATTGCCCTTGCCTCTTAGGGTCTACAGAAGTGAGCTGGAGTTGGGGATGGAACCCAGGCACACTGTTATGGGACACAGGCATCTTACTGGTATCTTAACTGCTGGGCCAAATGGCTGCCCTTATAATAGCTTTTCAGTAATAGTATCCACTCTCCTCAGAAAGCTTTGCTATTCCATAGCAGTGATGCCCTATAGACTATCCCACACAAATTGGTGATGGTGAATATGATTTGCTGACATGGTGGTAAAACCTATTTATTCTTGTTGGATGCTTCTTACTGAGCCTTTTCTGGTTCACTTTCTGGCATTCTCTCACTTTCATTCCTTCTAGAAACCTAAGATCCAAGATCCCATTTGTGTGTTGTTACTAAATTTCCTTTTTTTCCCCAGAAGCTAGGACAGATCCTCACTCACTTCTCTCAGTCTCTAGGTCCTCCAAATTCCACTACCTAAGTTTAGGCCACTGTGGATCTGGAGGATCCTGTGTCAGGTAAAGCTTTCCTTGAATTTGGAGAAATCCCAAATCCATAGTGGGTCTTTTGGTTGGGTCCAAAACTCAAACTTGTAGAGCTTAATTTGGGCCAGGAGGCTGAGTAAACAGTCAGAATGTGTCACTACCATACTCTCTTCTTTATAAAAAAATTATTTAGTTGAAAAGCAGAGGGACAGAAAAAGAGATTGAGAAAAAAAGATCTTCTGTCCTCTGGTTTGTTCCCCAAATAGTTGAAACAGCCAGGGCTGGGTTAGGCCAAAGCCATGAACCAGGAACTTTATCCTGGCAAAGTGGTGGGGGGCCCAAGCTTCTGGGCCAATTTCTGCTACTCTCAGAAGCACAGTAGAAGGAAACTGGATTGGAGGTGGAGTAGCTGTGACTTGAACCTGCACTCTGACATGGAATATTTGGTGTTTTCTAAAACCTATTTCATTATAACACCAGTTTCCTCATATTACAGACAAGATTTGTTGTCATTTCCAGTCCACCAGAGAAAGAGATTAAAATGTGAGCACCATGTGCTCATTAGCACCTCTCTGCAGGATCTGAATTTTGTGTAAGATAAGAAGATAATTGTGTCAACTGGATCATTCTTTGATGATTTTAGCCTCTCAGGCCATGCTTCTCATTCTTAAAATTTGCTTCATGCAGGTTTTAACATCTGCACTATTAGCATCATATTTTTAGTGTAGATGCACATTACCAAAAATGTACACTATTTCTACTTCTAAACCTAGATATCCATCAGTAGATGAATGGATAAAGAAAATGTGGCATATACACACAATAAAGTATTACTCAGCTGTAAAAAAAAAATGAAATCTTTGCATTTGTAACAAAATGGATGGAATTGGAAATTATTATGCTGAGTGAAATAAGCCAGCCACAGAAAGGCAAATACCATATGTTTCTTTCATATGTAGAAGTTAAAAAAATCATTACATATATACATTAAAAAATGTAGATGCCATATTGTTTGGTTTACAGCACTCTAACCTGCCAAGGACAACGTGAATATCATTGCATCTCTTGGTTCATAAGATGTGGAGAGTATTTTTTTTGCTTGAAAATATTCAAAGTAGTTCTAAGCTTCCAGTCCAGTTGGTGTTGGAGTGGAGTGTAAAACCAACATGTGATATGAGTGTGGGGATGAAGTTCCCAAAATTAGGTCCCACTCTCCAACTCAGTTTCCTTTCTTTGTAATATGGTAAAGTTTATCTGAATGTTTTTAAGTGAGATTTATCCAGGCTCAGTTAAAATTATGTGATTAAATGCATTGTGAAAATCTACCAACACATGTTTAACACATTTTAAACAATAAGAATTTTCACATTCCAGCATCTCATGGTTACTGCATTTTACCCTATTCTTGTTTTTGTTTTGTTGGGTTTTATTTTTATTTTTGTTCTTTTCTGGTTGCTTTTAGTGGAATTAAATATTGTCTTGAATTTCCTTGCCCTCCAACATACAAAGTTCTGCTACTCAAAGTGTTTTTTTTTTTTTTTTCTTTCTTTTTTTCCCCCCCTACTCCAGCTCCAGCTCCCTGGACCCTGGAGATTTTGGGTGCTTCTTTTGTAGCTCTTGAGTGACTTTGACCCACTGTGTGTTGCTTCTCCCAGTCTCTGTTTCTCACCCCACCCCCAACATGACTCTTTTACCTTATAATTTAAGAAAGCATACATTCATTTCAAATAGACGTTACTAACACCATAAGAAACCCCAGGTTTTAAATTTTCTTCTTACTTTGGCCAATTTGGGTGAATATGAACAATTGCTTAGTCTGAATAGGGGACATATGGTACTAGGACCACTGTTCTCTCTGTCTCTACAGGTAGCTAATAGTACCTGTTTTTACCCTTGTGAATTAACAAAAGGAATTCAGGGGCTTTTAAAGGTCTCTTCAGAAGTCTGAACTCCTACAGTAGTGCTTTGCCATAAATAGCAATAGCAGTAAATTGTTCCAAAAGATCCTGAAGAAATCTAGAAATTTAATTAAACTATGTAGAGACTTAAATCAAAAGTGTAGCTTTATCTTGATGTGGTAGCCAAATATTAGATAAATTCATAGCTTTATTACAATCCCAATAAAAGCTTAAATACTTCTTTCATGGAGAAATCAATCAAAAAATAAATGTTGAGAATGCAAGAGGTTATTCATTTAAAAAATAGAGACAGACACTACCAAATATAAAAGCTAATTTTAAAAGATGAAAGCTTCCTTTTAAAATATTTTACCTAAAAATTATAGAGATCAACAAAACAGCATAAAGTCCTGAAATGACAGTAAATTAAGGTAAGAATATAATATCATCAGAAGTAACCAATTAACTTGAACTAAGTTTAGAAATACTACTGATTCTAAAAGCCAGATCAGTTTACAGATTTTTCAGTAGATTAAGAAGCTAAATGTGAAACAAAAGTCCTAGACAAAAGAAGAATAACTAAGAAATTAATACTTAAAATATCAATGAAAGGATGGGAACTTTTTAGGGATAACATTGTAATACCAATGACTAAGTACCTAAGTGACTTCTGCCTTTTCTCTTGTCCTGGTTTATTATTTCTTTAAAGCAATGAAATATCACTCAAGAGGACACATCAATAGATTTGACTATACAGACTGTGAGTTTTTTGAACCCAGAGTTAAGAATTTTAACTCTGCATTCCAGGTACATTGTCTTTCTAGCATGCATTCAAGCAACATTTACTCTTTGCTTCAATTTTGTCAGAAACTGGAGAGAAAAAGAAAAGTCCATTATATAACACAAAGCACTTAAATTAGTGGTAAATGCATATAGAGATTAGTACTGAGTATTAACAGAGAAAAAAGAAAATACTTAACCCAGATGAGAAGAAGTAAGTTCCAGGATTTTGTTTTTGTTTTGGTATTTGATTTTCCAAGCTGATGCCTTTCAGTATTAGGGATACTTAGAATTATGACAAAAACTACAAGAACATAAATTGAGGCCTAAAGCTAACAGGATGGTTTCTCATAAACAGAATGAAGTCTTGGTGAAAGAAAGGTTTTTCCACAGAGGGGCAGTTAAAGATGTCAGTGCTATCCAGCAATTCAGTTGCTTTTCCTTGATACCTCATTTCCTAGATAAGCTCTCTGAGATGATCTCCACCCTCCTCAATAGTTCTTCACTAGTTTCATCTCTCACTCAGCAGAATATTCCACTGTTGCTTCAGGAGTAACATGGAAGCCATCAAGGGAACCCATTCAGGTTCTTATAAGTGTACCTATCGGAACTCAACTCCCTACTCATTACTCATGGCACAAGCCAGAGGTGATCTTCTAGGTAGTGAACAGCTTAGCATCGCTGCACCCTTGATGAGTGCCAGGTGTCACTTATCAATCCTGTTTGTGAAAGTCATAAAGAAATGTCAGAAGGTTCTAGATTTCTTTTTTAAAATTTTATAGTTATTCTTAAATGAATCTATTAATATATTATATTCTCAGAGTTACAGCAAATGCATAATAATTACTACAACATAATTTTCTTGTTAATATGAAATTAATACAAAGAGAACAGATTAATGTCGTTCATAGATATAACTCTAAGAATATAATGATAATTCCCTTCTCCCTTCCTCTGTTCTGTCTTCTTTCTTTCCTTTCCTTCTCTTTCATTTTTTCTTTCTTTTTAAAATTTTGAGAGAACCTATTTTTCATTTATATTACAAAGGCTTAATGCTCCACTAAATAAAGAGTTCAACAACAATAGAAAAAGGAAGCTGGAGAACTTTAAGCAAGAGAAAAACAACAGTTGAAAGAAGCCTAAGAAAGTTGTTACTGAAAAGAAAAACTAAAGCTACCTGAAAGCAAGTGTCACTACTTAAAAAATGTAATTGATCAAATTTAAGTTCATCAAAGCTTCTCTAGCAAGTCTTTAAAGACAGCACCACAGAGAAAATGATCCCCAATTTGTAGCATACTTTCTAATGTTTTTACAAAAAAAATTGAAATAGATAATGGGTCTGTTAACTAGTTTTTATTTCAGAATTCTATAAGATATTTGTGGATCAAACTGTCACGCTTTACCCTACAAAAAGGTACAATTGTGATTTGCCAATTAAAATCAAATAAAAAATATAATAAGTAAAATAATAACGAAGGCCCTAGATTTATCCCAGTAACATCATTTGAGGGTCAGTCTCATCATGCAGGGATTGAAAAGCATTGTTATAGTAGGTGAGCCTCAAGGAGACAGGAACTATCTGAATTTTGCCCTGCACAGTGAAAGAGATTTTCAAGCGGTTACGTTGTCAAAAAGACATTCCAAGTAGGTAGTAGGGGGCAGGCAAATGTAAGTTACGTTGAAAAATGTTATGTGGCTGAGTACAATTTAATTAAACATTAGTGTTCAAGTAGAGTAGGAATGAGAGACATAATTGGATGGTAGAATGACAATATGATAGATTTATTCTAAATGGAAAAAGTTAATATTCAGCCAGTGGAGTTTTTAAGGAGCATATAGATGAATAACTTTAAATTAGATACTATATGATCCTTGGGTTTATTTGTTATTTATTTATGTATTTATGCATGTAGTTTAGTACGTATTTTTGTTCATGGGCCAGATATATATTTATTTGTTCATTTAGCAAAATTTTTTATCAAATGTTTTAAAATATGTAGTCAAAAACTAGAAATATTTTTCCTTGCTTTAAAAGTATAATAGAACAAAGTGTTAAATCTCAACTTATTTATGTACATTATATACTTTTCTCATAGGAGTGCCCATATTAAGTTGAAATATTTATGAGGAATTCATTTGCCATATTTAGCTATGCTAATGATTTACAATTTTCTTCTTATTTCTAAATCAGTTGGTGCTAGCATGATGGTACAATACGCAGTTGATTCATTAAGAAACTATAGGTGGGCTAGCACCGCATCTCAATAGGCTAATCCTCCACCTGTGGCGCCGGCACACCGGGTTCTAGTCCTGGTCGGGGCGCTGGATTCTGTCTTGGTTGCTCCTCTTCCAGTCCAGCTTTCTGCTGTGGCCCGGGAAGGCAGTGGAGGATGGCCCAAGTTCTTGGGCCCTGCACCCGAATGGGAGACCAGGAGAAGCACCTGGCTCCGGGCTTCGGATCAGCGCGGTGCGCCAGCTGCAGCGACCATTGGGGGTTGAACCAATGGAAAAGGAAGACCTTTCTTTGTCTCTCTCTCTCTCTCACTGTCCACTTTGTCTGTCAAAAAAAACAAAAAAAAAAAAAAAAAAAGAAAAGAAAAATAAACTATAGATGAAATTCCATTTAGATTTCATTAAATTTCCTTTTTTTTCTATTCTTACTCCCACCACCTTATCTACCTTTTTATTCTGTCACACCTGTAGTATTGAATAGCCTCTTGAGACCATTGGTTTAGAAGCCCTCCCAACCTGTTTTGTTAAATTTGCATACACTTATCATATTCTTAGTCATAAAAAGATTGCTTTGATTGTCTCATTTCTCACTAAACATTTTATTATGCAGCCTCATGTCTTTCATGGTGCAAAGGGCATAGTTTAAATTGTGACTTGACATTTGGTGAACACCAGTTCTGATTCCAAATTATCTATGAAATCACTCAAACTGCTCCACTCAAATAATTGCGTCCTTTGCTACTTTACTACCTTCTGTGAGAAAATTACTGTTGAGAAGTCTCTTGTTCGTTATTTGAATCTCATGAAATATGACATGGAAAAGCAATTCCACCGTCTTTGACAATAAAGGATGTTTAGTGACCTGTCCAAATTATTGCTTCCTATAGTGTTAGCTTATGTTTTTAAATTAATTTTTAAGCTGACAAAAATTATATACATTTTTTGTGTGCAAAATGATGTTTTCAAATATGTTTACACTGTGGATTTAATTAATTGAGCCAGTTAACATATGTGTTATCTCATGTACATATCACTTTTTTTTGTGAGAATAATTAGTCTCTCAGTGATTTTCAAGAATATAGTAAGTAAATTGCTATTTAGTATAGCCACCTATTCTAAAATGGTTCCTTTTTAGTTATGTAATAATATACTATGTATTTCAAAAATTTCTAAAGGTCTAAATTTTGTGAGCTTTTTAATTGATTTGATCATTCTAAAATGTATACATATATCAAAACATCACATTGTATTCCAGTAAACATGTATTCCAGTGAGGAAGGACATGCCAAATGGTTAGAGAAAAACTTATCTCTGATTATGAAAGACAGAATGGGCTAGAGGCATGGAATAGTCTCTCAACTAGTGAAGAATTGAAGTAAGAAATTGTAGGAGCTTTGGAGTAGGTTGTGTATGATAAAGGTAAGAGGAATATATTCCTGCTAATCCATTTATAAGATCAGGAGGATGTGGTGATGAAGTGAATATTTTGGTGTTGTTGTACCTGAATGAGGGCAAACAGAGGAGCACACTGAACTTGAGCGATCATGCTAGGGAATTTCTATGCTCTGTCAAGTGGGATGCAGTGTATTGTTATTGTGTAAGTACTGTTACTGTCTGAGTTTTAGATCATAGTTTCAGACAGAATCTCACAGTCGGGGGTGCTTTCTCAAAATGGAGTCTCTGGTGCTCTAAAATGGAGTCCCTACTGTCAAGGTGTTACTTCAGTGTGAGGTGTAAGATGACTCTGGTTACTTTATTATACATTAGACAGTGTCCCAAGAAATATGGCCACAAGGGAGGGAAAGACTGTGGGCTTGATTTGAGAAATTGTATTTATTTATTTGAGAGGCAGAAAGAATCTCCCATCCACTGGTTCACTCCTTAAATGTCCACAATGGTCAGGCTGAAACCAGGAAGTGGGAATGCAGTCCAGGTCTCCCATATCAGTGGCAGGGACCAAATCACTTCAGCCATCACCTGCTGCCTCTGAGGATCTACATTGGTTGGAAACCGTGCTCAGAAGTAGAACCTGGACTCTCCACTCTGAGAAGAGATGTGGGCACCCTGACTGATTGCTTAATTGCTAATCCTGCCCCAGTTTTGAGAAAGTGATGTGAAGTTGAGGTGACTGTAGGAAAAAAAAAAAAAAAACAAAAAACAAAACAATGGAAATGAGGGGTTGGTCATTCAGTAATTGATTTTGTATTTTATTTTGTTTCTTAAAGATTCTAGTTTCTTTCTTCTCTTTTTTTCTTCCCTAAATTGCTATTCACCCTTACCACAATTCTATTTTAGCTTGGTGCCTTTGATTACCAAATGTCCTCTCTTGTTAAAAACAAGCAAAAAAATAAATAATTACTCAATAAAAGTGTTTTCCTTTACATCAATTTTTTTGTTAAAATAGATTCTATCATCTAAATCTTTGCTTCAAACTTATTTGAATTGTCCATTTACCTTTGGTGTAGAAAATTAATATAAAGGAAGAGGCTTTTTTTTCTGCCAAGATTGTCCCAATATTTATACTTTCTTACCTCTAAGGCCCAGACTTCAAATTGTGATTATTATATACTTTCAGACTTAGATTTTTCACGCAGTTGTAAAGAACATAGGAACCTTAACCTAGAGCATATTCCCTTGCTATCCTGGTTGCCCTAGAGGAAAAGTCAGACATTAGGAATACAAGAGAAGGAGGAAGCATTTTTGTTGTTTTTATTGTGTCTTAGAAAGTAGGATTTTCTTTGTCAGTTATGAGTCTTAAAAAAATTGTCAAAGGATATTGAGAGTTATTATGTTATTGAAATCAACTGTATGGATTACTGTACAGAAACGCTATCACTTCAAAGGAATGGAACTTTATCACTTTATCTTCAATAACTTAAAAAAATTTTTTTTTCTCCAACTCATTTTATGAGGACAATATTACCTTGTTACCAAAACCAGACGAGTACACTACAAGAAAAGAAACTACAGGCCAATATCTGGGATGAACATAGATCTTCAATAATATACTAGCAAACTGCATTTAACGAGACATTAAAGAGATCCTTTGCCATGATCAATTGGGATTTATCCCTGTGAACAAGGATTGTTCAACAAATGCAAGTCAATATATGTGATCTGCCACATTACATTCTGAAAATGAAGGGCAAAAATCATTTGATTATTTCATTACATACAGAAGAAACATTTGATATAACTCAACAGCAACAGCTTTTCATGAAAAAAACTCAAAATAGGAAGTATAGAAGGAATGTATATCAATATATTAAAGGTGATGTGTTATAGCCCATAGCTAACATCATACTCATTTTGGAAAAGATGAACGTTTTTCCTCTAAGAAGAACACATACAAGAGAGGCCATTCTCATCACTTCTATTCAACATAGTATTAGAAGTCTTATACAGAGTGATTAGGCAAGAGAAAGTAAAAGGCATTTAAATTGCAGTGAAAAAATTAAATTTTCAAGTTGTCCATGTATGCAGATCTTATATATGATCTTATAGACAAAAAAACCTTAGACTCCACCAAGAACTTGTTAGAACTAATTAAAGAATTCAGAAAGTTGCACAATACAAAATCAACATACAGAAATTAATATTTCTGTAAACGAACAACAGAATACCTGGAAAAATAATCTCATTTACAATAGATACAAAAATTACTTAAGTAGGGCTGGTGCTGTGGCATGGTGGATTAAGCCATGCCAGCACTGGTTCAAGTCCTGGATACTCCACTTCCAATCCAGCTGTCTGCTAATGCGCCTGGGAAAGCAGCAGAGGATGGCACAAGTGCTGGCCTTCTGCACCCAGATGAGAGACCTGGATGAAGCTTCTGGCTCCTGGCTTTGGCCTGGCCCAACTGGACTATTGCAGCCATTTGGGGAGTGAATCAGCAGCTGGAAGATAGTTTCCCTCTCTCTGTCTCTCTCTCTCTTTCTCTGTAACTCTTTCAAGTAAATAAATAAATCTTTAAAAAAAATTACTTAGCCATTAATTTACTCAAATAAATGAAAGATTTGTAGACTGAAAATTATAAGCCATTTATGAAAGATATTGAGGGAGACACAAATATAATTCATTGTTCATTGATTGGGAAAATTACTCTTTTTTTGAAATATGGATTCTGTTTCAGTTGAGATTTTGCATTTCCTTTTCAAAAATTTTTTATTTATTTGATAGGCAGAGAGATTGAGGAACAGAGAGAAAGTCTCCTTTCTGCCTCACACCCCAAATACACATGATGCTTTGAGCCTGGAACTCCATGGAGGTCTCCTACATTGGTGGCTGGAACCTAGCTTCTTGAGCCACCACTTCTGCTTCCCAGGGTTTGCATTAGCAGGAAACTGGAGTCAGGAGCTGGGGATAAGTATTGAACCCATGTACTGAGATGTAGTATCCAAGTGTCTTAACTGATGTCTTCACCATTAGGCCAAATGTCCTCCCACAACAATTGTTTTTGTCCAGCTGTCCAACTCAAAGCAATCAACAGATTTAGTGCAATGCCATCAAAACTTCAATGACTTTTTTGATAGAAATAGAAAAAAGCAATGATAGACTGTGTATGGAGCCACAATAGATTCCAAATATCCAAAACAATGTTAAACTAAAGAACAAAGGTGAAGGCATCAAACTACTTGAGTTCAAAATATGCTACAAACCTGTAGTAATAAAACAGCATGATGAGTAGGTATTGTGGTGCAGCAGGTTAAACCGTCACTTGATACTCCCACATCCTGTGTCATTGGTGTCATTGGTTCAGTTCTCAGCTCCTGCACTTCTGATTTCAATTTCCTGATAATGCGCATCATGAGAGGTCCTTGAGCAGGTGATGGATCAAGCACTTGATTCCCCACCACCCACCTGGAAGACCTGGATGGAGTTCCTGGTGCCTGGCCCGGTCCTGGCTGTTGTGGCATTTGGGGATTGAACCAGTAAATTGATTCTCTCTCTCTCTCTCTTGTCTCTCTCTCTTTCTGTCATTCTGTTTATCATATTAAAAAAAAAATCTTAAAAAAAAGCCCAGATGGTATTGACATAAAGACGGACTCAGAGAAGTCAGAAATAAATCCAGGTGTTAACAGTTGATTATTTTTCAACAAAAGTGATAAGGATACAAAGTGGAAAAGTGATGGTTTCTTCAGTGAATGGTGTTGGACTATTCCCAGAAGAATGCAGAAGAAACTGTATCTTTATCTCATGCCATATACAAAATCAATTCAAAATAGATGAAAGACAGATGAACAACCCAAAACTGTAAAAGTACAAGAAAACATTGGGTAAAAGTTTCTTGGTGTTGGCTTGGTTAATAATTTTTTGTATATAATCCCCAAAAAAGTGGAGACACAGTGCAAGCCCAAAGGCAAAACAATCAGTAGAGTGAAAATGAGGAGTCCATCTTTGGAATAGAAGAAAACATTTGCAAATGATTTGTCTGATAAGGAGGTAATATCGAAAATACTTACAAATAAACTCAAAACACTCAAGAAAGGAAGTAAATAGCCTCATTTTTGAAAATAGGCAAAGGACTCCAATAATGTTTCTCAAAAGACGACTTTCAGTTAGCTAAGGATATGAAGAATGCTTAGCCTTACTAACCATGGAGGACATGCAAATTAAAACAACAATGAAATATCACCTTGCACCTCTTTGGATCACTAGTATAAAAAAGACAAAATGACAGGTGATGAAGGTGCAGAGAAAAGAGAAACCTTGTAAATTGGTGTTACCATTATGGAAAACAGCACGGATGTTATTAAAATATATATATATATATATATATATATATATATATATAACCAGCATAGGATCCAGTAGTGTTTCATTACTGGTGATGTATCCAAAGGAATTGAAAATCAGCATTTTGGAGAGATTTCTGTGCTCCCATATTCATTGCAGTATCATTTGCGATAGCCAGAATCTGAACCAATCTCATCAGCAGAAGAATGGATAAAGAAGATGTGGTCTATACTACATTGGAACACTACTTAGTCTTAAAAAAATAAATAAATAAAATAAAAAGGTAACCTGTCCTTTTTTTAACAAGATGGATGATATGATAGATACTACATTATGTGAAATAAGTAAGGCACAGAATGAGAAATAATGATGTGTGATCTCTGATGATGCATGATCTCACTAGAGCAAAGTCTAAAAAATTGATCTAGATGTAGAGAATAGAATAGTGATAATAAGGGGATGGGCTGTAGGTGGTGGGGGAGGTGATGGCTGTTGGAGAGACACTCTTAGTTATATTAAAAGGATCAATAAGAGATTACACTATGAGCATATCACACTTTTTTTATTTTTATTTTATTTTATTTTTTTAACAGGCAGAGTGGACAGTGAGAGATAGAGACAGAGAGAAATGTCTTCCTTTTTCCAGTGGTTCACCCCCCAGTGGCCGCTGCGGCCGGCGCACCACGCTGATCTGAAGCCAGGAGCCAGGTGCTTCTCCTGGTCTCCCTTGCGTTTGCAGGGCCCAAGGACTTGGGCCATCCTCCACTGCCTTCCCGGGCCATAGCAGAGAGCTGGACTGGAAGAGGAGCAACCAGGACAGAATCCGGTGCCCCGACCGGGACTAGAACCCAGTGTGCCGGCGCCGCAGGTGGAGGATTAGCCTATTGAGCCGTGTCGCTGGCCATATCACACTATTTTATAATGAAAAAATAAACTCTTCTAACAGAAATTCTTCCCTCAAAGGTTGTAGAAAAAGAGTACACCTTAATTTTTATCAAGAATGTGATGTACATCACTGACAATCAGCTAAGAGATTGGGAAACTAGGAAGAAATCTCACCATTTTTCAAGCCAAGCAGATAAAACCCCCTACAATCTACATAATTTTTTTATAAGATGGATAACTAGCACCATTTGTCATGCATATTTCATCCTAACTTTATCTGGTAATTGGAATGATTACATGTCAACTAATTGGCTTTATCCAGAGGAAGAACCATCTTCTATCTTTCCATATTCTTTCAAAGAAGCAGTTTTGCCATATGGAACTGTGTTCACATTGAAGATAGGATCCTGCCCTCCTAGAGAAACATGCTATCTCCTTTGATGTTTGCATTTGAAAGAAATGGCCCCAGGTTCTTGAGAAAGACACCTCTGGGTCATAAATCTGACAAAAGCCCATCAGGCTTTGTGAAAGAATTTATATACATTTCAAAAGGAGTAGAAAGTACTTTACAATTCCACATTTTATAATTTTCATAGAAAATTAAGCTTCTGAGTTATGATTTGCCAACACCTGAAACATGTTAATCCTTTCCTGCCTTCTTGGAATAGAGGCCTGAAATCTTGTGATCCTTTGTTCTTTGTGTCCAGCTAATCTAATTCCCTGCTGAATTGTCACATATTTCCAGCTACATTGTTCTTATTTGATAAGAATTCACTACACATTTCTTTACCTACTCCTGTTTCCCTACCTCATCTCTCCCTTCACAAGGGTCTTAACAGATGTCAGCTCAAACATTCTTGTATTAAAAAGTTGTCTTCTATACTGGATTTTAAGCTGCATGAACATAGTTGTGTATCAGCTTTTGTCCACCATTAATTTATATCAACTTTAAATTATTTCTTCTTGAATGCAGGGTAAGCCCTTACTAATCTTTCGAGATGAATAAATAATAAAGAATAACACAAAAATAGCTAAATTTTTTAGAAAGTAAAAGAGAATGTAATTGAATGTTTATCAGATTTCTCAACAGAAAAGCTTTTCATGGCGCGCGGGGTGGGGGAAGACTGTAGAACTACTTTCTTTAAGAAATAGAGGGGCCATTTTTTGGCGCAGTGTGTTAAGATGTGGCCATCCCAGATGAGCTGTCCACTGACAGCTTCATTTCTAAACCAACTTCTTGCTATTGTGCATGGGAAAGCAGTGGAAGATGGTCCACGTACTTGCAACCCTGCCACTCACAAGGGCAGCTGGATGGAGTTCCAGGCTCCTTGCTTCAGACTGTCCTATCTCTGGACACTGTGGCCATTTGTGGAGTGAGCCAGCGAATGGTAGATGGATCTCTCCCCCTCCATCTCTCAATAACTCTGCCTTTCAAATAAATAAATATTAATAAAATGGAAAACCGGATGTAACATGTCTTGTGTACATACACATTCAAATCAGAAGGCAAATGCACTAGAGCAATGCTAATGGGTTAATTGTTGTATTTAAAACTTTCTTTCAGAGAAAATTTTGCAAAGAATTTCATGAACAATCCAAAAAAGTTTGAAACTCTTTATTTATTTGGGAGGCAAAGAAATAGAGGCAGAGACAGAGAGACGGAAACCCCCATTTGCTGGCTCGCTCTCCAAGTGCCCTCAAGGATCAGGAGAGGACTTGGTTGGAGTTAGGAGCTGAGAACTGAATTTAGGTCTCTCATGTGAGTGTCGGAAACTCAAATACTTCAGCTTCCACTAATTGCTTCCCAGTGTCCAAGTCAGCAGGAAACGGGAGTTAGGAGCTGGAGCCAGGTATTTGACCTAGGTTCTCAGGTGTGTGACATAGCTGTCTTAAATGCTAGGATAAGCATCCACCCAACAGGAATTTCTTTACTTTGCTAAGGGGAATATAAATTTGTACAATCCTTTGCAAAAATGATTAGTCAGTATTTATCAAGATTCTTGAAATATTCCTGCTCTTTGACCAACTAAATCGACTTCTGGAAATCTACCCTAGGGAGGTAATCTGAAACTCCATAAGTATCAGCTTTACTTATAAATATGTTGAATAGGTACTATTCATTTTCTATAGTGTAAAACTGGAAGCATTCTAAACACTCAAAATTGTGAACTGACTTATCAGTTTATGAAATATGTCTGTTCCGTGTAGGCATGAAATATAACAACATGGGAAAGGGGCCTTTCACATCATTTTATTATTGTCAAGTTATGCATAAATATTAGAAGTCGATAACAAAGAATATTCCATGTAATTCCTATGACCTGTGTCACAAGTAAATTGCATATGGAAGACTCATTGCAAAGACACTTCTAATGGGCTTTAAAAGCTCTTATTCAGGTGAGATTAATTTGAGGAAAGTATTCAGTGAATACTTTTCTTGTAAATAAAATAACTGTTATTTCCCTACTTTTTTTTAAAGTTAGGCTTGTCTTGATTATGTGTATCTCACTTGTATATAAAATAAATGTCTTTCAAAAATAATTACTTTGTGAGGAATAACAATGTGTCACCACATTACTTAAATTATGTATAAACCTGTGTGATGGAATTAAACTTTTGCATCTGAACATTTGTACATAATGAACAGTTCACAACATACATTTGATTCAGTGTGTATTTTCCAGTCTTACTCTTTTTTTTGTACAAAATAATAAAAAATATATTTTAGCTCTGAAAGAAGATGCATCCTGAATGTGTAAAGGGAGAAATAAGTAGAAAACCATCAGGGAAATATTTAGAAAAAAAAAGGATATGAGATGAATCATGAGCTCATTTGGTTTAGAATTTTGTCTTCTTACACTTAGTTTACAGCCTATTTGTTTTTGGTTTTATTTTCTAGGAAAATTATTGACTAACCTGAAAGACAATAGAGACTTTGGTTGATTAAACTTTACTTGGCTTGTTGTAGTGGTTGTGAGACTATTATCTCTCTCATTCTCCTACAGGTACTGCAAGCCAAAAACTACTAAAACAAAACAAGAAATCACACACACACTTTTTAGGGATTTTTAGGGATCTTATTAAATGATGTTAGATATAATGTCTTTACAACCTTGTTAATTGATACTGTGAATTTTTTCAGGTTTAAATGTTTGAGTTTGCTTGGCATACATGATTTGAATGTGCGCATTTTCATATGATAGCTGAGAATCACATATATTCCTTCATTTTCTTCTGCAGAGTTAAGATGGGTAGGTGCTTCTGCTGAGGAAATTTCTTGACTTCATTATGTTATGTCATTTTTCTGATTGGAAATAAAATCACTCACTCATGCTATTATAATATCAGTTTGCACTTAAAGAGCACTTTTTGGAAAGTGAAAGACATCATCCTCTTTGCCAGGATGCTAATTTGTAGCATTTTGGTGACAACAAAGAGATAAATATTACAGAACATTCCCTGTCAGGATGTTTAATCTCTTACATTTTGCCACATAAGAATAATTGAATCTCATGGCTTTTTCTCAATAATTCTGAAAGACATTCTTTGACAGAGAAGTTTGATTTTATTGGGAATGCAAGTTATACCTAAGAATAAAAAGTATGTTTTTATTTAAAACAATATAAAGGGAGCACTGATCTGACAGTCTCCTTGATCAATTAATTACCTGACTTATTCTAAATAAACCTTCAGAAAAATCAGTCTTTTTAAGTCTCCCCTTTTAAGTAATCTTGTACTGTTTTTTATATCACTCTTACGAGATTAGATGATTCTGTAGTAAACAAAATGGAATCATTTTGCTGTTAATTAATTAATCTTCTATGTGTGTTGGGCCAGATTGTCATTTTTCTTGTCAGCTCACTATTTATTTTTCTGTGGAGATCATGTTGAGTCGTAAACTTTGTATGAGGAGAATATCCACAGGGGCCATGAAAAATCATATCTTGAGTGTTAATTAAGACCAAGCTGCAATGTAGTGCGATCATTATATTCCTCCAGAAGTTGTATAACATGCTCTTTGCTATGTTTTTAAATTAATTCACACTCAAAATTATGATAAAAATCTAAATACTATTAGAATTCTGGGAAAATGAGATTTTATGTCATCTCTGCATGTCTGTAAAATAGGAATGTTTTAACTTTTAGGAACTGTAAGAAAGACTGGAACAATGGAGAAACTTGTGATTTTAGTGTTAAAACCATCGGTAGTTCTCTTTCAAAAAACGGTTGGGAGGGGTTTATCCATCCAGGAAATACAGGAGTGTTATTTTAGAGTTAGAGCATCGTCTCTTTGATTCTCATTGGCAAAAATCTATTTCCCTTCTTTCCTTACCTTCATGCTTACTTTATTCAAGTTTAAGAAAGGATTGCAATTGGGTAGGCAACCTTGTGACAACTTACTAGAAAACCTAGGAGGTCAGCCGAATTGGCAAGAGTTTAAGGTTCATTATATTTATAAGTATTTCTGATACATCACAGAATCACGCCAATTTAATGTAATAGCCAGATTCTCGTTATGTTCTGTACTCTTCAAAATAAAGCTCACATGTTGTGATAAGTTATAGGCTCAATTCAGGGATATCCACCAGGGGAGGTAGAAGAGTGACCCTTTCTCATCACAAAAGAGAAAAGGGTAAAGCTTATGATGTGAAAGCTATTTTCAAATGCCAGGAAATACTAACCCAATGGGGGAAGTGACCACCATGTTTGTTTAGGATGTGTAGTAGCCTTTTTTTTTTTTTTTCAAACAAAACAAAACAAAGCAAAAAACTAGTACTAAATATAGCCCACAGTGGATCCTTTATACATAAAAATAATTGGGGAAAAAAAACACCCCTTTTTTTGTTCATGATTAAGATCAACAACACTAAGGTGCTATGAAAAAAATGCGTAGAGCTGTAGTAAAACATGAAGGAAGACTTTTCCCATAGTAAGAAGCTGATGTCATTTCAGTGAGATGGGTACCAGCCACTGCCTCTGAGTGTCAGTGCTGACTCTGTATCTGTCATGGATGATTCAGAGGGTGTCTCTGGAAGAAACAGAAGGGCATAGTGTCTAAAGGTAACTGTGTCTCCTTGCTTGACATGTCCCTGATATGCAAAAACTGCACTCACCAAAATCTCAATGAAATAGCAAAGCAATCAGTTTATTTTATAATCCTCTTACTCATCAGAATTCCTTTCCTTTTTTAAAAAACCAGTTCTTCCCTTTTAACACTCTAGAACTCCCCACATCTACCTGCCACACATACAGTTGTCCTATTCCATATTTGCTTATTCTTTTACAATTTTACATTTTTTAAAAAAGATTTATTTATTTATTTGAAAGGCAGAGTTACAGAGAAGCAGAGGCAGAGAGAGAGGGGTCTTCCACCTCCTGGTTCATTCCCCAGATGGCTGCAGTGGCTGGAGCTGGGCTGATCTGGAGCCAGGAGCTTCCTCTGGGTTTCTCATGCAGGTTCAGGGACCTAAGGACTTAGGCCATCTTCTATTGCTGTCCTAGCACATAGCAGAGAGCTGGATTGGAAGTGGAGCAGCCAGGACTTGAACCGGTGCCCATATGGGATGCCGGTACTGCAGGCGGCAGCTTTACCTGCTATGCCATAGTGCTGGCCCCCAAATTTTAGATTTTAAATTTATGTTTTGTTCCTCAAACCAAAATCCAAATAGCTCTTTGTGTCATGTTTTTGTACTACAGTCTGATGAAAGCAATTTAACAGGAGTTATGGATTTAAGACAAAACCCAGGGGATATTTCAGCATGAGTTAATCCTCATCAATCTCTCAGTGTAGGCATGGCAGGGGCCAACACAGGCAGCTTCTCAGCTTCACTTCCATCCTGGAGGCCAAGCTGAGCCTGTGTACTTCCTTCTTGGAGTTCCCTAGAGAGGAGCAGTGCTGTAAAAACATGAAGCATGAACTCTGAACTAGACTGGTACAAATTCTGCAAATATCTGAAATCATGAATCATAAATATAATAATCTGAGGAGTGTCTTACATTTAGAAAAATACCACTAAGAACATAGTCTTCCTGTGTTGTTAAATTTTCCATGGGTCCTGCATGAATTTACCCTGGACAATCTCTCTCCTTCCTAGTATCTTTGTTTTCTCTTCTACTGCCTCCTCAGAATTTGGTTTGGAGAACAGAAGCAACCTCCTGAAGAAAATAGAGGTTCCCATAATAACTGAGCAGAAAGGGAATGGAAGAGAGAAACAGAGCATGTTCAGTTTTCTGGTGTCTGGTGGTTGATTTATTTTTGAACCTCTGCAAGTGATCTTGTGCTTATTTTTAAGCCTGCGTACATGGGTAAAATACAAATGTGGTCTAGGTTGAAAATTCTAAATTGTGTCCCGTATGACAACACACAAGACAACATATTGGAGAAAAGACTAAAAGGCTAAAGATATATTCTTGATTTTGATATTCATTTACGGCATAAAATAGAAATAGCATATAATAGAAATTACTGTGCATAGTGTAAAGACATACAGTTTATCTGACAGTGGGATCACAAATTGTATCAGATTTAAAATATGCACTGTCCATTCTGAATATTTTTTAACATGATTCTTGAAGCAAAACAGGAAAGAGAATCTAGGCAATTCAGATGTTTGATTTTTCCAAATAATTTGCCAGGATCTTTTGGTTTAATTTTTGCCACATCACTCCTGCTGAGAAAGCGCATACATTTTGAAATTTAGTCTATTTGAGCAATGCTGTTTTTCTCTTTAAGCTGGTAATAAGCATATGGGAGTGGGATTGAATTAGAGACAAGCTGTTGGTTTTTATTGAACACTCAAAAAATGTTTAAGGTATCAAAAAAGTTTTAACTGTCCAGTGATGGGCTAACATTTGTTGGAAGTTTGATAAGTTGTTGTAAAATAATTCTGATGTGGAGCTTATGGTAGAAACAGTGTGACTGTGGTGTATTTCATAGTTGGGGTTGTGATTAGTAACACTTGGCCATGAGAGTTACTAAGTTCTAGTTTTCAAGGAACAGAATTAAGAACCAGATTGGAATAATGCAGTTCTCTCAATGGCAGGCAGCCAGAGGATTGTTACCACATCTGTCTTATCATTCTTTTGCTATCTTTTGGCTTATTATGTTTAGAATCACATAATTAGGAACAGCATGTTTAGAACCTGCACCTCTCAGTAAGATGTTGAACACCTGTAGAACACACATTAGAGATATTAAGTGATTTTTGAAGGATATAACTTTAAGATCGTCTGTTGAAAAATCGAGTGTGTATCTAAAAGGCAGTCAGGAATTGAGAAGCTCAGACTTCACTTTCTTCCCTTTGACACCAGAGAAGCACCACCATTTCACATTGTTGATTCTTATGCTTACTCTTCATTTGCAAACTGACTGGACTGAACAAGAAGTCTGCTTCCAATTCTAGACCAGAGAAAGGAATTAGGCAGGCTTAGATCCTTGTCTCTAGGCCATTCTCACCTCCCTTTCATTGTTATTCTGCCCTCTGACTGACTTGCTGCTCATTTTCTTTTTGTTACATGCATCACATCCCTACCTTAGAGGATCAGTAGAATTCTTATAAGCTTATTAATGGTTGTATGTTTTGTAGCTTGCTGTTTAGTTTAACCCCCATTGATATAAGCAGGTCCTGTTCAATGAAACTTTGATTTCAGATAAAAATAAAAAAATAAAA
Source organism: Lepus europaeus (assembly GCF_033115175.1). NCBI lineage: Eukaryota > Metazoa > Chordata > Mammalia > Lagomorpha > Leporidae > Lepus > Lepus europaeus. The sequence continues at coordinate 12,944,884 of NC_084840.1, read as the reverse complement.
ACTCACATTGGATCTGTATAACAGAAACCACTAGGTTCTTAACATTTCTGTATGCATTGTAAGAATCACCTGAGTGGTTGAAAATGCCCAGTTGCAGCTTGATCCCACTCCCTTTGGTGTGCATTTTAAACAAATAATCCAACAGATTATGGCACTAGTTGAGAAACATTGTTCCAGGAGTTTTCAATGTAACCAGAATTTTAAAAGAAATTAGATCAGGTCATAAGTAGACTAGAAATGAAATACTTGATGTTTATGATACTGTGAGTCAAGTCACATAATAAAGTTGTACATGATTTTACAAACATAATAAAAATGTGATAAAATTGCATGTAATTTTACATTATGATTTAATATAAAGTTATTATTATAGTTATTATTTATGTCACTCTGTACTGGGGGAAGTTGTTTTGAGTGTTCCAAAAAGTATGAGTTGGAAACTTAATCCCAGTGCAGCAATGTTGGGAACTGGGGCCTAATGGGAGATGTTTAGGTCATGAGAGCTCCACATTTGTTAATGGATTAATGCTGTTTTTTTTTTTTTTTTTTTTGGACAGGCAGAGTTAGACAGTGAAGAGAGAGACAGAGAGAAAGGTCTTCCTTTTCCGCTGGTCCACCCAAATGGTTGCTACGGCCGGTGCGCTGCACCGATCTGAAGCCAGGAACCAGGTGCTTCCTCCTGGTCTCCCATGAGGGTGCAGGGCCCAAGCACTTGGGCCATCCTCCACTGCCTTTCCGGGCCTCAGCAGAGAGCTGGACTGGAAGAGGAGCAACTGGGACAGAATCCGGTGCCCCAACCGGGACTAGCACCCGGATTAATGCTGATTTTAAAAGGGTTTAAGGCTGTGAATTTGTTTTTTTTTTCTAAGGGAATGGGTTTATTGGGGAAAACCCTTACAGACCAGAGTGAAGGGGCGGCAAAGGAAAAAGAGAAGGAGACTGTAAGAGAGAGAGAGAGAGAGAGTCAGAGAGGAGGAGAGAAGCCAAGAGAGGCCAAGAGAGCAGGGAGCAGAGCCAAGAACAGGCCCCTTTAAAACTTTGCCTGAGGAGCAGGGAATCCCATTAGGATGGGGGTGGAGCCTGGCTCAGGTAGCTGGGCTGTGCAGCCACCTGGCTAAACTATGCCAGTTTCCTAACATTCCCCCTCTTTTGTTTTTTATAAAGCAGGATTTGTATGGGGTTACATTAGTCCCAAAAGTCCAGGATGGGTAGAGGGACAATGATCTGTCTTTAGAGCTACTTCCTGCTGACATAGGGCGACGGATGTACTCTTCGCTGGCGTGGGGCGATGTCTCAGGCCGCAGTCTCCTGTGGGGAGCCCAGTATAATCCCGTAGCAGCATTTGGTTGACCGCCTGGTTGCTGAAGGCCTCGTTTGGTTCCATTATAACCTGCTGTAAACACTTAGACACTGTAGTATAACAGACAGGGTGAGAATAGTAACCAATGATCCTAAGAGTAGCATTAACCGGGTAATGAGAGGATTTCATAGAAAGGAAATGGGGGGGGGGTCCTCTGGACCCTTGTGGGGGACAGTTTGATGGATATGGCTTAAAGCTGATTCCAGCCAAGACTGGGAAAAAGGGCTGTGAATTTGATTTTTGAGTCTCTTGCCTTTCCATCTTCCGCCATGGGATGACACAGCACAAAAGCCCTTACAAGATGTGAGTTTCTCAGTCTTGAACTTCCCAGCCTCTTGTATGGTAAGAAATACATTTCTTTTCCTTATATATTGCCCAGTCTGTGGTATTCTGTTGTAGTAAGGTAAAATTTACTGAGACATGGACCTATCACATGTAGAATAATTCTATTACTTCTTTCTTGGGAAAAGTAACATGATAATCCACTTTTGGAATACTTAATAAGCCTTTCATGCATAAAAATTGTATTAAAATAGAGAAAATGAAAAAAACGAACTTCCAAAATTATACGTTTTATCTAGCAACAGAGTAGAGAATTTCTCCTTTATCAGAATGCAATATCCAAAGGAAAGTTTGATAAAAACAACTCTTCCTTTAGTTACCACAGAAGGACCATCCAATGAACTTATAATCTTTATTTTATGATCTATAATTTAAGAAATTTCCCCTCACATCTTCATTTTCACATCTTGTAAGTGTTCTCTTTATTTAATGAACAACTCTACAAAATTCCTTAAAACCTATGATTCAGTGTGTTGTGGTAGTCACTGGGAGATGCTGACTGTCTGGGCCCACTCCAGACCTGCAACATCTGAATCTGCATTTTGGAAGATCCTTAGCTGATTTGAATATTTTTTTTTTAAATTTGAGAAGCAGTGCCTTAAAATATTGTTTTTCTGGACTCTACCACATTGAAGTTTATTTCTAGTATGTTACCTTATAAAATTATGAATTTTTGTTAATGATTTTTTAAAAGATAGCTGTATCCATGTTCAAATTATGCATGTCCATTTAAGACATAAAAATACTACAAAGGGCAGATGTTTGGCACAGAAGTTAGGATGCAAGTTGTTAGACCTACATGTGTATGATAGACCCTGTGTTAAAATCTTGGCTCCACTTAAAATCCAGTTTCTTGATAATGTGCACCCTTGGAAGCAGCAGTTCATGGCTCAAGTACCTGGGTTTCTGCCACCCATGTGGGAAACCTGGATTGAGTTTTGTGTTCCTAGGTTGGCCATGGTCCAGCCCCAGCTATTGTGGGCATTTGGCGAGCGAACCAGCAGATGGAAGATATTTCTGTGTCTCTGGCTCTGTCTCTTCCTTTCAAATCAAATAAATAAATAAATGAAAATTTTAAAAAGAAATAAAAATAACACAAAACAAATAAGGAAACTCATTCAATACTCAGTAAATTTATTAACATGCTAATTTCAGAATATCTATATAAGTAGCTGAATAAAACAAATAGAAATAGGGGTGGATGAGCCTATGGGTGTATGTATGGGGAAGAGTGAATTTTTTTGAATAGAATCATTCCTTGTGTAAAATTTTTTAATGAAAGTTGTTAATTTTTCTGACTTTTGAATTATTCAGAATGAAAAAGGCAAAATTTAAGTGAAATTGATGGTACTGCTGAACTTGAAGTGTTTCTTTCTAAGAAGAGTATTAGGTTTTACAAGTCTTCTAAGATACAATAACATTTAGAGATGGATATGTTTCAAGTGTAGACATCTGTTGTCTGTCCAATGAAAGATGAGAAGTATCCACACTGCCTCACACTCCCACCTCACAATTTTGTTTCTTCAAAACATTTTTTTGGTAATGGCATGGATTCCAGTATTCACATTATGTTCTACAATCACAATGTCAACAGTGGTTTAAGCTTACTTCTATACTTTGGTGTGTAATTATCTCACCTACGAGTACCTACTATTGCATTTTCCATCTGAATTTTTTTTCTTCAGATTTATTTTATTTATTTGAAAGAGTTACAGGGAGAGGTAGAGACAGAGAGAGAGGTCTTCCATCTGCTGATTCACTCCCCAGATGGCCGCAATGGCTGGAGCTGAGCCTATCTGAAGCCAGGAGCCTGGAGCTTCTTCTGGGTCTCCCATGCTGGTTCAGGGGCCTGAGCACCTGGGGTATCTTCTACTGCCCTCCCAGGCCATAGAGAGAGCTGGCACGGAAGAGGAGCATCTGGGACTAGAACTGGTGCCCATGTGGGATGCTGGCGCTTCAGGTCAGGGTGTTAACCCGCTCTGCCACAGCACCAGCCCCCATCTGAATTTTAATTTCAATTCATTGCTTACATGCAAAGATTTAATTAAATAATTTTGTTCTCTCTCCAAGAAAATTTAATGAATATTGTTTTAACTACTTTCATGCTTGAAAATATATGTTGCCTTTATGCTGGAAGACCAAATTTTGAGGATATGCAATTCTTCTGTTGCCTTTGTTTTGTAACACTGAAGTTATGTTCTGGGTTCTCAGGCATTGATTGTTTCCTTTTGTTTTTTGGACAGACAGAGTGGATAGTGAGAGAGAGAGACAGAGAGAAAGGTCTTCCTTTTTGCCATTGGTTCACCCTCCAATGGCTGCTGCAGCCGGCACATCGTGCTGATCCGAAGCCAGGAGCCAGGTGCTTCTCCTGGTCTCCCATGGGGTGCAGGGCCCAAGGACTTGGGCCATCCTCCACTGCCTTCCCGGGCCATAGCAGTGAGCTGGCCTGGAAGAGGGGCAACCGCGACAGAATCCGGCGCCCCGACCGGGACTAGAACCCGGTGTGCCGGAGCCGCAAGGCGGAGGATTAGCCTGTTAAGGCACGGTGCCGGCCTATTGATTGTTTCCATGGAGAAATTTCAGATGACTCTTATTTCCCTATCTTCTCTTTCTACATTACTGAATATATATTAAATTCTTATTCTGTGGGATTTATTTTTATAATTTACTTTTTTTTGGTGGTGCATGAATGTGCTTCAGTTACTAAAAATTCAAATTATTTTTCTTTTATTTATTTATTTATTTTTTGAGAGGCAGAGTTAGACAGTGAGAGAGAGAGAGAGAGAGACAGAGAGAAAGGTCTTCCTTCCGTTGGTTCACCCCCCAATGGCCACTGCGGCCGGCATGCTGCGGCTGGTGCACTGTGCTGATCCGAAGCCAGGAGCCAGGTGCTTCCTCCTGGTCTCCCATGCCGGTGCCACAGGTGGAGGATTAGCCTGGTGAGCCATGGCGCCAGCCCAAGTTATCTTTCTGTATAACTTACTTTGATAATATTCTTCGTGATTTTTTTTTTCTTCCTCATTTTACTTGCTATCTGAGTTTTCGGATTTTTTTGTTTTATTTTGTTGTTCCATTCTTGTAGTAGATTTTATAATAGGTCAGAGGTTTCACTTTTTAGTCTCTGATGCTCATGTTTTTCTTTCTATGATACCAGTGCTCTTTTGAGAATTAGCACCAACCTTCAGTTTCAGAGATGAGCTAGGATATCAGGTGGCACAAGTTACAAACAAAGGTGACTTAGAACACACTCAAGAGTTGTGGCAAGGTATCCATCTGTTGGTAATAGAAATGTTAAATTGATGGCCTCTGTGACTAGAAGGCCCATATGCTCCACAGAATAGAAGACTAGCTGATTACTCTCCACCTCTCAGAACATGTGTGAGGGCTGGGAGTGAACAGCCTGGCAACTCACTGGGCAAATGTTATAGAATTCCTTTTGGAGAATGGAAAATGTTCTAAAGTTGGCTTTGGTGATTGTCATACAACTCTGTGAATAAACTGACAATTATTGAATTGCATACTTTGAAAAGGTAAATTGTATGTTAGGTAAATTAAATTGCAATTAAATCATTAGAAAAAGTGCCATGTTGGTGTGACTTTGGGTTCTGCTTCTAGATTTCTCTTTGGTCACCCATCGTGATTTGCACCCCTGCCAGCGTATTCCTGTTTCCCCAGGGTCATAGCTTCTCTCCTGTGTACTGTTGGAAAGTTCTTCTTAAGCACTCCCTCTTTCTCCACACCAGTAATTCATTTCATGGCGGTGGTGAAGGAAGATGCTAAGTGGAAGAAGATGGTTTTATTCTTTCCTGCTTCCTTAGATTTCATAGTCACTCTGTAACAATATATTGCTTGCTGCCTGTGTAAGTAAAAATCTGAACCTGACTGGTGGTGGGTTTGGGGCTCTGGAAACATCTCATAATTCACACCCATTGTAGCTTCTGTTGGTAGCTTTTTCTTGCCTGGAGAAAATATAAATATATTTGAATTAAATTATATGCTGTCCAAACCTACTAGGCCATTGGGAAGTCCACTGGGCTTTTTTTTTTAAAGTCTTTTGTTAAGAATGAAGATTAATGTTTTCTGTTTCTTCTCTCATTCAGAAAAACACTTCACAAAGGTTAGTTTTAAATTCAAACTTCGTCAAGTTATTATTTCAGAATTTTTTTTTCCCTCAACTGTTCAAGTCTTGAGGAAAATGCTACTGCTTGGACTCACAGGACACATTATTTGTATTATAAAACAAATGTACTACAGGGATCCATCAAAGGGCCAGGTCTGCCAAGGTGCCTTTATGCTGCCCAGAGCATTCTTTTTCCAGTGAAATCCATGTCTGAAACAAATTAAATGAAATGCCTGCTCCGTGAGAATATGGAATCCAATTAAAGAAAGTGATCAAAGCATTTAAGTGTTCCTGATGTTCAGTAATTCCTTTTCAGATTAGAGACATATTAGGCAAATTTGTTTTCAATTTGTAAATCTAAAATTCCCCAAGTTACCCTTTTTATCTTTCTAATTGAGGTCTCACTTATAAGTAAAACATTCTCACTTCCAGAAGAGCATTATTAGAATCTTAAAATTTTGAATTTTAAAAAGTATTTATTGCTGAATAGGTAATATTCACATAGTTTAAAAACTTAAAATATATGTAAATAGGAAAGAACAAAAATTCTTTATGATCTTGACTCTATCCAAATTGTATTTCTGAAGACAGTTTAGTTGAGTTTTCTATTTCCATTGAATGCTTCAAGAGATATTCTGTATATTTGGAGTTGGACATATATTCTTTTTTGTATATAAATGATAGTGGCTATTTTGTTTGTTTTGAAAAATTCTTTTTTCACTTTACAGAATGTAGTTTATTCTGTAGTAAACTATGTAGTCTACTTTACAGCTGTAGTTTGACTATGATTTGGATCTCCAACTCATGCAGATAGTTGAACCTCAAAGTCCTAAGTTGATTGTACTATAAGCATGTAATCTTAGTCCAATTATGATGTTTAGTAAGTCCTTACATCATTGGTGGCAAGTCACTGGAAGGTAGTTTTATTTTATTTTTTTAAATCTGTTCTTTGTGTCAATTATCCTTTTTTTCTTTTTTTTAAACATTTATTCATTTGAAAGTCAGAGTTACCAGAGAGAGAAGGAGAGGCAGAAAGAGAGAGAGGTCTTCCAGGTCTCCCACGTGGGTACAGGGGCCCAAGGAATTGGGCCATCCTCTACTACTTTCTCAGGCCATAGCAGAGAGCTAGATCAGAAGTGGAGCGCCCTTATGGGATGCCAGTGCTGCAGGAGGTGACTTTACCTGCTGCGCCGCAGCGGAGGCCCCAAGGAAGGTAGTTTTTGTGACATGGTTTGTTGTAGAAGCCCTGTTGAGTTTTTTTTCCCTCCTCTCCAGCACCCCCCGCCCCCCCTTCTTCTTGGCTCACCATGTGATCTTTCCTATGTTTGTCTTCTACATCTGTTGCCCTTACCACTTGCCAAACTAATGGGACTATGAAGCCCAAACTGTGAGCTAAAATAAACCTCCTTCCTTCCCAAGTAGCTTGTGTCAGGAATTTAGTTGTAGTGAAGAAAAACTGACTAATACAACAAGAGGTCTTGGAGATATTTTCTCAACAGCACTTTGAAGTTTTTCATGTTTTTAATATGTGCAATGTAATTTTTGTGTGATTGTGCCATGAGTTATTGACACAGTGACATTGAATGGCTACTCTGGCTGCTTTGTGAAGTCATTTAAGTTGTGTGTATGAAAAATTTGATAATTTTTTTTACTGAATGGTATCTCTTGGTATATATACACATCATTTTTTTTTTTTAAATCATGAATACACTGACGAACACCAGGCTGTTTTTAGTTTTATACCACTGTAAATAAAGCTGCTGTTAATATTTGTGTGTAGAGTTTTGTGTGCACATGGACTTTGATTTCTCTGGCATTTACATTCTCATTAGCAAGAAGTATATGGGAGCTGGAGTTTTCTGAATTCACATAGTGTGTAGTATGGTTGCTGTTTTTTTTTTTTTTTAACCTTCCTGATAAGTATTTAGTGGACTGATTTTTGAAACATCAAATCACATTTCATACATTAAGAATCATTCACAAAATTACACATTTTAGCAGACATCCATTTTTCTAACATAGGATGGTTCTTCAAAGATAAAAAGCCAGAGGTAATTATGCTTTGCGGTTTCCTTTATTGTTTTGATTTTTTATCTGGACTTCTTTTATTTTCTGGTATTTTCTTTTACACCACAGTGTTACCTCCTCAGACTTGAGAGTGTTGAGATGGAAGTAACTCTGATTTTTTGCTACTCAATCTGACAAAATTTGTGGTCCCATGACTGTATAGCAAGTGACTTCAAATCGATAACGCCCCATGAGATGTACACAAGAGATTTTACTGAAATTAAACTTTAGTCTTCTGATTTTAGAATCTTCACAATTGCAGTATGTTAAAATGTTAATTCTCTTAGATATTGCCGAGAAACAGATGGGATAATTATCTACATATCAAATATAATTGTTTGGAAGCGACAAATTAAACCATGAACCAAATTTCTTATGCATGGAGCTTAATTCTAGGAAATTCACTTCAAGATTATTGAGGCAATAGCTTTCAAGTCCACCCAAATTATATTTTAATATTTTGCATTTATTTTGATAAATTGTTATAACTTAATATTAAATATCACCATCTTTTCTTCTGTTACTCTGCCTTGCATTCTCTCCAGTCCTTTGTGTTTCACCTGCTTTTATTCTGGATGACTCTTACTCTTTAGATCTCTGTTTCTTGGTCATTTGCTCGATAAGGGATTTCTCTAGGTTAAATTCTCCTTTTATGTTTCCTCAGTTGTTGTTACATGACGTTTCTAATAGCAGTTCCTCAGTAGCAATCATTCTTTGACAGAATCGCTTGTTTCTTTGTGAGGAGGAGTGGGTATTTTTTGCTTATTGCTGTTTTCCCAGTGCCATCCTGAGTCCTTTACCTATGATAGGCACCCAGTAAATCTATGTTCATTTTTTTTATTGGTCGAGGAATGAAATAAGACTTCAAAATACCAGTCTCTAATTTCCATGTACTTATTCATTCTTCAGTATGTTTTCATTCTGAACTCTCATTTCTTTGGGGATGAACTCAGAAGGGGGAATTATGGGCCAGTGTTATGGTGCAGGTTAAGCTGCCACTTGTGATGCCTGCATCCCAAGTTGAGTGTTGGTTTGAGCCCCAGCTACTCTGCTTACTATCCAGCTTTCTGCCAATGCAGCTGGGAAAGCAGTGAAAGATGAGCCAGGGATTAAGATCCATGCTACCAACATGGGAGATGAGGATGGAGTTGCAGGCTCTTGGCTTCAGCTTGGCCCACACATTACTGTGCAGCCATTTGGGAAGTGAACCAGCAGATGAAGACCTCTGTCTCTCCCCTTTCTCTGGTGCTCTGTCTTTCAAATAAATACATAAATATTTTTAAAAAGAAAGAATTATATAAGGAAAAGGGAATACTGTAGGAAGTTGTCCTGGGATCTAGTTTCTTGTGATTGTTTTCAGTTATCCTAGATTTATATTATAGCTCCATCTCCTTTATCCAGTATTCTATCTTTGCAGTATCACACATATAAAAAAATGTCTAAGTCTTTAGTTCAGTGCTTTCTAAAGTTTTAGATCCCTAAGTTAAATGGTATCAGTTGCTCTCTTTTCTTGTATTGAAAAGATGATGTAAGTTTGTAGCTATGTCTATGTAATGCTAATGTATATTTGGGTCAACTTATGGAAAGTCATTAAGAAATTCTAATTAGATTAAAAGTACGTTTTAGAAACTATGTTCTTTTAGTAAAATGTTGGGTGGAGTTTAGCTAATTATTTAAGTCTTTAAATCATGATTTTTAAACTGTAGAGAGCGTGTGTTTGGCTTGTACCCATATTGAAGTGTTTGGGTTTGATTTCCTGCCCCAGTTCTTGACTCCAACTTCCTGTGAATGGAAAACCTGAGAGGCAGTGGTGATGGAACCAGTATTATGTTCCTGACACTCACTGGGAGACCTGGATTTAGTTGCTGCCTCCAGGCTGTGGCTTTGGCCTAGCCTTGATCATTAAGGGCATTTGGGGAGTGAGTCAGTGGATAGGAGCTCTCCATCTCTCTGTTTTCTGTCTGTCTCTCTGAATCTCAAATGAGAAAGGGTGCTTTTATAAATTGTATTGGATGCTAGACACTTTTTATATTTTATTTCACAAAGGGAAATGATTATGCTTATATCATTATAATATGTGCACAATAATAATGTGTTTGATCACATTATTTTAAAGCCACATAATACTTGAAAATTATATCATATTTACACATGTTAATGATTAATATCAATATAAGGGCATAGCAGAAAGTCTTTCTTCAAATCTTGTCTTCTAACTACTCAATTTTCATCCACACCCTCAATCAATACACATTATTTTCAGCTTAATGACATTACCTGATCTGATAGGAAGTGGAATGATTAAACATTAGAGTGTGTTATCATAAAATTAATAAATACTCATAATCAACAGGTGAATTCTCTTAAAATCTTTCTAAAAAATCTTTCTAAAATGTAACAAAATAGGTAATGGCAGATGATAGGATATCCTACTTGCTGGATCAACAGACTTGCCGTGTAAAGGACCACAGTAATTGTTTGTGCTCTGCAGACTGTGAGGTTTCTAAATAACTACTCATCTGTGGTGTTGTAAGTTACAAGCATTCTCAGACCATATACAGATGAATGAGCATGTTTGTCCTCCTATAAAACTTTATTTATGGCCACTGAAATTTGATTTTCATGCAATTTTAGCATGCTATAAAATATTATTCCTCTTTGGATTTGTTTTCACTCACTTAAAAATAAAACAACTATTCTTAGATCACAGATTTTAAAAAAGGCAGTGAGTGGACAGGATTTGACCTTTGGTCTACAGCAAAATATATTGTTGGATTCTGTAATACAATTAATTTCGTTTCTGATTTTTTGTTTCTTAACTTATTCAATATACTGATTTTTCAAAATATTTATTGAATTTTTTGTCTTGGATATTCCATTCAATTTAATACTGTGGGAAAGAAAAATATTAGGTGCTAGCTATCATTACTTTATGAGATAGATATTTTTATTTCTGTTTTATTGCCTAAGTAAAGATGAGTGGGGGAAGGGGTTAGCAATTTCTAGTGTTACATATTTGCTAAGAGATAGACTGAAACTGATTTGTCTGACTATGTTTATAGAACTGAATAATTATTTTTCAGCCTTGTAAAAATGATGTTTTCACTTAGCACAATACTATGGCCATATTTAAGTGTATAAAGTTTTGTTGTTTATTGGTTGGCTTGTGTTCAATGCCGCTATTTTCTCAAAGACACAAATGGAAGAATTGAATTGATATTTGTTTCACATTACATAATTTTCACCTGATTGATTTTGCTCCATCTGGCTTCTTGTTAAGGGGAATTGGAATGAAAAGCTGGCAAATGGAGTTGGATTTAGATATTAGTTTTTTTCCAAATATCATCCCTGGTTTGTAGTTATATGTATAATTTGTTTTAATTTTGCATTTTCAGTCTACTTCCTCCTGAATCCTTAGCTGTTCAGAACAGATTTGAAATGTACCAGTAGTGGAAGATTGTTTTTGACAGTGATTAGAGGCAGAATGAAGTGTTCCTACATGGGGATTATAAAACATGTAAAAGTGCATATTCTTTTATTCTAGACATGTTTTAAAAAACATATTTAAAACTTTTAAAAATTTATTTTCATTTTATTTAAAGGGCAGAGCAATAGAGAGAGAAAGAGAGATCATTCATCTACTGTTTAATTCTTCACATACTTGAAACAGTCATGGCTGGGCTGGCCCAAAGCCAGGAGCACCAAACTTAATCTAGGTCTCCCATGTGGGTGGCAGGAGCCTAGGTGCTTGATCCATCATCTGCTGCCCTCCCCACCAGGGTGTGAATTAACAGGAAATTAAATTTAAAGCAGAGTAGCTGAGACTTTTACCAGGCATTCCAATATAGATGGGGGTGTCCCAAGTGATGATATAACCACTGTACCACATGCACACTCCTAGAATGATTCTTTTATTCATCAGCAACATTAAGTTCCTCATAGTGTTGATAGTATATAAAATTTGACTACTCAACATAGAAAGCACATTTAAATTATTTTTTTAATTCATCAAATTTCAGCATTTCTTTGTTATATAGATTATTTCAGAATATAAGGGATTTTTAAACTTTTATTTAAAATATAATTTTCCAAAGTACAGTTTATGGATTACAATGAGAATATAAGGAATTTATTGAATTATTTGAACACAATTGTTAGGTAATAAAAAATAACAGCATTCTACCACAACTAGTATTAACTTCTGTTTGTGATGAAAGGTTAAATTTTTTTTCTATCTAAATGCACTAACAAGTTGGAATATGTTAACTAGTTAGATGGTCAACACCTTGCACAGATGTCAACCAAGTCATAAATTACTCTCTCTTTACTCTGAGGATATGCATTTTAGAATCTTCTTAGAAAGTAGGGTTGGTCGCCAGTCTATAGAGCAGATTCTGGTAGATTGTTCACTTAAACTACTGGTTCCAAAATATAAGACTTGATAGACTGGATTATTTTATTTAACAGTTGCTTAGAGGTTGATAATTAGAAGATTTGCTGAATTACTTCTAGGTGGCAGATAAAATTATTCCTTTCATATCTGTTTCAAAAATTTAAAGCAAATTCTAACACTGAGATTATGCCATTGTGTTTAATTAGATTGATAAATATTATAACCATTGCTTAGTATTTACTAAGATAAATGAAAGAAATTAGACTTGTTTTTTAAAATTATGTACATGATGTAAAGTACATATATTTGATTTATAAAAATAAGTCAGAAATCTATATCGATATTTATGCTTTATGTTTGCAATATAATGATTTAAGAGAGCCCAGAGACTAAGGTTTTTCCAGCAGCCTGAAGGGCCAATACATACTAGGTACTCAAATATTTATTGAAGGAACTAATGAATGAACCCATCTTTATATTTTTGTTTTCTCAAGAAAAACATAATTTTCTTATGTTCTTATATCTACCTAATAACATTTATTTCTATTGCAGAAGAAACTGAATGAGTTTATTATGGATAATTTCTTCATAAAATATTAGTTATTGTCCTTTTTTTTAGTATTCATTGCTGATTGTTTTCTTCAGAAAGGTATTTAATAAAATCATGCATGACAAGTCCTTGCTCAGGTGAAACATAAAAGTAACATAAAACACAAAGAAGAGGTTAAAGCCATTAAGAGTTCAAATGGAAATATATTTTATGGGTATGCATATTTAGTTTCTTAAGATCTAATCCTCCTAGGACATTTTACAGTTGGGTGGTCCTAGGACAATAAAAAGAAGTTAGGAAATTTTATGAATAATCAATGTAAGACAGTCAAATAGTCCATTAAAAATTCAGTCTTAGAATTCAGTAAAACCTAATTTAATATGACTTGACAGTCATAGTCTTTGTATTAGGGTTTTCCATGAACATGCTTGCCAATCGTATAAACTTCTATTATATTTAATGCCTTTATACTATAAGGTAGTGATATCAGTGAAACACAGGTTATAAGAATACACTAACAAAATCAGCATGATTACAAAAAAATTTTAGAGATGCTTGTGAAGAGCTTATTTTGAGTAAATTTTGCTATATTTTTTAAAATGTTTGCTAGAGTGATTTTCAGTTGTCATTTTTTTTTTTAATTTGACAGATAGAGTTAGACAGTGAGAGAGAGAGAGACAGAGAGAAAGGTCTTCCTTCCGTTGGTTCACCCCCCAAATGGCTGCTACGGCCGGAACTATGCTGATCCGAAGCCAGGAGCCAGGTGCTTCCTCTGGTCTCCCATGCGGGTGCAGGGGCCCAAGCACTTGGGCCATCCTCCACTGCCTTTCCGGGCCACAGCAGAGAGCTAGAGTGGAAGAGGAGCAACCAGGACTAGAACCCTGTGCCCATATGGGATGCTGGCGCTGCAGGTGGAGGATCAACCAAGTGAGCCATGGCGCCAGCCCTTTCAGTTGTCATTTGTAAGGGAATTATGAACTGATTCAGGTTTCCTGGCTTTCCAGTTTATTAATTGCTTCTGATACTACTTTTAAATGAGTTTGCCTAGGATGCTGATAACTGTTCTGTTTTTGTCTTCCTCTCACTTATATGATTCAACAGAAAGAAGTAAGTAAAGTTGAGTCAGCTCTGTAACATGATCTGCTTTGTCTTTCTCTTTTTTTGGAAAATCTATTTAATGTCTACTGATAAAAATATGTAAATTCCCTTTTCATGGATTTGAAGTCAAATGTCTATGAAAAAGTCTCACCTTTTAAAAAAGAGGTTTTAAAGGCTGAGTAGGTATTTAGCCTAATAGTTAAGATGCCTACATCTTACAATGTATTTGCTGGGTTTTATTCCTAACTCTTGCTGACTCCAGCTTCCTGCTGACACCGGTCCTGGGATGCAGTAAGTGATGATGGTTTAAGTACCTGGATTCCTGCCACCCACTTGGGAGATCTAGATTGAGTTCCCAGCTTCTGGCTTCAGCCCAATCCAGTCCTGGCCATTACAGGCATTTGGGGAATGAAGTAGCAGGTAAGAGCCATCTCTCTCTCTCTCTTTTTCTATCTTTGCCTCTCAAATTAAAAAAAAAATTATTCATTTCTTTATTTGAAAGGCAGAGTTACAGAGAGGCAGAGGCTGAGGCAGAGACAGAGAGAGAGAGAGGGAGAGAAAGAGAGAGAGGTAGAGAGAGGTCTTCCATCTCTGGTTCATCCCCCAGATGACTGCAATAGCTGGAGCTGTGCCAATCTGAAGCCAGGAGCCAGGAGCTTTTTCCAGGTCTCCCATGTGGGTGTAGCAGCCCAAGGACTTGGGCCATGTTTCCTAGGCCATAGCAGAGAGCTGGATCAGAAGTGAAGCAACCGCGACTTAAACTGGCACCCATATGGATGCTGGCACTACAGGCGGCGGCTTTTCCCTCTATGCCACAGCAACAGCCCCAACCTCTCAAATATATTTAAAAATAGATTTTAAAGAATTAAAGGAAAGCTTTGGTTTTGCTGCTTGCTCTACTTACTGCTAATTCTACTTACTGTTAATAGCTCCCAATAACTTTTAGTCTTTCCATTTCTTTCTTATTCTTCATCTGAGAATAATCTCAGGACATAAGTATTTTTGTTTTAGCTCAAATAATTAGTCTCACAAGTCTAGCAAATACTTACGTTAATAATAATTCTGTGGCTTGTACATATTGTTTTCCTGAGTAGGGTTTCAGAATGAGCAGCTTTAATTTACTGGAGGTAGCCTGTTATGTACTTTTAAGGCAGAGACAATTTCCCTCATAATCTAGTAGGAAATCAGTTTACTCCATGGAATAATATCTCTATTTATGATTTCCTCTCATAGTATAAATTTCCTGAAAATGATTATCTATCAAAGGCCACTCACAACTGAAGTAAGGACAGCCATTGGCTAAGGGAGTTGTCCGCAAAGTGTGGTTTTCTGAGACAGTACATTAATATGTCTTAAAGAAAAAAAAAAGAATGGTCCCCCTTTCTCCTTCCACTCATTTCCTTCCTTGCTCACTGAATGCAAGAATGCTGGTCTTTAACAAGTATCACATGTTATTTCTAACTTGTCAATAAAATCTCATTTTCAATTAATGAAATTACCTATGGGGTTGACTTTAAGACAAATTCCTTGGCCTAGACTTTATGGTACTGGTGGAGTGGTCTTTATTACCTGCCTCTCACTCCACTTGCCTACTCTTCAGTATCATAGACTTTAATAAATACTTCCATGACCAGGATGAGGCTTTTCTTTTGATCTGGATTGATTTTAAGAATTGCTAGATTCATGTCCTGGAAGAAATCCAGCCAAATCTCACAAAGTTTAATGTGCTAGAAGTTTAGTCAACTCTTTTCCTTTTTTTTTTTCTGTATTCATTTTTTTAAAACTTTTATTTAGTAAATATAAATTTCCAAAGTACAGTTTATGGATTACAGTGGCTTCTCCCCCCCAGCCCCAACTTCCCTCCCACCCACACCCCTTCCATTCACATCAAGATTCATTTTCAATTTACTTTTAAAATTTAGAAACGACTAGATTTCTATCTTGGGAGAAAACTAGTTAAATCTTCTGGAAGACTAAAAACTCTAGAAGCTTAAAGAACTGGAAACATTCCTGAGTGCATTTTAGTCCATTGTAGTTGTCTCAGTTAATGCTCATATACTTGGCTCAAAAATTTTTTATAGTTTAATGTATTTTAATAGCAAACTTACAGGAACATCACATAAGACAGAGAAGATTAAAAACATGTACTTTCATATAGGAAAGCTCAGAAGGTATAGTGAGTGGATGGAATCCACTGTATGATAAAAATACTACAAACACCATTTAGTTACCGTAAATAAGAAATTTACTTGTTTTTTAAAAAAATCCAAATACTGGCATTGTCCAGAAAAAATTGACAAGTTTATTTACAATTGTTAAAAAGTTGAACTGCTGAAACTCGCTCACTGAAACATTTTGACTTGCATTAATGTTTTACGTCTCCACATTTATATTAAACGTGCACACACAAATGAAAATGGAAAAACTGCCATTACCTGATTTTTGTTCCCTGTTTTGCCACTTGCAATCATATAGATACCTTTTGTCCCCATGGAAAAAAATTATCCAATGTTCAAAGCTCCCAATAACAGGAAGAAGAGAAAAACAATTTTTTTTTGAGAATGAAATGTTTCCCATCATAGTGGATTCTTAAGTGTTCTGCATGAATGCGGCATGCTAGCTGGTTGTCTTTTGGCATAATTGTTACACGTTTGGCATGGATAGCACACAGGTTGCTGCCTTCAAAAAGGCCAGGCAGATAGGCCTCACTTGCCGCCTTCAAGGCACCGATAGCTGCACTCTGGAAGTGCAGATCTGTTCTCCTACCAGACATCAGAAGGGAAGTTTGCAAACCAGAAGCTCAGTGGACTTCTGATAATATCTAATTTCAGGAAGTGCCACAGTACCAGGCCTGCAATGATGAGATTTCACTCCTCCAGTAGAGGGTGCGCTCCTGTGAGCGGCTTTTGTAGTCAGTTGCCTCCTGGGTGCTTTTATTTTATTTTATTTTATTTTTAAGATTTATCTTATTTATTTGAAAGAGTTAGAGAGATAGAGACAGAAAGAGAGAGAGGTCTTGCATCTGCTGGTTCATCCCCAGATGGCCGCAATGGCGGGAGCTGTGCCAATCCAAAGCCAGGAGCCAGGAGCTTCCTCCGGGTCTCCCATGCAGGTGCAGGGGCCCAAGGACTTGGCCCATCCTCTACTGCTTTCCCAGGCCATAGCAGAGAGCTGGATCAGAGGAGGAACAGCTGGGACTAGAATTGGCACCCATATGGGATGCCGGTGCTTCAGGCCGAGCGTTAACCCACTATGCCACAGTGCCAGCCCACTAAAGATTTGCAGCAGCTGGCGCCGCGGCTCAATAGGCTAATCCTCCCCCTGTGGCGCCGGCACACCAGGTTCTAGTCCTGGTCGGGGTGCCGGATTCTGTCCCGGTTGCTCCTCTTCCAGTTCAGCTCTCTGCTGTGGCCCGGGAGGGCAGTGGAGGATGGCCCAAGTTCTTGGGCCCTGCACCCGCATGGGAGACCAGGAGGAAGCACCTGGCTCCTGGCTTTGGATCAGCGTGGTGCGCCGGCCACAGCGGCCATTGGAGGGTGAACCAATGGCAAAGGAAGACCTTTCTCTCTGTCTCTCTCACTGTCCACTCTGCCTGTCAAAAAAAAAAAAAAAAAGATTTGCAGGAAGTCCACCTTGTAGGAGTCAAATCTCACAAAAGACCTCCTTACTTAACCCCTTTCTTTGCCTGGAGCTTGGGGAGGAGAGGCGGTGCTGATCCAACTCCCTGCTAATGCACCTGGGAAAGCAGCGGAAGATGGCCCATGTACTTTAGCCCATGCAGCCACATGGGAAGCCAGGATTAGGCTCCCTGCTCCTGGCTTCTGCCTGGCTCAGCCCTGGCTGTTGTGGCCATTTGGGGATTGAACCAGTGGATGGAAGATTCAATGTCTTTCTCTTTCTCCCACATCTCTCATTCTCTTTCTTGCCCTGCTTTGTAAATAAAAATAATGAAACTGTAAAATGTTAGCAGTTATGTTCGTGTTTTTTTTTTTTAAGATTTATTTATTTTACTTGAAAGTCACAGTTACACACAGAGAGAAGGAAAGGCAGAGAGCGAGAGAGAGAGGTCTTCCATCTGCTGGTTCACTCTCCAACTGGCCGAAATGGCTGGAGCTAAGCCAGTCCAAAGCCAGGAGCTTCTTCCAGGTCTTCCATGCAGGGGTCCAAGGACTTGGGCCACCTTCCACTGCTTTCCGAGGCCATAAGCAGAGAGCTGGATTGGAAGTGGAGCATCTGGGACTCAAACTGGAGCGCCTATATGGGATGCTGGCACAGCAGGCGGCAGCTTTACCTGTTATGCCACAGTGCTTGCCCCTGTTCTTGGTGTTCTTGACGACAAATTATTGGAGATTTCTCATGATTATGTTTTCTGCTTTTTATTTCATTTAGTAAGTACTGTATAGAGTTCTGCTGAGTATGATGAAAACTCTAGGAGGAAGTAAGAAAGAGCATCTCAAAGATTTTATTTTTCTTCTCTCTTGTTTCTCTCAAATTTTCTTTCTTTTCTGTTTAATAAAACTCATATTCCATGTTGGAGCTTAGAAATGTTACAGTGTTCCAGGATATTAAGGCTAAAGAAAATGAACTTAGCTGTTGAGTGGTTCTATTGATGTTACTTCTGGAAACTCAAGTCATGTCCAAATAAAGCACATGGAAATTGTAAGTATCTCCTACTTCTCCCTGTTTCTTGCTTGGCACTGCTGGCGTTTGTGAACTATTCAGATTCAGGATGCGTTGTGCTGGCAGCGTGCACTGCTAGCCCCAACTCTGATGTTTGAAAAGATGTCTTGTGGAGTGTCAATTTGTCAAGTCAACAATAGGAGTCACTGTGCACTTACTCCCCATGTAGGATCTCTGTCCTTAATGTGTAGTTCAATGTGAATTAATGCTATGACTAGTGCTCAAACAGTATTTTGCACTTTGTGTTCTGTGTGGGGACAAACTGATGAAATCTTTACTTAATATATACTAAATTGATCTTCTGTATATAAAGATAATCGAAAATGAATCTTGATGTGAATGGAATGGGAGAGGGAGCGGGAGATGGGAGGGTTGTGGGTGGGTGGGAAGTTATGGGGAGGAAGCCATTGTAATCCATAAACTACTTTGGAAATTTATATCTACTAAATAAAAGTTAAAAAAAAAAAAAGAAAAGAAAAGATGTCTGTGGACTTAGGTTTTAAGTCAGAATGGTATTTCTGTTGGGCCTCATTGGCAATTCCAGTGAGATACACAAACACGAACATGTGACTGGGCATCCGTTTTCTAAGGGGGAAGCAGACTGATGAAATGAAGATTCTGTTGACTCAAAATGACAGTGACTGCACTGTTGGGCAAAGGAAGCTAAACCGTATATTTGAGTTTCTTGATGGCTATGCATAATTGGAGCAAGGAAGTTGACTCATAGATAAGCCTGAATGGACCACCCAGGTCCTCTTAATAGCCATTATATATGACTTCTAAATAGTAGGAGAAAGTGCATCAGTAGTCACTTGTACCAGCGGACATTTTAGTGTAATTACATTAAACTGGTGACATAGAAAACATCTCTTATCACTTCATGGAGAAAGACTGTTGCACAGACTGACTAGAGACTATGCTGAAATGATAACTGAACTCGGGTTATTTTTGTTTTTTAAGTAAATTTATCGCAGTTGTACATTTCTTAGTGATAATAGTGTGTAGCTTTCATGGAGATCAGTTTGCTTTGGGATGAGATTTTATCAAGTCTTGTAGGGTAATAGTGGGTATCACAAGAATGCCATGGTAATAACCATGTAAATTAGAAAATATTTATTGAAGATTTTACATGTCAGCTTTCAGATATCTCACAGGCACTCTGATGCACTGGGAAGTAGTGGTCGCTACCTCGATTTTACCTGCAGAAAACCAGGAGTATTAGAGCAGTTAAATGATGTTGGTGTATTAAAAGTCCCAAGGCTACTCAGTGCGGTAGCTTGATTTACATGGAGGTCAGTGAGGCTTCAAAGCCTGGCCTTGCTCACTGCAGGCCACTTCTCCCAACTTTACAACCCTCAGTTGCTAAGCTGTCCTTTTAGAATTCTGTGAAGGGATTCTAACATGAGAAACATATAGTACTTTTCACTAATGAGGCTGGTAGAAATGTATAGGTCCAGCTTAGCTGAATTGAAGAAAATATTTTCAAAGCTTTCAGAGCCAATCCATTATACTTGAAGGAATAGAACAAGCATCTCCTCATAGACTTCTGAGCAGAGTGAAAGTTAAGAAGATATTAGATGGTAACATTCTTGATATCTGAGCAGTGATAGGTCAAGAATATATGTTCTGTAGAAATTGTCATTTATAATAAATATTTGGTCTTCGCTTTTATCCTAATAAATGACTGAGAAATTGGCAAGGGCTAAAGTCTTATTGGCTGAACTAATTGGTAAATATTAGTTAGGGCAAGGGTATGATGTGATTTCCAGTATGGCCTATTTTGAAATGATCTGATATATCCGGAGAGCAGCCATTGAATCCCTCTATATTACATTCTGAAAGCAATGTTTAAAGATCACACATTTTAGGAAGTGAAATGTTGATTAATTTTTGTGATAGTAATATGATTAGGTTAAATACTGTGTGTTACTTTGTTAGTATTTCATTTTTATTATATGAATAATATGTGTCACTAAAGGAGAGGTGGAAAATATTGATTAACAGCAATCATCCAAAACATTCAAAAGTCACAACTTAATTTCACTAATATTAATAATTTTATGTTTAATATTTTATGTGTTTATCTCTACTTACTTGTATGTACTTTGCCCAAACAGGATCAAACCACAATACTGTTTAGAAATCTGTTTTTTGTTTACTTATTAATTTGCTACTTAATAGTACATTGTGAGTTGCTTTCCATCATTATCTGTGATTGTAATACTATTCCATATCATTGTTGTCTGAAAATTCTTAACTGATTTTTTTGTTTTTGAACAGTTGCACTGCTTCGACTTTTTTCATTCAAAACAAGCAATCATGACTGAATCTTCAAAATATATTTCTAAACTATTGCAAACCATTGTTGATGCGTTTCACGTATCTTCTTGAGATTTTATCTGCTTTTTAATGTAATTGTGTATCTTCTGTATTTCTCTGTTTTTTTTGGGAATTCAGTCATATTTTCTTTGTATACTGCATGCCATAGGAAGCTTCTTTACATTTAATTTGTCTTTATGTGTGGCAGTCATTTCCTGCCCAATAAAGTCCTACTAGAATTTGACATTGAGTGTGTATTCATTTTATTGTAGAAGGCCCTTGCTGATATCTTTGAAATAGCATCACAGCATATTTTTGAGTTTTAAGGCTTGTATGATTGGTAGACATGGTCTCAGTGTTCCGGTCTTCCTTAAAATTAATGTCTGATTTTGTTTACCAGAGAAAAGATCATAGGTTATGTTTTCTGAAACAAGTGGTCTGTACTATATTTTGAACCTCAAACATTTTGACCAACTAAATGTAAATCGAAGATTTTTAAAAAGAAGCAGATAGGAATGTTGTGACAATTTATTTGCTATTAATGAATGCACGGTGCTCTGTAAAATAATCATGTTAACCAGTACACTGGTCTTCCTGCATCATCAACATTTCCCTAATAGTCTGTCAAGCGAAGCTGAATCAAAGATAGCATTAAAGAAATTAGAATCAGCTGCTGAAGCTGAAATGTTTACATCCTAAATCCTTATAAAATAATGATAAAAACAAAAGATTCTATTCCTTTAACCTGATCTTACTTCTGGATGAAAGGAATATGTGGCTGTAAATAAATTTCTTTCTCTTCAAAAAATATCTGGCAGAAGATCATGTCTCCACAGCTAGTTCCTTGTGGATCCACATTTGTGCCTTTTCCACGACTTCAGCCATCAGTATCTGATTCAAGCAAAAGGTACTGTAGGGTAAGCTGTAACATCATGAAATGATTAAAATGAAGTTCAGATGTTTTTGTTTGAATGGGTTAAAGTACAATTATTTGCTTTTATTATTTATTCATCCAAATTTACCATTTATTTATTTTAAAAATAATCTGTAGTTCAATGAACTCAAGTTGCATGATTTAAATGTATTTTAGTGATAAATAGGCCATAAACATTTGGGAAAATTCTTTTGCAGTAGTAATATTTAATTCAGTAATTTGCTTTTGCGATATCTTAAGGAAATTGAGTATATAAAGCATACTCTGACTTTAAATCATTATCAAATTGTTCTAACGTTGTGTAAATGGAAGGTGTTTTGAATTTGTTACACTCAATACTTTTTGTAAAAAAGTCATATTATTTATTTAAGATATATGGTCAAGATTTAAATACTTATGTATAGCATAATTGTAAGCATGAAAGATATGGAGCAGTTTAATCCACAGTCATATCATGTCTGACTTTTTCTGCTCTTGAATGACTAGGAAAGCTTTCTCTCAAAATGCCTGCTTCTGTTTCTTTTATTAGTGCATTTTAGCCCAGCTTGCCAGCATTGCAGATGGGGTTGTTACAAACACATTGATGTCACCAGTCAAGGGAATAATTCTACCTAATGAGCAAGGGAAGTGTTAACCAATTTTTATTAGTGACAAGTAGTCATGAACCAACAAGAAGGAAACTCCCTCAAAAGACAAATCTCTATGCCATTAATGTGTTTTTATGATCAACATTTAAAACTAAAATGCTTCTTTCTTAAATGCATTGTGCTAAAGTAAGTGTTTGGGTACTAACCATAATGAGTAAACATTTACTGCTTTTCTTGTTGGCTTTTAAGTCAATAATAGCTTCTTTGGTTTAGAAAGCATTGGAAAAGAAAGTAATGCTGATCTTTTCTACTTGATTCTTGCTTGAACACTTCTGAGAGAACCTAGGAAAGAAATACTACAACAATTGTCCTTGAAGTGGTAGCTTCAAATTTTTTATTGTGTTCTGAGATAAACATTGAGTAATCTCTATGTCTAAAAACCTTTGTAATTGTCTGGGACTACCCACGATTGTAATATTGGGAGTAATATGTTCACAGTAATGCTGGATCTTACTGTAACTTTCTAGATAATACTGTCTCCTGTAAAATCAGGAAGACTGTGTTTCTGCAGATTTACAATTATCATAGCAGTGATGAAGTAAACAAAATAGGAAATTGAAACAGGATTTTTTAGTCACTGAAAGCATAAACATCTAACCTTTGATCTGGAAACATTTCTCACAGACATGGTCATTCTCCTGTAGAATTGGTCACGGAGATTGTTAGATTGTTCCCTTGATGATTCTCATGCCATTGTTGACTGTTATCCTGTTTTCCAAAAATGCTTGTTAAAATTAATCTAGTAGAATTCATTTGTAGCTAAGATAGTTGGCTAGTTGTCAGTAAGGAGAAATTTGGTATACTAGCAAGAATCATGATCTAGAATCAGACTTTTCATGTTCACTCCTTCTTCTGACACTTATGTGTGAAAAGGAGGCATCTCCATTCAAATATCTGATCTACTCTGGGCCTTAAGGTTTTAAAAAATTTAGTTCTAAAGAACTTCTTGTGTCAAAAGAGAACCTGTCTCTTTATATCAAGTCTTCGTAAGGTGAAGTATAATCCATGGGAGAGCCTGTTTTCGAAATGCATTTTATTTTCATTGTAAAATTCACTTTTATTTTTTTTTTAACTTTTATTTAATGAATATAAATTTCCAGTGTACAGCTTATGGATTACAATGGCTCCCCCCCCCCCCATAACCTCCCTCCCACCCGCAACCCTCCCCTCTCCCGCTCCCTCTCCCCTTCCATTTGCATCAAGATTCATTTTCAATTCTCTTTATATACAGAAGATCAATTTAGTATAAAGATTTCAACAGTTTGCACCCACATAGAAACACAATGTGAAACATACTGTTTGAGTACTAGTTATAGCATTAAATCACAATGTACAGCACATTAAGGACAGAGATCCCACATGAGGAGCAAGTGCACAGTGGCAACTGTTGTTGACCAAAATTCACTTTTATTAAATAATATTTAGCAGAGTATCTTGGGAAACGTACTGAACTTTTTGAACCCCATCAGACTTACTGTTATTTATCTATATGTGTTAATTTGTTATGTGATTTGAATCTAGCAGTTGGGTTAAGTCATTGTAGAAGGAGCATAAGTTGAAAACCAGATTTCTTGAATAATTTCTTTACCTCCAAAGTACTTTTTCTTGGTAATAGTTAAACTAAACAAATTAGGAAATAATCTTAATAGCTGTGGATTCCATTGATAAATGAATTCAAATCTATGCATTTTATAATATATTTTTATATGAATTATGTCCCTTCATGTGTACCAGTAAGCTTGCTTCACATTAAATTAAACTGATAGTAACTTTTCAAATGTAACTTTATTTTTTTTTTTGTAAATGAAAGTTTCTGAGTAGTTAAGCATCGATCCTTCATATGGTGGAAATATATATTACTTTCAAAGAAAACATGTTGATTCATAGACAGAGTAATGGTTTCCTATTAATATTCTTCCCCATGAAAGAAATTCAAGCAGCTTTTAAAGTACTCTAAAGATAATGGTCTGTTTTTCAGGAAATTTGTTAGATTCTTAATTTCTTTTATGTCACCCTGTTTTGCTAGTGAGGGTCATTATTTGTATGTGAATAACTATGCATATCTTCAGATCATTTTACCCAATTTTGTGATGGTGTGATATATTTTTGTCTATACTTTCAGTGTTCATGCTTCTGATAGCTTATACTTTATTAACTGAAGACAAATCACTGAAGCTAATGAACAGCCTTCATAATTGCTATAAGGTCCTCCTCTTTTCATGAAAAGTAATGAGATAATTTTCTATTTCAAACACTTTTTGCTTCTTCAAGAAGGACTTTTGAGGTGTATACTGTAGATTCAATGTACTGAGGTGATCCCAGAGTATGTCACACAAAGTCCATGATATTTTGTTGGCACCATTTGGAGAACTGAGAAAAACACGTTGGATCATCCACAGAAAACTACATGATAGATCTGGACAGTCAGATCGAGTAACACTTTATATACAATATAAAACTTTTATATGCACATATAAAACAAGGTAATAAATATACAAACATTTGATTTGACTATGTGTAAATGTTTATATATATTGTATAAGATATAATATGTGATTGAATTGACTATATTCATATATGTTATATAATTTATGTATGTATTGCATAAATATTTGAAGTGGCTCTATCTGTATTTAATATATAATTCATAATATATGATTCATATATAATATATATAATTATAATTATTTAATATATATTTGATATATAATTCATAATATATAATATACTCATGTATATTATATATAATGTATTATATATTATATATTATACATAATTACATATAATTATAACTATTATATATACCATATATAATATATAATTATATATAGTTCATAATATATGATATATTCATGATATATAATATATAATAATAGATAATTCATACATCTAAAGTGGAACATATATGAATGGATTGATTGCATCTCTATATTCATATATAATTATTATGTATAAATTATACATTTAAAACTTTTATAAATTAATACATGAAATTTCATTCATTCTAATCTTTAGAACCTACCAGGTTCCTTTATTTGGATGATCCAATGTGTTCTTGTCTGTTCTTCACATGCTATCCATACAAAGTCATGGACTGTGCCTTGACTTTTACATTCCCTTCAGTGTGTTGATTTATACATACACACCACAGCAATTTCTTGTTATTTGTGCCACTCATGCTCTATAAAGTCACCATGATCCCTGCATTTGTGAATAATGAACTATTGCTCCTAGGTAAATATAGTCATAGATTCCTTCAAGCCTCTGATCATATTTTTGTCAACTGATCAATACATTACATGGTTTTATGTGTGCTTTTAAAAAAATATACCTTATTTAGTATATGTTTATTATAAATAAATATATGAATTATTTCTTTATATTAAAACATTAGCTGAGAGTATTTCACATTTTTCTTATCCTGGATAACATGACTGTAAACTTTGGCCTTTAGACTCATAATGCTGTCCTGTATTTTTTTTTTTTTTTCTGTTTTCATCTCATGAATCCACAAATTTTGCCACTTTCCTTCCCATAACTTCATTACACACTGTAGATGTTAATTTATCACTTTCCAGAGCAAGGCTTACAGACAGATAAGTAAATTTCCAATTCCTTTTTTTGAATGGACCTTGAACTCACACCTAACATCCCTATGGCTCATACGTGAACAAAGCTCATCACACACAGGTGTATTCAGTAAGGTGTACATGGTCTTATTACATAGGAGCAGTAGCCAGACTTTCAACATTACACTTAAGGGATAATCTAAATTGTGAAATAAAAAAAAGAAAGAAGAACTTAAAATGCCAAAATTGTGACACTCACAAGCTGTGAAAGGACACGTGTTTACACTATGGTAGTTGCAACAAGAAATAGAACACAGCCTTGTTCTCCTCAGCTAGGAGCTTGATGGATGACTGAAATTTTTTTCTGTTTTACTGAAATCTACAAAGCACTGTGAAAACATGGTGAGTATTGGTTTGGGTCATTTTCAAAATGCACACTCACTGATACGAACTTTCAAAAAGTAGGCTTAACAAATACTTCTCTATTTAATTGACTTTTTACTGCCTTCAGTTTAAAGACCAACTTCATGCTCCTGTATGTTCTTAACAAAACTCTGTCACTCTTTCATTGTGGTCTTTCTTCTCTTTCTCCACTCCACCCAAAGCAACATAAAATAGAGAAAATAATAAAGATTCTTCAGTAAGATACTCTGTTTATAAAATTAAAACTAGGTGTTATATTGGAATTACTGATTTTCAAGCTTGAAGACAGTTAACACAAAATTAGACCCATATTGATTGTTTTCTTTACTTGTATCCTGAAATAAGGTTAAATGAAATTTTAATAGCTAGGGACAACTCTAGCAAATAGATATCTCAAATACTAAATTTTATAGCACCAGTGTCAATATTATTTATGATAATGGTATCTGGAGTATAGGAAAATGATCTTATTTAGCACTGAAAAATAAATTTTAGTATATTTGATTTTAATGTGAGCTATATCTTATATATATTGTATCTTTCACAGAAATTTAAAATACTGACATTAAATGACCAAGTATTTTTATTATTTTTATTTTTTTGACAGACTGAGTTAGTGAGAGAGACAGAGAGAAAGTTCTTCCTTTTTCTGTCGGTTCACCCCCCAGGTGGCCACTACAGCTGGTGCATTGCAGCCGGAGCGCTGCGCTAATCTGAAGCCAGGAGCCAGGTGCTTCCTCTTGGTCTCCCATGCGGGTGCAGGGCCCAAGGACTTCGGCCATCCTCCACTGCATTCCCGGGCCACAGCAGAGAGCTGGCCTGGAAGAGGGGCAACCGGGACAGAATCCGGTGCCCCGACTGGGACTAGAACCCGAGGTGCTGGTGCCGCAGGTGGAGGATTAGCCTAGTGAGCAGCGCGCCGGCCAAAATATGAAAAATTATTATAAAATATGCATAAATGGTTGATAATTAATTACTTGCCATCATTTTTAGTGGACATTAGTTATTTTTTAACAACCACTCATTTTGGGTAACAATTCTGGATTTCTTTCTGGAAAATACCTTTTTTTTTTAAAATTTTCAGTCATGGACTTCAATGTCCTTCTCAACCCCAGGCCACCAATTTGAGACTGAAGATTATGCACTCTTCTCAGTGCTTAATTTAGGGATGTGTTTTGACAAATTCAGATGTTTTGGGATTAGTGGAAGTTTTTTGTAAAATTTTGGTGAAGACTTGATTTAAATATGTTGTATAGATTTTTATATTCTGTGGTGTATTGTTAGACAAAAATATAAGTATTATGGGCATTTCTTTTTTTCTTTAAATGACTTAAATATTGTCAGTTATTAAATAAAAACATTCTATTACAATTGATTCTCAGTGATTTTCAGGTTAATCTATATATCCAGGCTTCAATTTCTTTAATTTTATATCAATATCTTTCTAATTCTAAGTCAATGCTTGTTTAATCTTTTATTTATTTATTTTTTTTGACAGGCAGAGTGGACAGTGAGAGAGAGAGAGAGACAGAGAAAGGTCTTCCTTTGCCATTGGTTCACCCTCCAATGGCCGCCGTGGCCGGCGTGCTGCGGCCGGTGCACCGCACTGATCCGAAGGCAGGAGCCAGGTGCTTCTCCTGGTCTCCCATGGGGTGCAGGGCCCAAGCACTTGGGCCAATCCTCCACTGCACTCCCGGGCCATAGCGGAGAGCTGGCCTGGAAGAGGGGCAACCAGGACAGAATCCGGCGCCCCGACCGGGACTAGAATCCGTTGTGCCGACGCGCTAGGCAGAGGATTAGCCTGTTGAGCTACGGCGCTGGCCGCTTGTTTAATCTTAATGCACATGAAAATGAAATGTTCATATTTTAGAAATACTGCAGTTGTAAGCGAGTTTACATATAGGTAATAGTATAGGTATAGTTTATATATAGGTTCTCAGAGGTTAGTTTGTACTTTATAGTGTGTGATGAATGAATACTGAAGAAACTTAACAGCCTTCTAGCTAACTTTGGAAGCCTTCTTGATAGAGTTAGAATGTGAGGTAGGAGCCTTGTGATGTCTACCAGCAAGCTTCAAGATCAAGGAAAGGGCCATGTTGTAAGTTCACACCCAAAGCCATTAGTGCTAGTAAAGTTATCCTCATCACAAAAATACTGGCAATGTCTTGCAACAGGATCTTCTTCATAGTCCTGTTCCGTGAATGTTGGAAATGGTAGTGAGCTGGGACCTGGAAATCCTCCCCATGTTCCTTACGTATTTTAAAGCATGTTTTCAATTTTCCTGAACAAAAACCAGAGACATGGGTTACAGCAAGTAGTAAAGTCTTTGGAAGACACTAAGTCATCAATTGTGACTGACTTTCATTGGTTCTTTGACATGAATGACATTCAATTTTGTTTCCTTCTAAAACAGGTGACTGAAAATTCAGACTGGCTTGGTAAGAGAGATGTCTCACATGTTCAACTCAAGGGCAAATAGTCTCACAGTTCTAAAACCTTTTACCAGGATTACAGCTTTGGAATTTAGTGATTTATTAATATGTAAAAGAAAAGCATCCAAAATACATGGAGATCAATGATTTTATGTTTTATGTTGCTATGAGGAAATAGTTGAGCAGTTATCTAAATGTTTGTTAATATTTAAATACAACACACATTTATTTAAATGTTAACTGTTTACATGGCATACACATTTGGCTGCTCCATAATTTGTGTGGACTATAATAGTAATTCTAAAGGTATCAAAAAGAAGTTTTTTCCCAATAGTACTCTCCACACAGAATGTAGTCATACTAATACTGCTTGATTTGGTGGGTTATTGAGGGGAAGGTTGAATGTAATTGCTGTGTGAGAATTCCAAATAAACCCCAACATTAGTACATATAAAAGGAAAGCTTGAACTTTCCTCTCTGTCTCTCTCTCTCACTAACTCTGCCTGTCAAAAAAAAAAAAAAAGAAAGAAAAGAAAAAAAAAGGAAAACTTGAAATTAGTAAAATGTTTAGAAAATACTGAAAATTGCCAAGTGATTTACACTGTATATAGGTAAGAGTAAAATGTATATAAAGATGAAAGGAAAAATTTTACATAGCAAACCTTCATTCAATATTCAACGGATATATTGAGTAATATTTATATATCTGGCACTGTGTTAGGCTCTGAGAACACAAGCCAAATGAACAAAATAGTCACAGTTCCTGATCTCACAACATTAGATCCAAGCAAAGTCATCACTGGCATCTTTGGAGGGACACACAGTAAGAAACATGCCCTCATCTCAACTCTTTATTAGACTCATCATTGGATATTATTAATAATGCATTCCATCTGGTAGCTTCCTGTCTATTTAAGTCTATTTTTGCTCATTATTCATGCAATGCACCAGGCTAAGCTGCTTCAACTTTGCTAGAAGAGATGATACACTTTCAACATACAAATAACCAAATTAAAGGTATTTTTCCTCTTTTTATATTTATGGATTCTATATCCTAAGGCATAGAAGAGTTATTTGATGTAAAAGGTGCACTTAAAGGGTATAGACCATACAAACTTGATGAAGACTTGTTGAGGAAGAAGGTTTAAATGGCATTGAAAGTAAGAGCTGAAGGGAGCAGGGTGAGCCCTGGAAACCAGACCAAGGAGAGCTTGATTAATTTAGTATTTATTCAATTTTCTTAACATCCAGCTGAATTTTTTTTATTGAAAACTGGTATGATATTTAAGTCTGGTTCAGGAAATAGAGGTATCATGGTATAGATTATTCACATTATCCATAACAAATCAGAAACATGAATTTTCAGATTAACAAATGTGTTCTCCCTTTTGGAGCAAGGTTATTTGGGAGTTTCTGTTACCCAGCATAGATGCCAGATGGCAGCATCCACAGATTGCCAGCCTCTGCATGCTGATGGTTGTCAACTTTGGCTGCTAACAGGGTGCTAGATGTAACTAGCTAGATGTAACTACTGCAGAGTAACTTTTAATTCTAAATATATTAGTGAGCATCCACTAGGTTCTAAGCAGTGGTATGGAATTATAAACAAAAACTGACTAGCATCTTTAGGCGAGCTTGCTATTTAATAAGGATTTAAGAAACTATGTGACGACAAACTTCATTCTCACTTAAACCAATTATGAAATTTTATGGAATCTTGGAGCCTTAATTGAAGTTAATTGGGGGAAGAGTGATGATAGGCACAGGGAAAATTAGCAGATTAGATAAGAGTACCTCCTTTCTCAGACACAGTAAGGTGATGGGAAGAAGAAAGCGGGTGGTTATTTCCTTTCCAATACTTCCCTATGTGTCACTATATATCACTCACATGAGGGATCCAATCTGGCAGTTTTTGCAGTTGTATCTAATTAAAGGTCATGCCTTAGAATAGAAGGCTTGGCACATCACAGTGCTTTCAATGATGTGAAATATTTAGCTGTTATTTTTGTAGATTGATCCATGGATGGAGCTTCAATTTGTGTTCAATATTTCTACTTTTCACCTAAAGTTTTGTTTTGAATTGTTTTTCCATGTCTTGTGTTAACAATCAATTTTTACCTGAAGGCAAGTTTAAATATTTTTAGGTCACTATTGCTGCTATCAAGTGAATACATTCATTGCAGCATATTTTCTTTTTCTTCTTTCTATTCTACTAAAAGTCTTGTAGTATTCAAAAAGTTTTACAGAATAATACTGATATTATTATGTGAAAAGAGGATTCAGGTGTGGTTTTGCCTGAATTTTGAAAAGGGTGAATTTGACATCAATATATATGGGGAGAAGGTTTCAGGGAACAAAATCAGAAGTTTAGATTTATGTATGCTGAAAATGTCCACTGGATACCCACATAGGAATGTTGCCTAAGTGATTGAATATGAGTCTAAAGAAAATACTGTGCGGGGGATACAGATCTGGGAATCCTGGACTCATACATAGATTGCATTTTGAATGTAGCTATAAAAGAGGATGGGTTTTAAGACTAGAAGTAAGAGAATCAGCCAAGCATTTCTCAGAAGGAGGAATGTATAAAGTAGGAAGAAAATTAGGAACAATGAGGTGTTCTGGAAACCAAGTGCTGAAAGTAACTCAAGGATTAGGAAGTGATCGATTGTGTCTGATAGTAATAGAACAAGATAGATAAGGGTAGACACTTGTCTTCTACAAAGGTAGAGTAGTTTTAAGAAAGAATGCGTTGGAGTCAATGATTTCAGACTTATTAAGTGTTATGAACTGAATTATGTTCCCCCCAATAGTCGCATGTTGAAGCCCCAATCCTTAGTACCTTGGGATGTGACTGTGTTTATAGGTACAGTCTAAATCATTAAATCACCTATTCACTGCTTAGGTTAAAATGAGAGCTGTTAAGGTGTATAATCTGATTAGAATCTTTGTAAGAGGGTATTTGCATATATGGAAGTGCTATAGGGATGTGTGTGCACAGAACAAAGACCATGTAGGGTCTTGTGAGAAGGTGGCCATTTGCAAGCCAGGGAGAGAAGCCTCAGGGAAAATCAGCCCTGCCAGCACACTGATCTTGGACTTCAAGCCTTTATAAGTTTGAGAAAACAATTTTTTTTTCGTAATCATAAAAAATACAGTAACTTGAAAAGTTAAAATTAACCTTGAGCAGGTAAGTGAAGGTTAAATGTGTAGACTGGAGTTTGACTAGGCATGAATATCAGTTCTACCAGCTATGATTGAAATGACTAGATGCCTCTGCCTGTCATTGTGTAAAATAGAGAAACTGATAAAACCTATTAAAAATTTGTCTTGAGGATTGAACAAGGAGGTATGTCTATGTGCTCATCATAGTCTTCAGAATTTTCAATAAATAAATTCCTATTGATGATGTTATTGTCACTCTTTATAAGTACATTTCTTAATTTGTATTCAAGTTGTTATAACTTATATGGGCTTGTTTCTACCTTTCTACTTTCATATCTTGCTATTGCCTGATATGCTTCCTGTCTTCTGCATGTACTTTATTTTTCTCTACAGCAACTTTTTTCTTTGAAGTTGCTCCTTGTATTTCTTAAATCAGGAAAGATCATCTGTGGGTCCTCACTTAGCATTAAAGATTGCCATTCTTATCCTATATGGTTTCCTACCAAATAACTATTAGTTTTAAATATTTGATTCATATACTTATTAGTAGAGTCCAATATTTAAGATTTTTTGTAATTCCAGAGGTTCAGAATTAGTTTAGTTGTAGTTCTTAGTTTCTGGCACATGCTCATTATTGTGCTATGGTTAGACCCTTATTTATTTCATTCCTTAATTAATTATTTAACTGATAATGTAAAAATGCCTATGATTACTCTAAGGAATGGTGCTTTATAAATAATTTCGATGTAACTGGATTTCTGCTCTCTCTTTCCTGGCCTCCCAGAAGTCATCCCTACTCTGAATTTGGCTTTTCATTCTTTTGTTTTCAAAAAATACTGTTTAACAGATGTATCAGTTTTTAGTTGATTTTAAATATTTTTGGAATTTAAAAAGTGGATAAAATGTATATGTGGTCTTAGACTTGCATCTTTCATACAGCATTATATTACTGAGATTCATTCATATTATTGCATATAGTCATAATTCATTAATTTTACTGCAACTTCCCATTGAATAAGTATGCCACCATTTATCCATTTCTCTGTCATTCAACATTTTAGCTTTTTTTTAAAATTTCTGTCACAAACATGCTTCTTTGAATGTTATTGCACATGCATCCTCTGCAAGTATTTGTGTTCCTCTTCTCTACTGATCTGCTCTACTGCTTTTGTATATATATATATATATATATATATATATATATATGTATTTATTTGAAAGAGTTACAGAGATAGAGGGAAGGAGAGAGAGAGAGGAAAAAAGAGAGGGAGATACTTTCTTCCATCTGCTGGTTCATTCCCCAGATGACTGCAACAGCTAGGCCTGGTATAGACCAAAGCCAAGAGCCAGGAGCTTCATTTAGGTCTCCCATGTAGGTGGCAGGGATCCAAACACTTGGATCTTCTTTTGCTACTTTTCTCAGTCCATTCACACGAAGCCACATTGTGGAGCAACTGGGAAACAATTTGGCTACCATGTGGGTTGCCAGTGTTGCAGGTCGTGGCTTTACCTGCTACACCACAATGCCAGCCCCAGTTTTGTTACATATTAATATTCAGTGTGTGCAAGGGTCACTTTATTGACTTTCTGTTTTAATACAATAGTGAATTTATCTTTTTCTGTACCACTTTTATACTGTAGTAATTACTGTACTGTAATACAGGTAAAGAAGAATCAATATTCTTTAATCTCAAAATTCTTGTTTAATTTGATTTTTTTTATCCATTGGAGAATCAAGTTCCACAAAACAACCTATGTAGTTTTAATTGAAATTTCCTGGAGCTATGGATTATTTTATAATATAAATACCAAATTTGTTTTCAGAAGTGATTGTACTGATTTAAATTACATTGGTTATTTATTTTTTTTCTTTTTTTTAACTTTTATTTAATTAATATAAATTTACAGTGTACAGCTTATGGATTACAATGGCTTCCCCCTCCCATAACTTCCCTCCCACCCACAACCCTCCCCTCTCCCGCTCCCTCTTCCCCCTCCATTCGCATCAAGATTCATTTTCAATTCTCTTTATATACAGAAGATCAATTTAGTATAAAGATTTCAACAGTTTGCACCCACATAGCAACACAAAGTGAAACATACTGTTTGAGTACTAGTTATAGCATTAAATCAAAATGTACAGCACATTAAGGACAGAGATCCCACATGAGGAGCAAGTGCACAGTGGCTCCTGTTGTTGACCCAACAAATTGACACTCTAGTTTATGGTGCCAGTAACCACCCTAGGCTGTCGTCATGTGTTGCCAAGGCTATGGAAGCCTTCCAAGTTTGCCGACCCTGATCATATTTAGACAAGGTCATAAAAGACAGAGTGAGGATAGTAACCAATGATCCTAAGAGTGGCATTTACCAGGTTTGAACAATTATACAGCATTAAGTGGAGAAGAGGACCATCAATACACACAGGTTGGGAGTAGAGCCATTGGTGGTAGAGTAGAGGTTATGATTACAAAGGAATGAGGCCCAAGTACGCTAGACAGGGTCTAGAACAAAGGACAGAGTCATTATTAGAGGAGCTAAGAAAGGTGCTGTCTAAGCTACAATTAAGTTTTCTGATTGAGAGGCAAATATAACCTGATAGAAGGGGCTTGATAATAATCTGTTGGGCTTTAGGCCTTGTAAGTTAAGAGGCCCAGACCTATCTATCTCTTCACATGGGGTACACCTAAGGGAGGTGTGAACCTCCTAGGGGAAGGCACTCTGTTGACTTTCATTACTTGGCTGGCCTGGGAGGAGAGCTGGCCAGGTAAAGGCAGGTGGCATCTCTAACAAGAAATTTACAGTTCTGCCTTCAATGTTGCTGACCCTACTTGACCATCCCCTCAGCTGCAGTGGTCACTTTGGAAGTTGGGCTGAGTGAAGGGCTTTCTTAAAATTTATAGAAGGCAATGGACTTTCTGGTAAATGTTTTCTTAAGTTGTTATCTAATGGTTGAAACTGTTTGCTAAGTATTCATGTGATATTGCTAATGTCAGCAAGCGATCTAGGACTTGCTCCCTCATTTCTCTATTCTAAGCCCAACTTGTTCTTTCATTTCTCTATTCTCTTCAAGGTAGGAAACTAATTCTATTATGAAGGAATCTGTAGGACACACAATTTAATCTTTAGACCTTATAAAAGAGATGGCTAACATTTTTCTGTAATAGCATAGCCAAAATAAGAACTTAAATAATAATCTCATAGCTAGATTCACTTCGCCATCAGCGAAGTATACAGTAAGTAGAAAAAACCTCCCTTTCAGACCAAAGGGAAAGAAAGTTTTAAAGTGAGAATATAATTTTCCTCATGGGCATTGTCTACCTTAGAAAAACTACTACAGAACATGCCTGTGAATATAGACTTGTAGTTCAGGCCAGAGAAGATTAGAGGTGGGACACGGGGACTCCCTTGACTTGCATCCTCTGGTCTGCTTTAACACAAACCAGGAAGAAAAGAAAGCTAGGCATCAGAAGCAATGGGTGGCAGGCCTATTAATGGCTGATCTGTACAGTGATCTGCCCTCAAGGAGACCCAACAGGCCAGTCCACTGCAGTGGCTTTCAATGTGGTAAGTATGGGCTTCAGCAGAAGTCAGCTTATGAAGAGCCCTGGCAGCTCTGCCAAGAGTTGGATCACTGGAAATGGACCTGCCCTGGAGTCGAAGGATGCCCAGGTCAGAGCCACAGATCTTATTGGCTCTAAGCTGAAAAGCCCTTCACTCAGCCCAACTTCTAAAATTACATTGGTTATTAATGTTAAATTTTTTTTTATTATTTTGGGGATGGCGCTGTGGCATAATGGGTAAGGCCGCCGCCTGCAGTGCTGGCATCCCATATGGGTGCCGGTTCAAATCCTGGCTGCTCCACTTCCAATCCAGGTCTCTGCTGTGGCCTGGGAAAGCAGTGGAAGATGGCCCAAGACCTTAGGCACTTGCACCCATGTGGGAGACCTGCAAGAAACTCCTGGCTCCTGGCTTTGGATCAGCGCAGCTCTGGTCATTGTGGCCATTTGGGGAGTGAACCACCGGATGGAAGATTTCTCTCTCTCTGCCTCAGATAGCTTAACTTCTCATATAGCTTGGGAAGAGTGTATTCGTAGTTCCAAGAAGCAGGATTTTTTAGCAATTAAAATGGTGAGGATATTATAACATATTTATATTAATGCTATATTCTTTGACATGTGTATTTGAAATTTATATTAGATTTCACATAATTTAATGAATATATAGAACATATGTTTCTTATTTGTATTTATCTATTAAAATGTAGATGACTGTTACTTTTATTGTTCCTTCAGATAACAAACAGAACATATAGACTCATTTGTAGAGCTTGATAAATGAACGGTGAATATCAGTGCTTGAATACCATGCAGTCATTAAAAACTAGCATGGAGGCCTCATCTTTTATTCTTGAACAGAAATAATTAGGTATGGAACCGAAAGTGTGAGATAGCTCACTCTATACTATTGTTTAGATGATTGAGATATCATCTTAAAACCTGTTAATGTAGAAAAAAAATTTTTTTTTTTTGTTTTTTTAGTAGTGAGAGACAGACCTAGGCTCAGCTGAGCTGAGGCCTGGAAATATTAACTCAATCCAGGACTCCCAAGTGGGTGACAGGAACCACTGCTTCCTAGAGTTTGCATTAGCTGGAAGTTGGAGTGAGGAGTTACAGCCGGGTATTGAACCCAGGTGCTCCAACGTGGGTGGCAGGCATGTTAACAGCTAGGCCAAATGCTCACCTCACACAAAACTAGGTTTATTCAAATTTCCTGCACTGAATTAGAAATCTTTAGAAATGTGTCAGAAGAGAAATGTTACAAGTCAAACCTTCATCAGGCCTTTGGTGCAGGGCTCAAGGACTGTAAAGTAGATCTTTCAAGTTAGAAAACTGAATCTGAATGGTCAGAGCTCCTGACAAAGCATTTAATATTAGTGGGTACAGCAAAATGAAAGCTTTGAACAAGTCTCTCATCACACTAGGACTCATCATGCTGTCTCCAATAAATTGTTTGGTGAGAACTTTCTGAAGTAAACAGCTTTATACTTTTACTATTTTCTGAGCAAATGTTTCTTGCAGAAACCAACTACATCAAGTTGGAATAGGTGATCCAAAGTTTTTGTTTTTCTAATTATCAGTGTTTATTCTAGGAAAATAGTTTATTACTAACACACTGGAAATAAGTTATTTTTAGTTATTCTAGTATCATAATTTTAGCAGCTCTGTTAAATAGATGTAATATCCTAATTTTACAGAGAATAATAGATCTGAAAATCAAATGCCAATTATCTGATTCCAAAGTCCATGCTCTTATCCCTCTTAGCCTGTATACAGTTCTACAAAATAAACAAAAAACATATTGTACAAACCATTGTGGAACAATGGTTCCCCTAGAAAACTCATTCATTTTATTGTATTTTTTATTGATATCGTATTTGCTATTTTTCCCTTTCTTCCAAATTATGCCAATTTATTATTAATGTATTCAACACAGTATTTACCTGTTAAAGGTTATATATGTGGATTTTAGTTAAGCAAGAGAATTAAATACTAAACACTAAGAAAAATCCTAATGAAATATGTATTTCTCAGTGAGCTGTGTCTCTTATTGAATTATGTCTTCTCTATGAAGTCCAAAGTGGAAGATATTGTTTGGGAGTTGGTTTAAAATACTGTGTCACTGTAGGGAATTGTTAAATCAAAATAAAAAGTGCCTCCTTCCCCACATTTTAGTGTCTTCATGTAATTTCCAGTTTTATATTAACAGCTAGCATCTGCTGAACATGCTCTGACTTTTTGAGCACCAGTGGTTCCCTCCTACACACACCCACATTTCTCCTCAGGCTGGGCTTTGCTAGTTAACCATGTCATTTCTAGTATTCCTGGACTGGCAGAGCATCATTGTGTTTTCCCACAAGGTTTTATAATGACTGTGCAGTATAGTGGTTTCTCAGCTTGCTAGGTCCCATAAACACATTGTAAATTAAAAATATCATACACTGAAAATGCATGTAATACACCTAACCTTGTAAACGTTCTAGCTTAGCCTAGCCTAGCTTGAGGCAAAACCAGGTAACTTAAGGCCATGGTTGTTATAAATTGTTGCTTATCTTAAGTAATTTATTAAATATCTAGATCCAAAAATTGCTGGCAACACAGTATACTGTAGTTTTAGTTGTTTCCCCTTGAGAATAGTTTAAAATTGCAACTCACTGCACCTGCCCAGAATCACAATAGAGTGTCTTATCTTATACCCCTACCTTGGGAAAAGATCAAAATGTACAACTCAAAGTTACGGTTTCTACTAAATGAATTTTGCTCTCACATCACTGGAAAGTTTAAAAAATTATATGAGTTTAGTGATTTTAAGTCTGGGGCCCTGTATTTGCAATCTGAGTTACACAGCTTCTATTTGCTTCTATTTGTTTATACAAAGAGGAAAGAAAAGAGGTTTACCTGTTGTTGTTCTGCATTTTTCTTGGGAGTTTACAAGAGCTATTTTTATTTATTTATTTTTTAATTTTTGACAGGCAGAGTGAACAGTGAGAGAGATAGATTCAGAGAGAAAGGTCTTCCTTTGCCGCTGGTTCACCCTCCAATGGCTGCCCTGGCTGGTGCGCTGTGGCCAGCGCACCACGCTGATCTGAAGGCAGGAGCCAGGTGCTTCTCCTGGTCTCCCATGGGGTGCAGGGCCCAAGCACTTGGGCCATCCTCCACTGCACTCCCGGGCCATAGCAGAGAGCTGGCCTGGAAGAGGGGCAACCAGGACAGAATCTGGTGCCCTGACCAGGACTAGAACCCGGTGTGCTGGCGCCGCTAGGTGGAGGATTAGCCTGTTGAGCCACGGCGCTGGCTAAAATTTTTTAAAAATTTATTTCTATTCTTTTAAATACAAGAGTATTTAAAAAGTTCATGAAAAATTGACCTAAAAGAAATTTATTTTTGTGCAATATTTTAAAAATCCACACAGTTTATAAGGGAACTTGAAGAAGTTTATGAAAACACATATTATGAAAAACTATATTTGAATTTTAAAACTTTTTGCACCAAAATAGTGTTAATCGAAATTTTCCAAAAACTTTTAGAAATACTCTGATATTACATTTATGATGGGGTTGTTTCTGGCTATGTTCATGTCATATAAGCTTAAAATCCTTTTGTGTGTGTGTGTCTAACAGCTTTATATTTCTAGGATATATATAAATAAAAATGAGTGTCAATATATATTTTTATGTCTATAGGAGTACATATTTATTTGTATGTGTTGTATCTTTGAGGCTTACATGTGTATGTGCAATACTAAGTAGAAGAGGCAGGGGCTTAAACAATAAAAAGGGAAATAATCTTGAAACATCTGGGCTTGCTTTCTTTCTTCCTTTCTTCCTTTCTTTTTTATTTTTTTGAGGTTATGGTGGTAAGAATACCAAACCCTTATCAAATACAATTTGTTACAGCCTTAGTGCTGCATATTTTTGCTGCCCTTTATTACATACTTAATAGAATAAAAATGAATAAAAGTTCTATTCTTTGCTATTTCTCTTTTATTTTCTGTATTTAATGGCTTTGTGCAGTCCTGGCCCCCTCATACCATTGGGCAGACAGCGTGAAGAGGCAGAATCTCTTGCAATTTAAGGATAACAAAATGTACTTTTATACTTCAAGTTTTCGTTATCTTTTGCTTCCCATGCTTTGATTTAAGTCAAATAACTGTTGCTTACATTTAAATATTTTAAATAAAATGAGGAGGTACAGAGAGTCAGCCTAGTAAATGAACAGTGCACATGAGGAAGTGAGTTTTCTAACTGAACAAAGACTTGAATACAAAAGTACTCTTGGGTGGATTTGCAATGTGTTTTACCATGGAAACCACAGATTGTGGATTTCCAGCAATGTGCTTGCTGTGATTACCAAGGGCTGACAGGAGAGTAAATGCAATTATTGAGGGCCTATCAGAATTATTTACAATAAAAAGAAATTGAAGAATGAATAGCACTCTAGCTTCTTTCCTCATTCCCATTACATCACATAATATTGTATACAAATGTGCAGGCAATCTTCTCAACTTAGGATGGCTTGGCCTATGATATTTAGACTCTATGATGAAGCAAAGAGATTTTCATTCAATATAAACTGGACTTGGAATTTTGAATTTTGATCTTTTCCTGTGCTAGCACTATGCCTTACAGTGTTACCTCAGGACACATTCAATCACATGATCATAGGATGAATAAACAATACAGTGCATTTTGTTCCTGGAGTTTTTTTTTTGATACTAGAATGCAATATATTATATGATTAACTAAGTAGGTTTTGTGTTACATGTAAATATTCTGAGCACATTTAAAATAGGATATGCTAAGGTATCTTTGATAGGTTAGTTTTATTAAATGCATTTTATATTCAGTGCAACTTAAGATATTTTCAATTTTCCATTGTTTTTTTGGACTATCTCCTCTTTGTAGGCTGAGGAGCATCTTTATCACAGATATAGATATATGTATATGCGTGGTGTCTATATATGCATATGATACGTGCATGTGTAGTTGAGTTTCTTTTCCAAAAATGATATTGTCCTAAATTTTATTTTTGAAATGTAAAGGATGCTACTAAATGTCATTAGAATTGATCTCTGCTTCCTTAAAGGCTGTTATCCAGTAAGGAAATTGAGAAAGTTACATTTGAGTAATTATGAAGGGAATTAGAAGGTAAAAAGAAGTTGAGAAATGTCTTAGGAGGGACTCAAAAGCATTTAACAGAAGGGTATATGTGCAAGTAGTAAAAGTTGGAAACCAGGTAGAAACTCCCTTGAAGAACTTGAATACCAACTGTAAAACTTTCTTTTTTAAATATTTGTTTGAAAGGGAGAGAGAGAGAGAGAGGTAGAGAGAGAGAGAGAGAGAGAGAGAGAGAAATCTTCCATCTGCTGGCTCATTCCCCAAGTAACCTCAACAGCCAGGGCTGGGCCAGGCTGAAGCCCGGAGCCAGGAACTTCTTTCAGGTCACCCACGAGTGTACTGGGGCACAAGCACTTGGGCCATCCTCCACTGCTTTCCCAAGCACATTAGCAGGGGAGCTGCATTGGAATTGGAGCAGCTGAGACTTGAACTGGCGCCCGTATGGGTTTCCAGTATTGCTGGCGATGGCTTCTATCTGCTATGGCACAATGCTGGCCCCGAAACCTCTCGTTAAAATGAAAAAGATACAACAGACTTCTTTTAATTATTATTAAAAGCCTTCATTGGAATGATTGCTCTGTTGAATAACTTAGTTACCAGAAGTTAGGAATGAGTATTTGGAAATAGATAAGGATGTCATTTAGAGTCAATAATCAAAGGGCAGAACTTAACAAACACTTCCCAGCACCCTTGTGTAGGCCTGTTGTTTGCAGTGTTATTTTGTAATATTGTACAGATGACCCAGAACTCTCCTAAAATGAAGTGTCAATTCGATGAGAAGCAAAGAGGCAAGAAGAGTAATGGGAAAAGCCAGTGTTACAACTCTGCTCTTGTCCTCTCTGTATAAATTTGGGAAAGTCACTAAAAATATTTTCCATAAAATCAAAGCAAAAAAATCAGATAAATTAATCATAGCATAATTTATTCCTAAATATTTTTCAAAATCATGGGGGCATAAAATTGCTATTACATCTAGATTAATAAACTTAAAACTCCATTTAAAAAAATCTGTAGTGAATTATTTAATCATGAGGTAGATCAAGTTAGAATAAGAAAGAGATTCCAAAGATTCAGCTCACCTGAAACTCAAATTTCGCATTCTCACATTGTTACAAGGAAAGCAAGGAAGGTGCCTTTATCACTCTCACAATGGTGTTGTCTCAGAGAAGGTTAGATTTCTCTATAGAACTGGGGACTGCA
Organism: Lepus europaeus; assembly: GCF_033115175.1. Classification (NCBI taxonomy): domain Eukaryota; kingdom Metazoa; phylum Chordata; class Mammalia; order Lagomorpha; family Leporidae; genus Lepus; species Lepus europaeus. Next base: position 12,902,908 of record NC_084840.1, on the reverse strand, counting down.
CTACCCCTTCAATAGAGCATTCAACCAGGAATCATTAATGTCCAGTTAAATGTGAAATGTTAAAGATTTAAGTGTGAACAAAACTTAGTATAATCTCTGCCTTCATGGGGCTAATCTTCTACTGGACTTACTTGCTGTGATTGAGAACTGCTGTTGTCACCACTGTAGAAATTGACTGTGTTAGCTGGCCATGTATTAGGTGCCTGAAAACAGTAGTTTATGGACTCAAGAGAGTTGTAATAGTGGCAGGGCCACCCCCCTTACTAAGTCTAGAGGGAAGAACCTTTCCTTGCTTTTTCCAGCTTCTGATAATTTCAGACTTTCTTTAACTTGTGGCATTGTAATTACAGTCATGGTATCTGTAGTCACATGATTTTCTCCCCTCTGTATTTCTGTCTGTTTCCAAGTTTTCTTCTTATAAAGGCACTAGTCATATTATTAAGGCTCCATCCTACTCCAGTGTGATGTCATCTTAATTTAACTAATTGTATATGCAATGAGTCCATTCCTCATTAAGGACCTATGCTGAGGTCCTGGGAAGCTGAATTTCAACATATTTTTTAGGGAAACATTCAACACATAAAAATAACTTCAGACAAATTAGAGGTAAGCTTAATATCTGCATTTGAGAGTTGTGATTTTTGTAACTATAAGCTCAGTTTAGGGTTTGCTAGTGGTGAAAACAAGTGAGAGAGCCTTGACCATGATATATGAAGGAACTTTATATATATATTTTTTTACTCTTTGGAGTCAGAGCACCAAGTATGGAATTGGTGATTTGCCACTTAAGAGTGCACATAAATGACTCCGGATGAAAAAAATTCTTAGAAATAGAAGTTTGTAATGAAGTTATGTTTATTAACTTGCCACGTAAATTTAGATTTCTAAAGGAAAATCACCAACAAAGATAGAGACACTCAGTTGTTTCTGTTGATCCTGTCTGCTGAGACTGGAAGTCTTAGGAAGATAATGCCTTGTTTGAGATAAGCACAGTGATAAAAATCTTAAACTTGAGCTCCATGAGCAATATTGCTGAACCAGAGGGAGGGAGAAAGTACTTGGGTCAATAAGCACCAGGAAGCTGCAAAGGAAGAATCTTCCTTTGATGGTGATACATGTCTACTGTAGGACCCAAAAGAATATCTAGAGAAATTTGGCATCCCAAGAAAAAATTCAGGACTTTAGCACTTGATAAAAATGAAGCAGTGTTTCTGAGGGAATTAGTTCATTGACAACCTGGATTAGAATTATGTTTTTGTGTGTTGTTAAAATGATGAGGCCAACTTTAATAAGAATTTTAAGGGTGAAGAAAAAAATTGCATTTTAACAAGAACCTCAGTGCACATGTTGACTTCCCAGATGTTTGGCAATGCCCAGGGCTGGGCCAGGCTGAAGCCAGGAGCCGTGAACTCCATCTTAATCTCCTCCATGATTGGCAAGGTCCCATGCTTTTGGATCATCCTTTGTTGCCCTTCCAAGCACACCAGCAGGAAGCTAGATTGGAAGCAGAGCAGCCTGGACTCCAACCGGAGCTGATACAGGATGTCAGTGTTGCAAACAGCATCTTAATTCACTATACCATGTTCAGTAATCTTTTTATTTTCAGAACGAATCAATGTCTTGCAAGCTATTGTCCAGTCTTTGGCACATTTATATGTATTGGGGAGCTTTCACTTTACAGTGATATACACTTCAAAGTTGAGCAATTCTTTCTTTTCTCTATTGCAGTATGAATCTCATTTTAATAATGTTGACCATTTCAGTACTTAATGACTCCTAACTATTAATATTTATTCAACATTTTCTGTTCTTTCCACTTTTTTTGGGATATATTTTCCAGATCCTGCATTATTTTGGTCAAGGCTTTAGATGATCTCATCTTAGTTAAAAACAATTTTTCCTCTGTTATGTATCCAGTGCAACTCCAGATATTATCCAAGGAATAGGCTCCTATTCTTATAAATTTGATAATTTTAGGAAGCAAATCTGCATGGCCTTTGTGGAATTACTTGTGTAATAGCCATATGTCCTCTCAAATTTGCTTTTGTATCCACAACAAATTTTAACTAATTTAGCTTGATATCAGTATTGTAGTTAGTTTGTTTATAATGAACTGACTTTTCATTTGATAAACAAGGGAAACAGATCCAATGATGGATTTCTAAAATACTAATGGAGTTTTCTGGCTGTAAGTCTGTGCATGGACTTTTGTGTGTGTGTGTGTGTGTGTGTGTGAACAGTTTTATGAGTGTGAGCATGGATGTGGAAGTGATCTAACAGAAGATATTACTGCAATTTTTATGACTAGACTGGAAAAATAATCAAGTTAAGAAAATTTGGTTTCTGTTTTTGTTTTCTTTTTCCATTTTATATATAAAGTGAAGAAAAAAAGAGTAAATGGGAAAGTAATGAAAAAGAATTAAAAGTTGTAGATAGGAATTATAGAGAAGAGATTGCAATTGGAGAGCATTTTAGTATTTTTAGGAGGCATAACACATCACACTTGGTTTGTGATGAATAAGAATAGTTCTGTTGCTTTTGTGACACTAGACACTATTTTTTAACTAGGTGTGAGTCTTCTTAAATATAGACAGTAGAGGGATGATATAATAATTCAATAGTGAATTATTTCTCTAATAATGAGCATTTTTATGTATCAGTTATCTTTTCTCCAGGTTTTCTCTCATTTATGTCTTATAGTTGTTTTTGCCAAAAGCAAACACTTTTTTTTTTTTTTTGATAGGCAGAGTGGACAGTGAGAGACAAACACTTTTAAAAAAAAAAAATCTAAAAACCTGTCTGGTTTATACAGATTATATCTTCAAAATGTGATATTAGGAAAAATGGTACTAAAATTCATTGTTTGTGCAAACGTTAAAGCACTTTCTTAGCTGTACTTGAGTCCTTACTGATAATAAATGTATTTGATACTAATTTAAAAATTGGTGATTAACAAATTACCATGCGCTGAACAGAACTTTTCTTCTTATTTGATATTTTGGAATATTAATTATACCTTATCCCATGAAAGAAAATCTGATAGAATGTAGAGAAAAAGCAAATGCATTTATTAGAGCAGTACTTTTTTTAGACTGTTGATGTTATTTTGTTGTAGATTAATTATGCATTGTTCAGCCCATTGAGTTTTCTACATTGTGATTCACTTATCGTGACTTTAACATTCTACTTGTGTGACCACTCCGTTGCTGACACATGTATTTCAGTATCAATCTAAGTAAATTTAGAAGAATGGAAAATGCTAAATAGTACAGTGTCCCAGATAGGCAGTAGTCTAGGTGAAGAGTTTGTTGAATATAGAATTTCAGGCCCTGATCTTTAGATTCTCATTCATTGGATTTGGGATACTATTACCCAAAGTAAATTTTGTAACATGTGATTGAGTCATACATCAGGGGAAAACCTGGGAAAAACACAGATTTAACAATCAACCCAGAGACACATATTAAAGACTTTTCATTATTATTCTTTTGAATTATCCATAACACTAGTTACATTCCTTAATAGAATAATTTAATCGCAATGTACAGAACATGTCTTTAATGTGCTGTACATTGCTATTTAATGCTATAATTAGTAATCCAATGTAATTTTTTCACTTTATGTTGCTATATGGGCAAAATGTTGAAATCTTTACCTAATATATACTAAACTGATCTTCTGTATACAAAGAGAATTGAAAATGAATCTTTACATGAATGGAAGGGGAAAGTGAGCGGGAAAGGGGAGGGTTGCGGGCGGGAGGGAAGTTATGGGAGGGGGGAAGCCATTGTAACCCATAAGCTATACTTTGGAAATTTATATTCATTAAATAAAAGTTTAATAAAAAAAAAGAAATACTTTAATCGATAACATGATTTTTAGACTTTCTATATCTTTAAAATTAGAAAGTAGCTGCTTCTTTCCCAAAATCAGTATTGCTTTTACTCAGTTCTCCTTTCTGTGGCATGGGGTTCCTTTAAAGTGCATAAATCAAATGATTTATTTTTATTTTCTTGTATAGTAATATTTTTATTTACACAATTATTAAGTTGGTTTAAATAGTTACTGATTTTTATAATATATGATTGAAAATTGTATAAATTTATATTCTTATTTTCTGTTTGCAGGGTACAAGTTGAATTCTATATGAATGAAAACACATTTAAAGAGAGACTAAAGCTGTTTTTCATTAAAAACCAGAGATCAAGTAAGTCATTCATTTAATTAACCCCTCTGCATGTTTGTGCACATAACACCTTAAAAAATTCCAAATTCAAATCTTTTGCAAAACACTTTTTATAGTGAATGGTAAAATTGGTAATCTTGCCTGCCCAGGAAGAAATCTGTAGATGTTCCAACTAGTATTGTTAAAGACCTCTTAAACACTTTTAATTTTAGAAATCACAATTCAGTCCTCTGGGTGGAATTATTTGTGTTAGAAACATTGTAGAAAATAATGTAAATGAGGGGTCTCTACATTTCAGATGTGAAAGAAATCTGAAATATCATCATTTGAGAAGGTTCTGATTATTAGTGGACCACAACGGGGAATATGTGTATGATTTAGTGAGAGGAGAGTTCACCATTTCCTGGAACTTACCTAATAATAAAGAACATCTAGGAGGGTTTGGGAACCATTGGAACTTCAGGAGGATAATGAAATTGACATAGTCATGGCCATCCGGAGTCTGTTCAAGGTTGAAGTTTTAGTGGTACTTTTTTCCTACCACAAATACCACATAATCTTACTACTCCAGTATAATAAGTCAATGTGCAGGTTTTTTCCCCCACAGGATTACTGCTTAAAATGTCAACATGAAATGCAGAAATCTGCATTAGATTTGCATAGGCTATAAGTTACCCCTGAATCCTTTGAGGGTCCTTGAAGCTGTGCATCTTTAGGTACAATTCAAAGAGAGAACTAACTGTGACTTGTGTGAAGTTTTCCAGATGCTGGATATAGGGACTATTTCAATATTTAAGGCACACTGGTCTGGAGTTTGAATGACAGCCTGGCTGTATGGTTAAAGCCTGGCTTTTTAAGCTGCTGGTTTAGGGTTTCCAGGAAGCCCTGTCAGTAGATATTATCTAAAAGGGTCACATCATGTGAATAGGTTTCCTTGATTTCAATATTAACAATCCTATCTCTTCAGGCCAGGAAAGAAGGGTGATTGTTTGAATGCTTCACCAGCCGTCAGCTTTGACAGGACCTATTTCTATAGAAAGGCAATTTCATTATCAATTTAGAGGACTTTATGAAGAAAGTAAATGATAAATTGTACTCAGAATTTTAGTAGGAAAAACTAGGACAATTACATAATTAATTAGAATTCACCTTTTTACTGTTAAGAAATATTACAAATAATTAATTGTAAGAAGGCCTTTGTCAAAGTTTTATTCATAATGCATAAATCAGATACCACAAATAATTGCAGGAGAGGTAAAGCTTCTTAAGCAGATTTTAAGTATGTTTTGCATAATCTTAATTTACTCTTCATCATTCTTAAACATTAGAGGCTACATAACTGTGACCTACATAGGTTAAAAGACATATACATTGTAGTCCTAATTCCACAACATTTTTTTAAGATTTCATTGAAGTTAAAAGTAAAGTTAAATTGATAGGATTATAAATCTGTTTGTATGTGTGTGTGAGTACATGCATGTGTGTGAGAGATATGTGAATGTTTCCCAGCATGTGCTATTGTGATTTCTCTCTATAGATAATTGTATAATTAGTATATAATTATGTAATTAATATATAACTATATGATTAGTACCTCTATAAAGTTATACAATTAATATTAAATATATAGCATAATTATACTTAAAACAATATAAGCCGGCGCCGTGGCTCAACAGGCTAATCCTTTGCCTTGTGGCGCCAGCACACCGGGTTCTAGTCCCGGTCGGGGCACCGGATTCTATCCCGGTTGCCCCTCTTCCAGGCCAGCTCTCTGCTATGGCCCGGGAGTGCAGTGGAGGATGGCCCAAGTGCTTGGGCCCTGCACCCCATGGGAGACCAGGAGAAGCACCTGGCTCCTGCCTTCGGATCAGCACGGTGTGCCGGCCGCAGCACGCTGGCCGCGGCGGCCATTGGAGGGTGAACCAGCGGCAAAGGAAGACCTTTCTCTCTGAATCTATCTCTCTCACTGTCCACTCTGCCTGTCAAAAATTAAAAAAAAAAAATAGGATGATTATAATTTCTCTATAATAAAATTTACAAGGATTCTGAAGGTACAAGATTTAAAACTCATCAGGTACATTTGTAAGAATCTAAATTTTCAGGCCGGCGCCTCGGCTCACTAGGCTAATCCTCCGCTTGCGGTCCGGCACACCGGGTTCTAGTCCCGGTCGGGGCACTGGATTCTGTCCTGGTTGCTCCTCTTTCAGTCCAGCTCTCTGCTGTGGCCCCAGGAGTGCAGTGGAGGATGGCCCAAGTACACCCCATGGGAGACCAGGAGAAGTACCTGGCTCCTGCCTTCGGATCAGCGTGGTGCGCCGGCCGCAGCGCGCTGCCTGTGGTGGCCATTGGAGGGTGAACCAACGGCAAAAGGAAGACCTTTCTCTCTGTCTCTCTCTCTCACTGTCCACTCTGCCTGTCAAAAAAAATAAAAAAAAAATTAAAAATAAAAGAACGAATCTAAATTTTCTAGAGAGCCAAACTTTATCCCAAAATTCATGGATGTATAAACCACTTCAACGTACAGGCTACTTATAACCAGCTTTGAAAGGACATAAATCTTGTGACTTCTGAATGTTAAAACTTAGATTTACTCTCAGTGCACAACATTTACTGTCATTTGCATTTCATGCATTCTGTCAAGCTCACTTTCTGTTTTAATATTCATGTAATTAAAATTCAGCTATGAAGAACTTCAGAGTATGGACAATTATAGTATTGCAGTTTCTAAATACAATTTAAATGCTATACTTAAAGACGATATCTTATATAATTCTTTTTAGTCTCTTGTAAACTAAGTTAATTGAAAAATTAAACTTTTGTTGTTTGTTTAAAGGTCTAAGGATACGCCTATTCAATTTTTCTCTCAAATTATTAAGCTGCTTATTGTACATAATTCGAGTACTACTAGAAAACCCTTCACAAGGAAATGAATGGTAAGACATCTTTGTCTGAACTTCAGTAATGCCTTTTTGATAGTTTTTAACTGTATTACATTTTAAAGGATGTTATAGTTTTAGGTGTGTGACACAAACTGATCTGACTTTCAGACTATGAATATAAGACTTGTGGATTATTTGCAAACATCTGATTGTTTGTATATTCATCTCATGGTATCACTAGACACTGACCCATAACAATTTCCTTGCTAGTTAAAGTGCTCTAAGTAATTGTTTAAAATAGGTCAGTCCCTTTATTTTTTAGTTTTTTTAAAGATTTATTTTATTTGATAGTTGGAGTTACACAGAGGAGAGGCAGAGAGAGAGAGAGAGGTCTTCCATCTGCTGGTTCACTCCCCAATTGGCTGCAATGGCCAGAGCTGAGCTGATCTAAAGCTAGGAGCCAAGAGCTTCTTCCAGGTCTCCCACGCAGGTACAAAGGCCCAAGGACTTGGGCCATCTTCCACTGCTTTCCAAGGGCACAGCAGAGGGCTGGATCGGAAATAGAGCAGCCAGGACTCGCACTAGCTCTCATATGGGATGCTGGCACTGCAGGTGGTGGCTTTACCTGCTATGCCACAGCGCCAGCCCTGGGTCAGTCCCTTTAAAGATCTGAATCAGATGTCTTGTCCCAAAGGCTGACTTTACTGCGTGCCACTCTTGCAGACTTTTCAGTAGCTATAGTGGTTACAAGAGGAAGCATCCCTGTAGATGTTGGGATGCGTGACTCTAATTTCAAGTCTCAGTTTCAGCCTGTGCAGTTTTTGATCTTACTTGAGTTGAATGACATTGATTTTTTTAAAAAAAATATTTTAGTTCAGTTTTTGTTTAAAATTATGTAGTTTTATTAAATTGTACTTTATTCATTTGTGGGCTTCCCTTTTTAAAATTTGTCCTTTGTTAGAAGTAGTAGGTAAGGAGACTGGGTATGTAATGGCATGCATAATTTTAATCTCATCACCATCCTGGACTTCTTGTCCAGCATACTAAATGTACAATAATTATTAAAACAGAAAAATTACATTTGATGACTAACTTCTGTACAATTATTTCCTAGTATGGAAATTTTCCTTAAGAAAATTAAAAATAAAAAGATCGCAATGAATGAGAAAGTGAGCTAATAATTTCCTTTTAAATGAATTGGCTCATATTCAGCTGATTTAGACAATGAAAATGATTCTATACCTATCCAAGGTTTGGGGTTAGGATAAAGATGAATATTTTTTATCATGTAATGATATGTGTGATAATTCTTTATAAAATAATTTATTTAATGTGGTATAATTATGGATATTTCATTATGTTTCTATTGAATACTTATCCTGTATTGGTCACATTGCTCTAAGTGAAGATACAGAGATACATTAGAATTTTTTAGTCTGTGAAATGATTGCTTATTTTGGAGTTCCTATTATTTTATGACATTAGATTAGTTGCTTTATGTATGCTGTTTTCTTCAGTATATATGAGACTTTTTCATTCCCATCTTAAATATAATGAAGCAGCAGTTTTTCTCATGAGACTCTTTTTTGACACCTTTAGAGCTACTCCTCCCATTCCTGTTTAACTCTGTGGCCACAAGAAACCAATGCCTCCCCTTTATCCAACGTTCTGACTGCACATTCTGCCTCTCTGCTTGGAAATCCTATGGGCATTGCTCCTGTGCTCTTCCAAATCTCAATGAGCGACAGCTTTGTGCTTTCTCCAAACCCTCATCTACTACTAACTTTCCATATTTCCCCTGAGAATAACTCCATGCTGACATCTGCTCTGGGGGCTGAGTGTTTTGGAATCTTTCTTCACTTCTCTTTGTCTATGTTGTGTACGAACTCTTTGAAAATCTTGTCATTTCTGCCTTCAAGGTATATCTAGTACACAGTCCCTTCTCAGTGCATCCTCGGTGGAGCAAGTCAACCTGTTTCACCGAATTAATGCTGCTACTTCTGCTTCTGCTTCCTTTCAGTTTATTTTCAACAGAGGAGTGACTAATCCTGTAAAATACAGTTCCCATTTAGATGTGGCTCTGTTTCCATGCCAGAATGCTTACCATAGCCTTTTAGAACCCATTTTCCCTCTAATCTCACCTCCAGCTACTCACTCGCTATCCATTCTTTTCAGCCACATGTACCTCCTTTCTGTCCTGGGATCATACCAGATACAATCAGTTTAGCATCTTTAGAGGGGTTTTTCCCTCTATCTGGAATTCTTTCCATGAGATAAGGCACACTTTATAGATCTTTACTCAATCATATTAAACATCCTACTTAAAATTATAACCTCTTCATAAGACTAGTGTCTCTATATAATCTGAATATTTCATTTGTTCATTTTGTTCTGTGTATATTCCATTAATTAAAATGGATATTTTATAATGGCATGGATTTTTGAATCCCCAGAGCCTGATGGGATGAGTGAGTGTATACATGGGTAAATGAGGTTCCTCTATCATCTACCTTTTTCTTACCCCACTTTCTGTAGTTCACCTACACATACCTGACCCTCTTGGTCTCTGATCTTGGAACAGTCTGTTCCTCATGTTTTCCATTTCTGTCTCTAACAACTCACCTTTTTAAAAATTTTATTTATTTATTTATTTTTTATTCATTCATTCATTCTTGCTTCAGGAACCCTAGACCTGAAGGATAGCAATTTCCTGGAAAACACTCAATTGGAAACTAATCAGGCATCCTGTTAGTTCCTCTTCCTCTTTGACTGAGGAATCTCTGCTGTGTACTCCCCAAACCTCCCCTATATTCTTCTCTCACAAGATCTAATGCATTGCCTTTGATTTTTCCATTCACTTTTCTGTCCTGTGTGCTCACAGAGGGCAGGTGTGATACTGTACTTTCCTCCATAGCTCTCCTACTTAGGACAGAACTTCCTGGATCAGTGAATGTTGCTGAATTAATGGCATTATGCTCAATAGCTTTATTGATAATTTTGTACAATACATGAGATGTCAGTGCTTAATTATTTATTGTATATTTTATTTATTTATTTATTTATTTATTTATTTATTTAATTTATTTGACAGAGTTAGTGAGAGAGAGAGAGACAGAGAGAAAAGTCTTCCTTCCATTGGTTCATTCCCTAATTGGCCGCTATGGCCAGTGCTGCGTCAATCTGAGCCAGGAGCCAGGTGGTTCCTCCTGGTCTCCCATGGGGTGCACAGACCCAAGCACTTGGGCCATCCTCCGCTGCCCTCCCGGGCCACAGCAGAGAGCTGGACTGGAAGAGGGGCAACCGGGACTAGTACCCGGTGCCCCAACCGTGACTAGAACCTGGGGTGCCGGCGCTGCAGGTGGAGGATCAGCCATATGAGCCACGGTGCCTACCACCTATTGTATATTTTAAAAAGATTTATTTATTTATTTGAAAGGCAGACTTAAAGAGAGGGAAGAAGAGATAGAGAAAGAGAGAGAGAGAATGAGAGAGATAGACAGATTTTCCATCCACTGATTCATTTGCCAAATAGTTGCAACACCCTGGCTAGGCAGAAGACAGGAACCAGGAGCTTCATCTGTGTCCCCCATGCGGGTGCAGGGGCCCACATCTTCCTGTTTTCCCAGGAGCATTAGCAGGGAGATGGATCAGAAGTGGAGCAGCTGGTTTTTGAACCAGCACCCTTATGGGACGCTTAACCTGCTTAACACAGGCCCCAATCATTAATGTTTTTAATAGTGCCTGCTGCTCAATTTAGATACACCTAGCCTGATATGGCGATGGTTGCATTGCAAAATCCTTCTCATTACTTTTAAAAATGACAAATTCTAAGATACACATATGAGATACTGGTGCTTCCAATGGCAGCTTAAACTGTTACACCACAGTCCTGCCCCTTGTTTATTGTATTTTTCTATGTGTTATTAAAATGGTGCATATAACAAATCCTTCATAGTTTTTAAAATTAGTTGATTTATGGATAAAATGTACACGAGAGACCTGAAAATCGTAAAATGATGTATGATAGAATCATTTTATGGGTAGAGGTGCATGATGGTTGAATAAAATTATATTATGTGAAAACATTAAGAGGAACAAAGTTTCCTACAATTAACTTCTATGAAATATTACTAAGAATATTCAGCCTTAATTATAGAGGATATACATTTGAAAAATCAGATTACTGTAATTAAAAAGCATGGCAAATTTACTGATGGCTACATTTTGAATACAAGGTTCCGCTTAGTTCCCATTGTCCATGCAGTACTGGTTAATGAGAAACAGAAGTGGCCTTTATGGGCACAGGCTCTATTTTAAAATAATAAGGGTAATTCAGCAAAAGGATTTATTTAATTAGAGCTTCTGACATGGTAAAGCTGCAGATATTTAGTGCTGCTTTGTGTTATTTTTAATTCGCTTCCAGGAATCAAAAACTGATATGAAAATGTTGCAGTATAGACAAGCCAAAAAAGAGGAAAATAATTTTGCTGTAACTGTGTGACATTGTGCAAAAGGCAAATTCTGATATGCACACAGCATGTTGTGAGTGATTCAGAGTTGTTAGGAGAGGAAACACTTGCAGTATGTAGTTCATGAATTACATTGGAAGATGAACCACCAGCGTTGACATGTTGTCTGCTGATGTATGCAGTTCTGCACTCTGCGTTAAAACTCATGCATCTGTTTGCACTTCTGAAATTGTTGAAGCGATTAATAATTTTTAACATCAAGTGACAGAGACAACAATAAGCATATGAAGGTGACATTCAAATTTTAGAGAGAACTTTCCTTAGTGTAAAAGTTATTAAATAATAATGCTATTATTATTATTATTAAATAATAATGCTATCTTTAAAATATTTGGCGATTCATGAGTATTTTAATATAGAAATTTTCCTTTTGCATAACATTTACTCTGCCAATTAAAGTAGCAACAAGTGCTCTAACATATTACCTCAAAAATCTAAAAGAATTATTTTTGGTCAGTTTGAATCTTTTCTCTATAAAATGACTCACATGCAAGGACACACAAACAAATATGCATATGATGTGATAAGTACAATATATGTGCAATCCACTTGCATTCTCTGGCTACGTGTTGTCCTGAGACCTGAGGTTTTGGCATTCAGTGTTCAGAAAGGGAAAGAGAGCATAGAGAAGTCACAGGAACTTCTAAATATTCTCGGCCAACAAACGACAGGTATCACTTTTGCCCGTACTTCATTCTCAGATCTCATGTGAGGGTAAGTTAGACATCACACCTGACACAAGACTGAACACTGCAGTCTAGATGAAGAGTGGCCCTTGCTCTCCACGATAGCCATGACTGTTGACAAGAGTGACGGCCACCTCGTCAGGGGTGTAAGTCTACTGGAAAGGCTCTCAATGTGCTTTCTCCCAGAGTTAAGTATTTCCAAGTTTTTGAAGGATTCTGTTACTGAGAAGTCTTCCTAATGTTTTGGCACGACTTGACTATACTTCAGTATCCTGATACCTGGTATCCTTGTTTTTGGAAGTACACTAAAATCTTTATTATTTTAGAATGTGACCGGAATACTGTTCCTCATATTCTCTGCCCAGTACTTGTTCTGGTTAAGAGTTTTACAAGATAACTCCTCGGTTTAGGATGTTATACATGTCAGAACAATACAAACTTGTATCAGATTTTTGGAGAGGTATATAGATCTTTGAGTTAGTTTTGAGCTTGTAAGCCAGGGATCCTGTTATCCACATGTTCATCCTGTTGTTCTCATGTCTTCACCAAATTTGCTTCTTCTGGTGAACATATGTACCCTCTGATTCCTCCTGAGTTGTTAGGCCCCATTTAAGACTTTTAGCTTTGGTTTTCTTACCATGGCATAAGCCTTCGGCAAGTAAGTGTGCTGTAAAAAGTGGCTGCAATTATATATCTCTGAGCTTCTATTTTCAGTGTATGGTCTTCCTCCCATTCTTGATCTGGTTCTTTCAGTTTTCATAATAATTCTTCATACATGATCATATACAGGTCTCATTCAGAATAACTGAAGGGTACATATTTGTTTTTTATTTGCCTTTGTTTTAATTTTATATATATTTTTAAAAAATACGATTTATTTATTTAAAGAGAATTTTTTAAGAAAAATGTAGTTTTACTTTATTTGAAAGATAGAGAAACACAAACACACAGAGGCAGAGACAGAAACAGAAATAGAGAACAATCTTCCTTCTGCTGGTTTAATTCTCAAATGCCCATAACCACTAAGTCTGGGCTAGGTCAAGGACAAGAGCCTGGGATTTAATCTGGGTTTCCCATGTGGGTGTCAGGGACTCAACTACTATTGCTTCCCAGGGTACACATGTGTAGGAACCTGGAATTGGGAGTGGATTGGAGACTGAAACCTAGGCATTCCTTGTATGAGAAGTGAACTTTCCATGCAGCATCTTAACCATGGCATCAAATGTCCACCCTTGAAATTTGTTTTGTATTTTATGATTTAATAAATGATTCTTGCTTATCACCATATGAAAACACTTAGCACGGAAAAGAAAACAAAGACTATCTCAGATCACAACAACTAGAAAGAAGTCCTTTTGTTATTTTAAAGACTAATCATTTCTGTGTTCTCTCTATATACACAAACACACATGATACACATATTGATGTAACTGGGACAGTGTTTATCAGTGACTTTTTTTCTCAATTATGGCATTTTTTTGTTGTTGCAGTTGATGCCACTGCTACTTTGATTTTCTTGTTACTGTGTATTCAGGCAGATTCCAGTTACTTTACTGCTATAAATATACTGCAATAAATGTTCCCTGAGCATGTTTTCTTTCCTGCTAGTCTTTTTTTTTTTTTTTTTTTTTTTTTTTTTTTTTTTTTTTTGTCAATGAGAGTGACGCTTCATTTGGGATTATGGTCTGGCTATTAGTTACCTTTCACCCCTCCTTTGCTACCCAGGAATGCATAGGTCAGCTTGTACTTTTTTTTTTTTTTTTAATGAAAATCCATTGTATGAAAAAGACCAGATGCTAATATTTTACCAAAATTTATACATTTAATTCTATGCAGTTATACAATTTAATGTTAAGGGAATGGTGGAAAGGGATGGTTCTTCATCGAAGATCTCACTTCACATTGAAATTTGTATATCAGATTTGTAGATATTTTTATTAGTTAAAAAATCTGTGGGGCTGGCACTGTGGCACAGTGGGTTAGGCCTCTTCCTGCAGTGCAGGCATCCCATATGGGTGCTGGTTCTAGTCCAGGCTGCTCCTCTTCTGATCCAGTTCTCTTCTATGGCCTGGGAGAGCAGTAGAAGATGGCCCAATCTCTTGGGCCCCTGCACCTGTGTGGGAGACCTAGAGGAAACTCCTGGCTCCTGGCTTTGGATGGCGCAGCTGTAGCAGTTGTGGCCATTTGGAGTGAACCAGTGGATGGAAGACCTTTCTCTCTATCTTTCCCTCTCTCTCTAACTCTATCTCTCAAATAAATAAAATCTTAAAAAAAAAGAAATAATATTTCACATGACCTAGTCTGATCCTCTTTTCCACCCTCCCCCCAAATTCTGATATCTTTTTTCAAAGTCTTATTTCGATTTTATTTCTCTCTGATATTTACATAGCCTACTGAGGTAACATCCCAGCACATAGGAAATGTTGCTAGTCTGATGGAAGTAGATTTTGGTAAATTTGTATTAATGTAAAATAACTTCTTGTAAGGGCACACAAATCTCTGTATAGGAACTTACTTTACATTTTCTCCAGGGATTGCTGTCTACTTGATTGCTTAGTATATAATTTTCCTATCTACAAAAACTGGACATTTACCCCTCTTAACTCTGACATACTTTTTTTGGTTTGATTTCTGAAGTGTTATAAAGAATGTAAAAAAAAAGTATTTTGGAAAAGACAGTGTTACTGAACTTAACAAGCATATCTTTGCCTTTACTGGCATCATCCGTCATTTATATTAGCTGTCTAGTCTATTATATGCCTTTAATCAGTGAGACATTGGATTTATTTTTTTAACGAGTTATTTTTTTATTTGAAAGTCAGAATTACAGAGAGAAGGAGAGGAAGAGAGAGAGGTCTTCCATCTGCTGGTTCACTCCTCAATTTGGCTGCAGTGGCTGGAGCTGCACCGATCCAAAGCTTCCTCCTGGTCTTTCCCTGAGGGTGCAGGGGCCCAAGGACTTGGGCCATCCTCCATTGCTTTCTCAGGCCGTAACAGAGAGCTGGATCAGCAGTGGAGCAGAGGTGGCACTGCGGCTCACTAGGCTAATCCTCCGCCTGTGGCGCCAACACCCCAGGTTCTAGTCCCGGTTGGGGCGCCAGATTCTGTCCCGGTTGCTCCTCTTCCAGTCCAGCTCTCTGCTGTGGCCTGGGAGTGCAGTGGAGGATGGCCCAAGTGCTTGGGCTCTGAACCCGCATGGGAGACCAGGAGGAAGCACCTGGCTCCCGGCTTTGGATCGGTGCATCGCGCCAACTGCAACGTGCTGGCCGTAGCGGCCACTTTGGGGATGAACCAACGGAATAAAGGAAGACCTTTCTCTCTGTCTCTCTGTCTCTCTCACTGTCTAACTCTGCCTGTAAAAAAAAAAAAAAAAAAAAAAATAAGGAAGTGGAGCAGCCAGGATTTGAACTGGTGCCCACATGGGATGCTGGCAATGCAGGTAGCAGCTTCACCTGCTAAACCACACTGCCGGCCCCAAGACATTGCATTTATAATGGATAGTGAAACAAACGTATTAGTAGTCTTCTAGAAACTACGTTTTTTCAGGAGACAGCCATTAAATAAGTTGACAAATAAATGCAAAGTTTTAACTGAACTGGATAGAAGGAGATGTTTGCCGAATGGCGGGGCCTAAGAGATTAGTGACAATGTGGATCAAGTGGGCTCCTCAGAGAACCTTTTCCTGGGAAACCTGAGAGCTCACAAGTGAGAGAAGAATTTGCATAAAGGACTTTAGTGGGAAGGATTATGTCACACAGAGTATGTCTGAGAAGCTTTGGTCTTTATCCTTACATAAGAGCATAGCCAATACACAACAGGGTGATGTGGTTTAAAATGAGTTTGAAAGAATCAATGTAGTTGCAATTTGGAGACCAGTTGTAGAAGGTAAAAATAGGTCAGGATCCCCATTGGTAGGTTTGACTAAGTGTCTAATTTCAAAAAATGGTAGCTTAGATGGAAGTGGTTGAGGTGCCAGATATGAGGAAGCTGAATTCCACAAATACCTGGTGGAAGAATTGATATGGCTTGAGGACTAATGGATTGACTATTTATAGATACATGAGAGGAAAATATCTAAGATGATGCTCAGGCTTTGGGGAACTCAGTGAGATTTGTGTTAGTCAGCTTTTTGTTGGTATAAATAAATACATAAGACAAGCTGTTATCCATGAATGGGATTTATTTTGGCTCATGGTTTTGGAGGTTCAGAGTCCCAGATCTGGTGGGACCTATGAGTTCAGCTATGCAGTGAGACTGGAGGGTGGCATCTGCAGAGGAGAGCGAAGCAATGGCCACAGTGTGAGCCAGGAAGCCAAGAGAATAGCTAGGCTCAGCTCTCAGGTTTTTATAATTAACGTTCACAAGAATTGCCTTCTGAAGGCATACAGTGAATGACCTAAGGACTGCTCCCTAGGCCCACCGCCTAAACACCATAACTGGATTGAATTTCTATTCTCTCAGTACCATTAACTTATGCTTTTAGGGATTGGAGTCTGCAGAGGTTAGAAAGCCACATCCTATTCAAATCATAGCAGGTGGCGTTTACTGAGATGTGAAAAACTGGAAAGACTATTTTGGAAGAAAGATCACAGGTTTAGTTTGGAGAAATTGAAGATATTGGTTAGCGGGGTAGATGTGATATTCTAGAACTCCATAGTACTTCAGTCTAAGATGCCAGCTGGTTTCCTTGAATAGTCTTTTAATTTTTTTTTTTGAGAACCTTTTAGAAACAAAAATTTTGAAGAGTTTATTGTTCTTTGTTATCATTTTAACATCTCAAAAAGTAAAGTACGTATGCATCTAGAAATACTGTTAATATTCTATGAGATTCCTCTCATATTTAACAGCAATAATGAGCAAGAGGGCTTTGTTTTTTGGGAGCTTTATTTTCATTATGGGGAACTAAGATAATGTAACTATTTTCATATTTCCTTGAATGGAGTACCTTGAAAATTAGTGGAAAATTACAATTAGTGGGATGTTAAGAGTGTTAAGATGTTCTTTGCAGAGTAGAAGTAGTTTGTAACATCGAAATGATAACATTTTAAAGACCTACTTAAGGATAATCACTCCTTTTCTTGGGTGATGTTCTATGCTAACCCCATTCCTTAATTTTTTTGTGTGTGGTATGTTAAATATTTTGTAAGAATCTAAATCTGAAATACTATTGTGCTTTATATATTGTTATGGTATTCATTTTAATTATATTGTTGAATTTATACTCCCAAATGTTAACATCTTTAAAAATAACAAAAACCTTAGTGTTTACTGGAGACTCTTGGGTGGCCTCTCCTTGGAGAACTGACTTGTGAAGCCTTGAGAGTTTTTTTGTTCTGCCAGCAATTCAGAGGTGTTGAATGACTTGCCCATGGGCCATATAAGGACTGAGAAATAATCTGGTCTGGGCCTGCAAAGGTAACCGCCAATGGGACTAGAAATTCAGTAAATCTATACAAGGCTAATTTTTAAGTTGATAATTTCATGTGGCCCACAAATGATGTTGTAAAAATCTCCAAATGGTCTTGGCAGCAAAGAGGTTCCCAACCTCTACATGGCTCATTGTATTTTCATTGTTTATTGACAGTGAATGAAAATGAAAATAAAAAGTATTTTTGCTGGAATAGAAACAAGCATTAGTAACAAGAAAAGTGGAACAACAAAGTTTTTCTAATTTTGATATTTTTGTTTTTCTGTTAGCATTATTTTAATGTTCAGACCTTAATTGAATATTAAAAGTGAATGGATTCTTCACATTTAAAAAATTAACATCTTATCACTTTTTTCATAGGTCTCATATCTTTTGGGTGAACAGAAGTCTACCTTTATGGGGTTTACAGGTTATGTACAGTTTTATTTTTTTATCTCTGTATTTCTGGGCTTATTCTTATTTCAAAAGGAATTATTATTGGAGAAAAAGCTATTGGTATTCAAGATGAGTTTATATTCCTGCTTAATTGATCGTGATGCACACAGATAATAGGGTGATATTTTTAATTTCTTCACATTTGTGGAGCCCTTCATCTCACTTTTTGAGATTTACATGATAATTGGGATTAGACTTGAAACAGTGTTTGAGAGTGAAGAAAATCAAAACAAACAACTGGATTAAGGCTCCACAAGTTTCCCCTAACTGTATTAGGTATTTTTGTTGTGTAGTTCCTTTAAAATTAATCAAAAGCCCTTACCTATTTTTTTTTACACTTTATATTCTCAGTCTCTGAAACATGGTAATAGCTCAAAAAATGATGGTTACTGAATAAACAAATGAATGAATCACTTATATTACCAACACTAGGAGCCTAAGAAGATAATTGTATCAATAAAACAAAAAGTATGTTCTGGTATAAAAGGAGTCCTTAAGAAGGAGTGAGACAGAAGGAGAGAACAGCCTGTTTCAGTATTGCTGAGGTGTTTCCAGGAGTCCCCATGCCTCTTCTTTCTTCCTTTCATACTAAATTTTATGCCCAGCAGGTGGGTTTTTTTTTTTTTTTATTTTTTTTTAGACAGGCAGAGTGGACAGTGAGAGAGAGAGAGACAGAAAGGTCTTCCTTTTGCCGTTGGTTCACCCTCCAATGGCCGCCGCGGTAGGCGCGCTGCGGCCAGCGCACCGCGCTGATCCGATGGCAGGAGCCAGGTGCTTATCCTGGTCTCCCATGGGGTGCAGGACCCAAGCACTTGGGCCATCCTCCACTGCACTCCCTGGCCACAGCAGAGAGCTGGCCTGGAAGAGGGGCAACCGGGACAGGATCGGTGCCCCGACCAGGACTAGAACCCGGTGTGCCGGCGCCGCAAGGCGGAGGATTAGCCTAGTGAGCCGCGGCGCTGGCCTTCAGCAGGTGTTTTACAAGTTCGCTTTCTTCCACTTCTGATTACCTCCTAAGATCCTTTTTTATTTTGTTATTTTTTAAAAGTTCAAATTAGTTAGAAAAATGGAATTACCAGCAAAAAAATAATTGGAGGTTGGAGGACAGTTGAATCTGTAGAAAATGGAAAGACTTCAATCCTCACCACTGAGGAGCAATCTTTAACAAAGATTCAGAGCAAATGTCTGCTTTGTCATGGAATTCATGATGACTGTGAATTCTGTACTTTTCATATATGATAATGAATTATTTTAAGTATGTAAATACTTAAAATTGGGCAATTAAGATCACTATTAAGGTTTTACTGTGTCTGGATATTTCATATTTTGTAGAGGTCAAGTTGTTACTTTATGTCATTTCGCACCGACTTTCCTTCATTTCAAATTAATATACAAATAACCTTTTTCAGATTTTTAAGTGTTCATGAAAAATACAGTTTGAAAATTTCTGGGCTGAATTTCTATACTATCCTGTGTTATTTAAAATAAATTAAATTTCTATGAGTAGTCATATATTGTCTTGAAATATAATGAGATCTAGTCTAATTTAATAGTAATATTTTAAAATAATAGTAATACTAATTTCTGAATAGTGCTTTCAGTAACTTAGGGTAGAAAGTTCTGGAAATCATCTTTCACTATGCATTTCTAAAAAAAAATGCATGGTTGATTATAATTTAGAGGACTTGCAGAGAAAATCAGTGAGGTTTGGATTTTCTGTCATGATGACTGGCTGTGGCTGTAGTTCTGAACGTATTTTACTTCAAATGCCATGCATTCATCTGTTTTTATTCTCATGTTTTTAGATTCACTTAAATTGAAAGTTTTTATTCCAATAGGAGCCAAAACATAAGACTCCAGGTTTTCTGTTTTTCTCATTCAGATTATCTTAAACCTCAAGATCTACAAACATTTTTGTTATCTGAGTCAGTTCCTATTTGTGTTTGCCTATGTGATTCTATTAATCCATCCTAAAGTGCTTAGAGTGTTTAATACAGGGGATTTTTGATATCTTTCCTATTTACTTTTACCTATTGCAGTTATTATTTTTATTAGTTAAAAACTCTAGAAATTTTATAAAGATAGAGAAATGGAGAAAGGTAGAAGTCTGTCTAGGGTGATGTGTCAGTAACACTTTTAGCTACAAAAGGGGAATTTGTAATGACATTTATTCAAACAAATTTGAAAGGATCTTAAAATGCTGATATGTTTTGTTTTGTTGGATGTTCAAAGATATTGATGGTTATTTTGTGTTTTCTGAAAGGAAACACTGATTTTATTGGTTTTGCTGGAAAGGGCGTCTTTTGTTTTTTGTTTTTGTTTTTGGTGGAAGGGCAGTTGTGTATGATTGTGTGTGTTGAGGACACACACCCAAACAGGCACATACAGGAATATATTCTATATATATCCTGTGAACTTAAGTTAGTCTATTTTAATACCATGTTTATATTTAGAATAATACATAAAAAGATTTATTAAGATGCTAGAAATTGTAAAAACTCATGTGCAATGCAGGAGGTGGCAGAAAATGACCTGAAACCTGTCACCTGTTTATAGAAGTTAAAATATCACCATGCACTTCCTATATCTCATATGCATATAGCAACCAAATATGTATACCCACATGTATACATGCACATGTGTTTACATAAAGTTAATAATGTGAATAATGTTTTAATTGTACTTTCTCATTAAGTTGCATTTTATATTTTAGGTTTCAGTGGCATTGATAAGCCTATTTGAAACAATACTTCTCGGTTATCTCAGTTATAAGGTAAGATATTTTAATAAGCGGTTTTCTGCTAATAGAACATATTGCTACCATTTGCTCCACATTCCATTATTTACAATTCATATTTGGGAATTTGAGGCTCTTGTTAAACCACTTAATTATTTTGAGCCTCTCCAGTATGTGACATGAAGAAGTAGTAATATAGTCATGTGTCCCCCTGGTGAATTGAAAGCACTTCACTAACTCCTGTGGGTTCCTTACCTCCTATGTGCATGCATACAGTGAGGCAATCAAATGGAATCATCTGGCTTTTTATTGTTCCCAATGTCTTTCCCTGATCTGTGCAAAAAAAATTGAGAGAACAAAATCATGACTGTTGGGAATTATTTAAATTAATTATCTTAGTCATAGTTGAAGCTTTGTTTGGCTAACAAAATTTAATAACCACATCTTTGACTCGTGTTTGATGATGACCTGCACACTTTGCATGTCTCTTTTCTCAGTGAATTACAATCTAGAAAGCGAGTGAAGTGGAAGAAATTATACAGATAGATTATTCAAAGGAAGGATAAAATAACTTAAAGTGAGGTATAAATAAAGCAGTATGAAAGTTCATGTGGAGAGGCCATAGCACAGGATAAAAAAGAAATACTTGACTGACCTAAGCTAGGTTTTTGATTCAGAGGGATTTCAGTAAAACAAAGTGAGATAAGAAAACAGTGACTGATAGAATTAAAAAGGAAAGATTGTGCATATCAAGTAGGAGGAATAAGAAATATTTGTTTAACAAAAATATGGGGCCTTGTGTAGCAAAATATGATGGCACTTCAAGTAGTTCATCAAAAATGCATTAGATGAGAAGTTTATTTTGATGTAAAATTTTTTGAAAACCATGTGTAGTGTTTTCATAAAATGTATTTTCCATGATTTTTAAAAGTTCCTGCATGTGCTAGGAAGTTGATGGGTATGTTAAACATTCTTTTTTTCTAAAATTGTACTTATTTTCATTTCATTTTGAAAGACATGGAGAGGGAGGGAGAGAGGGAGCGAGGGAGGGAGGGAGCGAGGGAAGGAGGGGGAGAGAGAGAGAGAGAGAGAGGGAGAGAGAGATGCAATGGCAGTGGCTGGTTCAGGCAAAAGCCAGAAAACCAAAACTTAATCTGGGGCTCCCACTTTGGTGGCTAGGACTCAAATACTTGAGTCATCACCTGCTGCCTTCCAGGGTATGCATTAGCAGGAAGCAGGATTGGAAACAGATGGGCCAGGGCTTGAACTACCCACTCTAATATGGGTGGTGGGCATCCCAAGCAGCAACCGAACCTCTATGCCAAATGCCTTCCCCTGATATGATAGTTCTATCGTTGAAATTCAGTTTTAGGGATATTAATGTAGAACACCTATGTAGTACATATCAAAGAGACATTAGTGAAGATCCTGTCTTTGGTTAAGACATGCTGAAGTATAAGAAGAAAACTAGCAATAATGTTTTAACTGGGTGAATAGAATTGTCAAGTTTGATGAAAGATTAATTATGAAAATAGAAACTGAACAGATCTTGGGGTGACTGAGATAGAAGAAGACCAGGAAACTCAAATACCATTTTAAAGTTTTCTGAGTTTGAATGATTGTAAATGGAAATTAAATTAAGATAGAATTATGTAAAGATTAAAATCTGCTGGACTTGGTTTTGAACATGATGAGTTTGACATGCAGGTGGGAAAAAAGGTGGATTTGACAAGCAGACAAGTGAGAAAGCAAATTGCAACTTTCAGTAGGGAGAGATTGACAAAGATTCTGGTGTACATTTCACAGAGAAGTTGGAGGGTGGCATGAAAATCCACCTCACAAGGCAGAAATCACCAAGGTCGAAGCCAAGACTCACTTTAATGGAGAGCTTATATTGTGGGTTTTGGAGAATAAAGATTAGAAAGTGATTAGGATGGTCGACTATTTTAATTACCACTAATTTGTGTTTACCGGTTTTTTCATTACTGCATCAACATATACTTAAGAGCATGTTTTTAGGGAAGTCTTAACACCAGTTCCTTTGTCACTTTTTAAAACATAGAGTTTTGAAGATGACATTTTTTAGTCCTAACTTTAGAGAAAGAAAATTTTACAAACTCTTTTATCTTTTTCTGTGGACCAGTTTTTCTTAATTCCCATTATTGTCATTTAAAGAAAATAATGTCAAATTGTAAAGTAAGATTGATTAATAAGGAGGTATAGCTATAAAAGAGTAAGAACTTCTCAAAAGTATAGATTGGTTTATTAAATATTTCTGAGAAAAAATAGGATCTTAGAAATGTCCAAGGGCAGCAGTTCTCAGCCCCAACCTGACCTGCTTGCTGGCTGCCTCTTTGCAGAGTTTTCAATATATCTAGCTCTGCTTTCTCTACCAAAAACCAAGTCTAAGCAAGAAAAGAATTACAGAAAGCATGTGAACTGTGGCAAGTATATGGGACTGGAGAAAGAAATTAGGAGATCATTTGCTATTCCACAAGAAACCTGTTTCAATGTTGTATATTTTAGAGTAAAAGCTGTTGAATGGAAAATGTTGTTGGTTGATGGAGCAGTAGTTTTACTAGAAGCAGTAGAATGAAGCAGGGATGACTGCTTAGTGATGGAAAATGTTTGCATTATTTAAAAGAGAAGGGGAAGGGGAAAGATAAATAAAACAAACATAAAGCAAGAATAATTTGGAATGGAACTTGAAGTTTAATTAGTTAATTAATTGAAAGGCAGAGAGACTGACACAGGATTTCCTATCTAGGGGTTCACTCTCCAAATACCTGCAACAGCCAGGGATGATCCAGGCTGAAGCCAGGATCCTAGAACCTAATCCATGCCTTCCACATGAGTGACAGGGACCCAAGTAATTGAACCATCGCCTACTTCCCATCAAGGTGTACATTAGCAGGAAATTGGATCAGAATCAGAGAAGTGAGATGTGAACCAGGCAGACTGATATTGGGATGCCAGCACCCCAATCAATAACCTAACTGCTGCACAAAATGCCAGCCCGGAAACCTGAGGGTTAATGATTAGCTTTGGAAATCCTTCATTCTTTTGGGAACCCAGAAGATGGAAGCAGTCACAAAGGATATTTTGCAGCCAGAAAAGGGAAGTAAAGGGTCTTATACTTGGTGATCAAATGCCTAAATCACCTAGAAAGTACTAGATCAGTGGTAAGTGATAGAAAATAAGATTTGAAGAATAGTCATAATGGTTTGTTTAGTGTATTCCATTGTTAAAACAAGTGTTGTCCAAATTTGTTCTCATTGACAAATCTATACTTTGAGTAGCTAGAAAATGAAACAAAAATATGGCCAAAAAAACTGATATTTAAGATTTTATCTTTAAAGTTCCTTAGTGTGCATGTATGTGATGAACATCGATTGTATCATATGAATTGTGATGTAAATTAAAAAAAGTTAATCATGTGGTTTTTTTTCTGTAATTAATTGTATCTCTTCAACTAGTTTAAGAGTACATACAGAAACATAACATGGCTAAAATAGTAACTTACGTTTGTGGGTATATTTACTCCAACTTCTAGCTAAAAAATATGGAAGTAACTTTAGTGTTTTACTAATAGAACTGTTAGCCTTAATTTAAAACATCATTTAAAAACCACACAGATTCAAGATAATTTTCCTTGTAATTATATGATGATGATATTTACAATTAATTACTCCCTTCCATTTACAAAATGAGAGAACATTATAAGACTTGGTGTGCAGAGCTAGATGATGTATAGTTATTTCCACATTCTGACACTCATAAACATTAATTGGC
Organism: Lepus europaeus; assembly: GCF_033115175.1. NCBI lineage: Eukaryota > Metazoa > Chordata > Mammalia > Lagomorpha > Leporidae > Lepus > Lepus europaeus. Next base: position 12,878,236 of record NC_084840.1, on the reverse strand, counting down.
TAGATGGATGAGAAGTAGATGGTAAAGTACTGTGTGTCACAAAGGACACAGGAGGGGTAAAAAGGAAATTCGTGACAGCAGAAGGATGTGTTGCTGTTAATTACCTTTTTTTTTTCCTGTCATGAATTTAGTCATATTACTGAACTGTTTTGAACCTTTCAGTAGTGTTGAATAATATTTTGGGAATAAATCAATGATTTTACTTGTAAGTATTTATGACCTTTAAATAAGATAAATTTGGATAGCAGACTCTAAAATGTATTTCTTTAAATCAAATTTTTAAAACAATAACAGTCATACAGAAATGGATATTGAACTACATCAGCAATTGTAGGCATTCCTAATAATATTTTTTGATACTTAGGTCTCTGAAATAGCATAGTTATTGCAAATCAACATGCACTTTTATAATTATTTACATATGTATTTATGCAAAGATAATGCATACATTCATATTTTAAATGAATTTACTACAATATTATACATGCACTTTGTAAATCTTGAAATTAGACCTTCTAAAATAAGCCTGACTTAATTCTCAACAATTAAGACAATTTAAGATCTCAAGGAGATGACAGTTTTTGAAAACAAAAACTGATGAGATAAAGCAAAATTATCACAGATTTGCAGTACATGTTGTAGTTAGCAGATAATGAATTAAAATTGCTGACATCCACTTATTCTGTCTATGTCATATAAAAATGTATGGCTGTGCTTAAACAATCTTTCCACTTATGTTTACAACCAATTGGCAAAACACTCACAATAATCACCCAACACTAAAGTTCTTATTCTTCTGTCCTCATAAATCCCCTCTAATTCTTTATCAGCTGCTTTCAAAATAGAAATCTATTTATACACACACATTCATTAAATCAAAAGGAAACAAAAACAAACCGCACACAATTTCCAAATCTCTGTAAATAAAAATTCATCATACCTAGAAGTCTTTTGTTAAAGCTGTGATTCTTTTTCCTATAAAAAATAACAATTTTGAAAAAAGTAACACTATGATGGCTCATTTCAGGAAAAGAACAGAGGATGTAGCCCAGGCCTTCTGATACTCCAGATACTGTTGGTTCTGTTTACCTTGCCCTGGATGCCATGAATCTACATGTTGAAGAGTTTGCATTTAAGAATACAAAATAAGATTGCACAGGATTCTTACACTATTTTGAATTCATTCAAAAAATAAGTTATCAACATTTTTCATTAAATATTTTAAATATAGAGAATTTTTACATTGAATAACAAACTTTTTTGTGGAACCAACTAGAATAACAAATAAGTTGCCACAAAAAATTATAAAAAAATTATGTTGCCACAACTTATATAGTTTTTAAGGGGCTTTTTATTTATTTATTTATTTATTTTAAAGATTTATTTATTTATTTGAAAGAGTAACACAGAGAGAGGAGAGGTAGAGAAAGAGGGGGTAGGGGAGAGGTCCTCCATCCAATGGTTCACTCCCCAGATGACCGCAACGGCTGGAGCTACGCCGATCCGAAGCCAGGAGCTTCTTCTGGGTCTCCCAAGAGGGTACAGGGGCCTAAGGACTTGGGCCATCTTCTACTGCTTTCCCAGGCCATAGCAGAGAGCTGGATTGGAAGTGGAGCAGCAGAGTCTCAAACTGGCATCCAACCTGGCTTCAGGCCAAGGGCGTTAACCCGCTGTGCCACAGCACAGGCCTTTAAGGGGCTTTTTCGAAGTACCTAGATAACAGCTGTACATTCCTACTTTCCTCAATGATGAAAGATTGATGCACTTTAGACAATCACATATTATGCATTTTTATTGATTAAGAAATGATATATCCATGCCAAATATAAAATGGTTGGATTAAGGTTTTTTTTATGTTTTGTTGAATTCTGTCACTAAGAAGAGAAACTATATACTTTACTACGTTCGTACATTGTTTTTTGCCCAAGAAGTTACATTTTGGAAGGGGACTAATGCTTTGTATCTCCTTCATGAAAATAAAGTTACATGAAATAAACTTTGAAAGGCACTGTGGCTGCCTTTCCACTCTCTCATATTTCTCTGCACCGTGGCATTCTATAGATACATGCTCCTTTTCATCATGGTAATTGCTTCTGTCTTGTGGCTTTTAATGATGCAGTCTTATTCAGACTCTTTAATGGCCAATGAAACTTAAAGCCTCTTTTATATTTTCCATTAGCTAATTTTAGGTGAGATAATTTATGAATGTTTCCCTTCATTCAGAAGGCAAACTCTGATATTAAAATTAAATCTACTGAATATAACTGAAAAGATAAGCATTTATTTTTAGCGATAACCACATTGCCCTACTGTACAATTTTAGACCATGAAAATTAGTCCTCACTGGGGAACTCATCCTCAAGGACACACTTATGCTGTGAGTCAGTAGTAGTGTGGTTGACATAATGTAGTAATAGTTTTTACTTAGGAACTTCAGGCTTCAATCCCAAAAACATCATACAATCCTGAACTTCTCTGGTGTTGACCTTGACCTCAGAGTGTAGAACCTAGTGCTGTCATGTGTTAGCTCTATAAATACAAGCTAAAGGGAGTGGGAAACATCATCCTGTGTGATGGGAAAGAAATCGATAGGGATTTGAAAAACCTGATATGGGGGTCAGATCTTGATCAGAGTGTATTTGATGAAGGGGTGACAGAAGCTTAAAAAAAAACCTCCCAAGATTCTGACTCTAGAGTTGAAAGGTGTGTGTGAGCTAATAAGGCAACGTAAAGTTAGAAAGGAAGGTGAAGGTTTTCCAAGCCTTGTGAAGAGTTAGCATTTGCTGAGGCAAACTCTAAGAACTGAAGTATCTGTAGAAATAATAACCTTCAGAATAAGGGCAGAGAGGTCAATGAGAGCCAAATGACATGCTACCTTTTAGGTTGCAGTAGGATTGTTGTCTTTGCTGTGAATGTACCTGAATAGTTCAAGAGTTTCCAAATAGATGAGTATGGGGTGGAGTGAGGGAACAGGCGTCTTTGGAATTCTAATAGTACAGAATGTGAATAGGAGTGGGACAAGGATGGACAAAGATTAATTAGGAGGCTTGACCAGGTCAAAGAGTAGGAATTGAGCTAGAATTAGAACTACCAAATCTCAAGTGCAATTTATGAATCAGTAGGTTTTCTTGGTAAATTAAGCTAAATAGTGTGTGGTGGATGTAGGGAAATGTATAAAGGATTTATCCAGGAGTTTTGGTTTGTGTTGCTGGGAGACCAGAAATAAACCTGCAAGGTGCTTTTGAGACATAAGTATGAAGCAGTGGATTAGGCAGTTGATCTTAGAATCTCAGAGATAACATATTGATCTGGGATAGAGATACAATATTAGAAATCATTGTTTCATTATTGACTATAAGTGACAGGCAAAATATAGATGAAGTTTCTTAACATGAGTAGAAAGGTAAGGACTCTTGAAGTCCTTTCCTGCAAAAAATTTCTATTGAATTCTGTGCTTTCAAGTTTGATGATTTATAGATAACTACATTCAAGAAGGTTTTAATCAATATAATTTCTTCAAATGTTTTCCATTTGTGTCTGATAGAAATATGTGTAAGTTAAAAAACAAACCAGTTTTATTGAAGAAAAGGAAGAGTATACATAAAAACTTGAGAGTTTCATTTATTTATTTACATACTTAGTTGAACCCCTGCAAGCAAATAAAGGGGTAAATTCAGTACCATGTTACAAACGCTTGCCAAGGAGATAAGTGTTGTAGGCATGCATGTGAGTAGGGCATTGCAACCAGAGGGAGAAATGTGAGCATTTTTATAGAAGGATAAAAAAGCCCAGCCTGTCCAGGGAATAGTATAAAATTCAGTAAAGATGAATCTGTGGTTAAATTAACCAGAGTTCAAATTGTAGACCTTCATATATAATAAAATGATGAATTTGGATGTCATTATGTTTGCAAAGGGACTTTGGCATTGTAGAAAGCATTCTCTGGATTTAATATGGAAGATAGCCTAGTCAGATACAAGTTGTAAAGATTTTTAATGGTTCATGTAAAAATTGTAAAAAGAGAGTTAATGTGTTTTGCATGGAAATAAAGAAGAAATTCCAAAGAGATGTAAAATAAGATTCATCCAGTGTGTCACTGTTGCCAAGAAAGCTAACACTAATATTTCTGTGTTATGGAAATATCCTCATTACAACTGCTTGTGATTGTTACCTCTACCCATCTGTTTCTTGCTAATCAGATCAGTCACTTTGCTCATGAGCAACCATTGACAACCAAGAAAGGTACACAATGACAAGTAAAAATATAACAAGGAAAGATTAAGCCAATGTTAAGCATTCTGAAAACTGTGCCATCTAAAGAACTGATGTTACTGATTTGCAAAATTAGGAAAAAACACATGGTGTAACTAAAATCCATTATAGGTTGTTTATTTAACTGGCCTGATTCAGTGGCAGAAAGAAAGGTCTCGTCTTCCTGCATTTCTTCAGATCCATGCCTCTTCCTCTAATCCATGCTGATCAGATGAAACCCCACAAAGATCCACCAGCTTTTCTGGTCTCTTCATTCACAATACAAATCTTAGTTTTGTGATTAAGAAACTGTGATTTCTCCTCTTCATTTTTTTTTTGAAGATTTATTTTATTATTGGAAAGAGCAACAGAGAAAGGTAGAGACAGAGAGAGAGGTCTTCCATCCACTGGTTCACTCCCCAGATGGCCGCAATGGCTGGAGCTGCGCTGATCTGAAGCCAGGATCAGCTTCTTCCAGGAACTGATCCAGGAGCCAGGAGCTTCTTCCGGTTCTCCCATGAGGGTGCAGGGGCCCAAGGACTTGGGCCATCTTCTGCTGCTTTCCCAGGCCATAGCAGGTAGCTAGATCAGAAGTGGACTAGCCAGGACTCGAACTGGTGCCCGTATGGGATGCTGGCGCTTCAGGCCAGGGCGTTAACATGCTGTGCAACAGCGCTGGCCCCCTCTTCATTTTTTTCTTTAACGTGGGAAAGAAGAATATTGAAGAATTGTCAATTACATGGTATGATTCAGTGAAGCAATATTTATAACTGTATACTGAATGATATGACATCCTCACAATTTTTATACCATTTCTATGTATTGACTACCACAAATAAGAGAATAAAAATTCATTTATTTGTACATTTATGAGCATTTCTTGGTATGCATACTATATTTCAATAAAATGTTTAAGGAAGAAACTACGATCAGTATATTTAAAAAAATAAAATCCTTATCCAGTGATGCTTCAGTTTGTCCTCAGCTCAGACCTTCCTGGGGCAGGGAGTCATTCTGTGAGCACTGTCCTATTTTTACTTCCTCTCTTGCTTGGTGTCAGCTGATTTTTGAGCATGGAGTGAAATGCCATTGGCGTCTGGGGTGAAGTTGCCTGCCTGGTTACAGGTATGGTGTGGTGTTGGGGCACTCTGTGTGTGATGGATATTCATGCCAGCTCTTCTCTCACGTTGGGCATTTATGTCTCTGTGAAGTCTTTGCCTGAGTCTTCTTGGAGGCCTCAGGCTTCAGGCCATCCTCTAGGACTTCAAAACCGACCTTTGGCTTCTGAGATCTCCCATCTGGCGAGGTCCCGTTTCCTAGGCACACTGTCTTCTTGCATCTGAATCATTGATAAAAATGAGTTGCATTCTGTAGGATCTGTTCTGGTTTCCAGAAAATGGCACTTTTGTCTTAAAGTTGAGGGGAATTGTGGCTTGTTTTTATTGCAGCCTTCTGTTTCTTTCCTGTTTCATGTTATGAAGATTTATTTATCTGTTATTTATTTATTTATATTTATTTGACAGGCAGCGAGATACACACACACACACACACTGGGGTTGGGGGGAGTGGAAATGGAGATCTTCTATTCACTGATTCACTTCCTAAATGGCCATAACAGCCGGGACTTGGCCAGGGCAAAGCCAGGAACCATCATCTCTTCCTGGTCTCCCATATGGGCAGTAGAGTCCCAAGTACTCAGGCCATCTTTTATTGCCTTCCCATGCTCATTAGTAGGAATTTGGATGCTGAATTGGAAGTGAAACAGCCAGAACTAGAACTGGCAGTCTGTTTTCAGGTGCCAGTGTTGCAAGCAGTGGCTTAACCTGAATGCCAACATGCTGGCCCTTTTCTTTCTCAATTTTAAATATTTTAGGTATTACCCAAATATGCATAGAGCCCTCCTGTGTGAACCAAGCTCTCCAAGTGGTTCCCTTGACTTTCTCACTTAGCTTGAGGTGTTGAGCAGGCACCATATCCCCTGTAACAACTCCACAGAGAACAGTGTTTACTGTCTCTTCCTTCCACCTGCTCCTTCTTCTATTACAATTTTTCCTTTTTTAGAAAAGGATTTTATTTATTATATTTTTGAGATAAGATATTTTAAATTTACATTATATTTAAAGACTTGTTGACTCCACTAAATAAATAGTACAACAAATAAAAAATTAGGCCTGGGCTATATGCAATAATCAAAGAAAGATGTTGTTTTACTCATACAAATTTTAAAATAATCACAAAATCATTAAAACTATAGTGGTATATAATTCCAATGAAATTACTGGACAGTATTGAAAAGATAGATTGACAAAACACTGCATTTGCAGTAAAACTGATATACCCAGGGGTTTCTCTCTCTCTCTCTCTCTTTCTCTCTCTCTCTCCCTCTCTCTCTCTCTCTTAATTTTATCCCCCACATATAAGGAACATGTGGTATTTGTGTTTCTGTGTCTGATTGAAGATACTCACTCTACCACTTTCCATATAGCTTGAGGTGATAAACTAATGCTAAGAAAACCTATACTGATATCTTAGCATACAGACAATAGCTGACCTAGAACCTTGCTTTGGGATGTGGAAGTATTTCACATCATTGTAATGTTTTAAGTCTTCTGGTCCTCAAGGAAAATTAAAAAACAGTCCCAATTTTGTAAGCCAGTGGTGTACGCTAATTGGAAATTTCAGGGAGACCAGATTTTAAATTGCCTTTCTAATACATCGATCCTTTTAGAGACAAATAAGCTATTTTAGGAAGTTCTGAGTTTGTTATCATTGGACATTTTTCACAAAAGTTTCAACAATGAGCCATGAACCTCATGGGCATGTGATCTGAGCAGCTGTACAGGGCTCCACAAGAGTAAAAGTCTTGTGATTGGTTTTATAATGTAACTTTATTGAAATTTCTAAACATTCTGTAGCAAGCGGCTCCATATTTTCATTTTACATGAGACCCTGCAAATTTATGTGTTCAGGCCTAATTGATACTGTTGTGCTATGTTGTTTGGGAGATTGGGATTTGGCTGATTGAAAAAGTTCTTCCTTTAAGTTGCGGTAAAGTAAAAAAAGTGATATTAAGATCAATGATTAAGAAATGCATATGTTTTCAGTGTGCTTTGCAGTTAGTGAACATAATTATTATGTTAAAACTTAAGATTGCATGGCTTTTAAATTAATTCTTAGGTTTTGTTAATGTTGTGGTAACTTTTCTTCTGAATTACTATAGGATTTCCCATTGTCATGTGCAATATTCAGGGTTACTACTATAGAGGTTTGTTTATTAACCTTACTTTAGAGCTGAGAGAGCACAATTACACTTAGGAAAATAATATTTAGAAATTATTGCCAAATCTCTATATAATGATAGAGTGTTCTGTTAATGTAAGCATCCTTACTGCTAGAGAAACTGTGAGTGCTGTCTTTTCCCCTTTTATACAACTCATTGTAATTCACTTTAATTTTTATTCATTCTTTCTTGGAAGGGAAACATCTGGGAACAGATATTACGAATACCCTTCATCTTGGAAATAATTAACGCAGTTCCCTTCATTATCTCAGTAAGTCCTAAATGAATCTTAAAAATATTGTCATTAGTCTTAAGTAAAATTTTAAATCTAAATACTACTAAATAATAAAGGAGCTGATGTAAATTGATTTAGACTGGTTGGAATTATGTACTACAAAACAATTGGATAACTGGATTGTGTGACTAAATGAAAACTATTGAGATTGAGAATAATGTCAAAATGAAGTGTTTTCAGAAATATATGCTCTAGAGGTGTCATTCGAACAAAGGTCAATATTTTCTACAAAGGCTATAAATTTCTCACTTTACTTCTTGTTTGTATTGTGGATTTAAAAAATAGAGTCCAGTTAGATTTAAGTATTAATGAAAGTTTCTCATACTGGGAATATATTTATCTCTAGTTTCACCATAGGATTTACCAACTCCAATTCTCTCTTTAGTAGGAAAGTTGCCAAGAGCTAGACAACTAGCAATTTGCTTCTTTATCAAAGTACTGTGTAGTGCCAATTCCACAATGATCCTATTAAACCACAGTCCTATAAATACACAGCTCTGCAGTTTCCCATTTGTAAAATTAGATTTTGTTCTCAATTTGATAGGATTATAATAATGTCTATTGGGTTAGACTTTCTAGCACTTTATTTGAATTTTATTTGGAAAATTCTGAAAATAAGTATTATCTGAAGCTCTTGCTTACTTCTGACAGTTATTTTAATTTGAGTGATTTATCTAGAGGAGCAATTGCAACTAGATTAAATGACAAGCTAACTAAACGTAATTCCAATTGAACATAGTTCCCTAGTGTCACTTGAAATGGTTAATTCCAGAGAGTAAGTGATAATGTTACTAAAAGAGCGTCCCCCCCATTCCTACTTATCCTCTCAAGTTAGATGGAAGAGAGAGCCAATGTCTATTATGAACTATCACACTAAAAGATTTAATGATATAATTAATATAGTTATATCTGACGTCTAATGAGAGCTTATTATTTCCTTTCTGCTTCTGCAATAATTTCTCTAAGAAAAACTTCAACAATGAAAGCTCATATCTGTTCCTTGCATTTCATTAATAGTAAGTTTAAGGTATTTGCCATATGTTTTAAATTGTTACATTGTCTTCAATAGTTTCTTTTTTTTCTGCTTTACATTTCATTTTAACCTGCTAGATATGATTTCTTATGTTGAGATGAAGTTATTTGGTTTTTGTTTCAGATATTCTGGCCTTCCTTAAGGAATCTATTTGTCCCAGTCTTTCTTAACTGTTGGCTTGCCAAGCATGCCTTGGAAAATATGATTGTAAGTATAAAGTGAGGGGCAAATATGAAGATATTTAAAAATTTTCACTATTTCTTACTTTCATTGTTTAGCTTGTAGAGAGAGAAAGAGAGATGACTTGGTATATAGTTCTACACTTTCTCATTTTGTATTCTCCCATAAAATATAAACTCATATATTAGAATTTATGTAATTTGTAATAATTATTGTAAATGTATCATTTGAAATCACTTAAATTAATTTAGTATCACAGTTTTGTCATTTAAATATTCATAGAGATGTCTTTTGGTAAAATAATGTTAAATCATTAAAGTCATGTGTAATACAAATTCACAAGGTAATAGCCCCTAGGTATATTCCATTATGTATCTGCTGTATCCTAATCAGAAAGAAAACCCCTAAAAGGCTCACTTTACCATGCTGCTACCTTTAGAAAGTCCTACAACTGGTAGACAGGAATGGCTAAGGTTTTTATGTCACCAAATCAAAATGTAACTATTGTTTGGACTGGTCCAACTCACTAGCCACTCCTTTGGACACAAGTACCCTTCCCTTCCAAGGCAGTTTTTTCATGTATAAAGGGATTCCCAGCTTTCAGGATTCAGGGAGGTTATTTTATCAAACAGCTCTTAATTATAGGCAGTCCTATAGTCCATGATCATCTGTGGGGTTTTGTAAGACCCCATATAGGAGCTGAAAGTCCCCCATTTAAAGTCATCCTTTTGTATTTAGTTGTGTTGGATTGCCAGTGGGATGTTAGGGTGGAGAAGAGGAAGCAGGCCTAAGGAGGTAGAGTAAGAAATGCAGAACTCAGATCTGGGTCACAGATGCCTTTTATCCAAGATGGCTCTGTTTGGAAGGTGTGAGTTTTAAAGCTGTATTTACCATAGGCATCAATACTTACACATAAGCTATAAGATACTTCTTCATTCTTCACATTACTGTGTGCCCCACCACGTGCTAAACATTGTGATAGGTGAATGATATAACTTCTTGGCTAAAATCGTCAACTGCAAAAGAAAATAAAGCAAATACAGAACTGGTTTTCTGTGAGAACCAATTAGGCTTACACACACAATTATATGTATTCATATATATGTGTATAAATACACATACATAGTATGTATGTGTGCAATATAAAGTATATGCATCTGGTATAACATAATAAGTGTTCAATATTTATTTTACTGCACTGCAAATTACACTTGTTTGGAGGAAAACTTGTTTTTGTTAAATGGTTTTTAAACAGACATTATGGGCAGAAGAAATATTTGGATAACATTTCTGTGTTGGTAACCAGATGAATGTTTCTAAACATGTAAATGAAGTAGCCACTGAAGTGTCATGAAAGTACAAGGCCAAAATGTTGTAAACTGTGGCTTGTGCAATAGTTATAGAAATGTTGTTCTGTCGGGCCGGCGCCGCGGCTCACTAGGCTAATCCTCCGCCTTGCGGCGCCGGCACACCGGGTTCTAGTCCCGGTCGGGGCACCGATCCTGTCCCGGTTGCCCCTCTTCCAGGCCAGCTCTCTGCTGTGGCTAGGGAGTGCAGTGGAGGATGGCCCAAGTCCTTGGGTCCTGCACCCCATGGGAGACCAGGAGAAGCACCTGGCTCCTGCCATCGGAACAGCGCGGTGCGCCGGCCGTGGTGGCCATTGGAGGGTGAACCAAAGGCAAAAGGAAGACCTTTCTCTCTGTCTCTCTCTCTCACTGTCCACTCTGCCTGTCAAAAAAATAAATAAATAAAAAAAAAGAAATGTTGTTCTGTATTAATTGCCACAAAGAAATACAGTTTAACTACATATAGGTGCCTAAAGGGCTAATGAAAAAAGAAACCCCAGGCAAAAGGAAACTTCTTTGCTAATTATTGTACTATTAGTTGTTGGGGAAAGTAACAGCCAGGAGTCAATCATTAAGGAAATAAATTGTGTTGCAATATTAATTTAGAATTCAGGCTGGAGCTGCGGCTCACTTGGCTAATCCTCTGCCTGCGGCGCCAGCATCCCGGGTTCTAGTCCAGGTTTGGGCGCCGGATTCTGTCCCGGTTGCTCCTCTTCCAGTCCAGCTCTCTGCTGTGTCCCAGGAAGGCAGTGGAGGATGGCCCAAGTCCTTGGGCCCTTCACCCACATGAGAGACCAGGAGGAAGCCCCTGACTCCTGGCTTCGGATTGGCACAGCACCAGCCGCAGCGTGCCGGTAGTAGCGGCCATTTGGGGTTGAACCAATGGAAAGGAAGACCTTTCTGTCTCTCTCTCTCTCACTGTCTAAATCTGCCTGTCAAAAAAAAATTTAGAATTAATTTTCTCTTTTCTTTCTTTTAAAAATATATTTATTTATTTTCAACTTGTTTGAATGACAGAGAGAGAGAGAAAGAGAGAGAGAATCAGATCAAGAGAGTTCTTCCATTAGCTGGTTCACTTCTCAAATGTTTGCAAGAGCCAGGGCTGGACCATGCTGTAGCCAGGAACCTGGAACTAAATCTGGGACTCCAATGTGCCTGGAAGGGAGCCAAGAATTTGAGCCATTACCTACTGTGTGTTAAGTTGTGCATTAGCAGGGAGTTGGATTGGAAGATGAGGAGTCAGGACTTGAAACCAGGCACTCTAACATGGGATTGGGGAGTCCCAAGTGGCATCTTATCCACTGTGCCAAACACTGACACTTTCATTTTATTTGTACAATTTCTTTTCCTTTTCTCACTGCATGCTGAATTTTTATGTCTTACTGCCCATTTAACACCTCTGCCTTAACAAACTAAGGATGAGAGATGAAATTCTAACCAGTTAACTTCATTGTTTATTTTCAGAACAGTTCTGGTTAAATGTGTGGTAAAGGAAGAAAAATAATGGCTCATTGACTTTTTTTATTCCTGAATTATTTATTTCATGCTGTACTGATTTTAAGATTTTAAACATACACTATAAAAGCTTTGAGATGAATATAAAACAAAAAAATTGTACAAGTCCCTAATTCTATCAAATAAACAGTAGTAATAATTTATATTCTTTTAATATATTCTAAGCCAAAATATACCTTTCTCTGTATATATCATAATGAACCTGCATTTTTTACTCAGTATTATAATTGGGATTTTTGTTATGTGCTAGTATAATGGTCAAATTCCTAGGTTATTAAATAGATATCAGAGCCTGTTTCTAATGATTTTCAGGTGGTTAAAATTTAAAATTATATCGCTGAGTAAAATTTTCTTTTATAAATGAATGAATGCATGAACTAGAAGGATGTACTTCTAGGTTTTCACATATATTACCCAATTGCTTCCAGAAATTTGTTAACAAACTTCGTAAACAGTATCTTATGTGATTGATCTTTTTTTCCAACTTTATACAACACTGTATATTACTGATTTTTACTGTCAGTTAGAAAGGAAAAAAAGTATATCTTCACTATTAATGATAATAAAACTAAACTTTAAAAATTATGTCCACTTGCTATTTTTTATATTTTTATGATAAATTGCTTGGAATACTTCATGCTACTCTTGATAATGAGATTTTACTGTAACTTCACTCAGCTATTACTTCCTTTTTAATTTAACATATTTCTTTCTGATATTTTGAAATTAGAATTTTTTTGGGGAGATCATGCTTACTGTAGAAGGTTTTAAGGGACTAAGTGCAGCATTTGTTCAGATGTCTGTTGGTAAAGTAAGCTAGGTTTAGTGCTTTTGTGGTCTTCCTGGAATGCCATCTTTGTAATACAAAGGCAATAGCAAGTTTCATTTGGATTTTGTCAAAAATGAATACATGAGGATACTTCTAAAAGAAAATTGAGTTTAAAAATTCTGAAATTCATGCATAGTTTATTATACCATATTCCATGAACTTTTTGAAGATCCCACATGTGCATGGAGTGTAAAATTTTTTTCACCAAAATACTTTTATGTTTTCCTTCCATTTTCTACAACATTTTTGAAGTGCCCTCATATGCTGCTATGAAGGATATGTATCGGGTATACCTGATAGCTGAAATACAATGCATGGTAATAAATGTAATCAAACTCATGAATATTTTGCACTTATCAACATTTTCAATATGCCCTTTTCTGTATTTTTTAGAATGATCTACACAGAGCAATTCAGCGTACACAGTCTGCAATGTTTAATCAAGTTTTGATTTTAATATCTACATTATTATGCCTTATCTTCACTTGGTAAGATTGTTCCTACCAGCATTTTTTATTATGTTTTTTATTTATATTTTCTAAAGGAACCATGCTAAGAATGAACTTTAATTAAAATTTGGCTAAACATAAATGAATATGTACCAGAAAATGCCATAGCTCACCCACAGAAGTAAGAAGGAAGAACATGTGTCATTTGGTGCTGGTGTTTACTGCAACTCTGACATCTTCAGTCCTGTAAACCAGCCCACTCACAGGAATTTGTACTGCATGCCATCATTGTCAAACAAGACTTTTCTTTTCAAACACTGGTAGCAGGCTGCCCTTATCTTTGTTCATTCTTCAAAGCAGAAACACTGTTGACAAAACTGTACTGCCCATCACTGTCTCTGCCTGTGCCTCATCTACATGATGTTTGAGTGTGTGCTCAGGCAGAAAGCTTGGGCAGATCTGCTGACACTACCAGGCAAGACTTGGCACTTGGACTTATTGTAAAAACAATTATTTCCTCTTTCAGAAGATCATCCTTTGATGATTTGTAGTGATCCAATATGACTGCACATATGGATGGAGTCATGTAGATCCTCAGTGAGAGAAAAATGAAAAATTAAAAACTTAAATAAAAATTAATATGTTTGTTTTGCAGGAGTCTTAGATATTATATATAATTGTGCTGTGACCTGTTTCTGACCCTATTGAGGAAAAGGAAAAGCTGATTAGGATTTACTAGAAAAGGAAGAATTCACACATAATCTTCTCAACTGAAGTAGATAAAATTATATCTATAAATATATGTACACAGGGAGAAACACATAGGTAGGACAACTATTTTGTATCAGTTGCATGTGGTGAGCATCTTTATTAAATGGATTTCAAATGTATTTACTTCCTAGTTATATTTAAAAAAACAATTTAGGATATTTAAAATCTTTAAATACAAAATGTCCCTTTAAAATTTACATAGTGCCAACAAAGTTTTTACATTTGTTGAAGCTTTCACAAATTGTCTTTATGGTTTATAGATATCTAACTGCATAAATATGAAATACTGATAGTACTGACTTTCCTTCAAGTATTACTAAAAATTCGTAATTTCAATTAGAACATTATTTGGGTTACTAGAGATTTTGTCGTCTTACTTAAGGAAACATTTTAAAAATTTACATTCTTATTTTTTATATAGCATGCATATACTGATTTTTTCATTTGTTAAAATACAAAAAAGTAAAATTAGTGGTTTCTAAATATAATATGAGAATCTATTAAAGTAAACTTAGTGAATAGGGAATTAAAATTTAATGACAAATACAATAAATGATTCTTGTATGATGATATTTTCTTCTGGAGGCATTCTCTTCACAATAAATCTTCGTTTATGATAACGATTTCCTTGCTCCTACTTTGTCCCTAGTGCTTGTGTTTGGAGCTGGTTGTTATTTTCAAAGGAAGCAGCTGGAGCATTTTGCCACTTTTTATGTCAAGGGTTACAACAGTGTTAGCTGATATGGAAGTTTCCTTGTCATGAAATTTCCATTATGTTATCGAGTCATCTTTGAAATGATTTCTATTTCATAGCTTATTTTACTTGCTATTGTAGTTGCTGGTTTTGTTGTTGTTTTTTGTGTGTTTGTGTATGTATATGTGTTTTAGACAAGTGAGTGTTAGATGCTGTCTAATGATATAGCCGTCACCAATATGTAGATATATTTCTTAATGTGCAATAATTATGTGAAATTAAGTTTGGCCATATAAACTGTTATGCATTATTACTCTCATGTACATTAATAAGTTTTTCAATTAGGATCTAAAATGTGGAAACTGGGGTTTGATTTCCCTGTGTATGCTTCTCTAGCATTACAAGTAATTATCTTCATAAATTATGATGATCATAACAAGATAGAATACATTTTATTTTAATTCACCAGTATAAGTGCAAATATCTACCATAAAACATAAACAGTGTTAGGCTAGTCATAAT
Source organism: Lepus europaeus (assembly GCF_033115175.1). Taxonomy (NCBI): domain Eukaryota; kingdom Metazoa; phylum Chordata; class Mammalia; order Lagomorpha; family Leporidae; genus Lepus; species Lepus europaeus. The sequence continues at coordinate 12,863,071 of NC_084840.1, read as the reverse complement.
ATAAGTTTTTTTTTTTTTTTTTTTAAGATTTGTTTACTTATTTGGAAGTCAGAACTACAGAGAGACAGAAAGAGATCTTCCATGTGATTCAATTCCCAAAAGTCTACAAATGGCTACAACAGACATGGCTGGGGCAAGCTGAAGCCCAAGCTTCTACTTGGTCTCCCATGTGAGTGGCAGGAACCCAAGTACTTGCACCATCTTCGCCTGCTTTTCCCAGGCAATCTAGCAAGGAGCTAGATTGGAAGTGGAGCAGCTGGAACCTGAACCAGCCTCTGTATTGGATGCTGGCAGTGCTGGCACCACAAAGGGTTTTGCAAGCTCCACAGGCTGTTTTAATAAGGAGTTATACCACACACAGTATAACAGATAAATATATAGAAAATGCATTTTAGTATTTTTTGTTCTAATTAATACCATTGGTTGAACTTTTTAATTAAAACACGATTATTCTTAGGTGTTTAAATTTAACTGAAAAGTGATCCCTGTTAAATATAAGAGAGGGAATATGAGAGGGAGGAGATGTACAGTTTGGCACATGCTCAATCAGACTTGCCCCAAACTGTAGATTTAGAAATGTGCCAGGGGATTTTAATTCAATCCCATCAAGGTGGCATGTACCAATGCCATCTCAGTAGTCAAAGTGATCAGTTTAAGTTCATAATTGATCATAATGATAGGATTAAGTGTCAAAGGAATCACATAAACAAGACTAGTGTCTGCTAATACTAACTGATAGAATTAAAAAGGAGAGAATGATCCAACATGGGAAGTGGGATACACAGCAGATTCATTGAATGGCAGATATCCTAAACAGTACTCTGGCCTCAGAATCAGCCCTTAAGGCATTTGGATATGGCTAAAGAGCCCATGAGAGTATTTTAGCCATGGAAAGCCAAGACACTGTGGCAAAAAGAAAAAAAAAAATGACCTAATTGAAAGATCTCTGCGAGTGAGATTCCAGCAGAAAGAAGGGGCCATCAAAAAAGGAGGTACCTTTCTCTGAAGGGAGGAGAGAACTTCTGCTTTGACTATGGCCTTGTCTAAATAAGATCAGAGTTTGTGAACTCAAGAGGCTTCCAAAGCCTTGGCAGCTCATGACAAGAGCCTCTGGTGATTATTGACGTCATAAATAAGAGTGTCAATTGTTAAATCAACAACGGGAGTAACTGTGTACCTACTCCCCATGTAGGATCTCTGTCCTTAATGTGTTGTACTATGCGAATTAATGGTAAAACTACTACTCAAACAGTATTTTATACTTTGTATGTCTGTGTGGGTGCAGTCTGTTGAAATCTTTACTTAGTATATACTAAATTGATCTTTCGTATATAAAGATAATTGAAAATGAATCTTGATGAGGAATGGGATGGGAGAGGGAGTGGGAGATGGAGTGGTTGTGAGTGGGAGGGAGGTTATTGGGGAAAAGCCTCTATAATCCAAAAGTTGTACTGTGGAAATTTATAGTCATTAAATAAAAGTTGGAAAAAAAAGAAAATACAGCAACTTAAGCAAGTAGAAATGTCTGAGTAATCTGTCCAGAACTGGTACACCAGCCTGGTATAGTTGCTAATAGAACCGTAAAACTGAATCACTCTACATAAAATATTTTTAACAGGAAATATGAGCAAACACTTTGCTCTACTACAGTACATTCCGTTTTCCTTTACTTCCTATGTATTTTGATTACATTTCTTCTGGTAATGTCCATTAAGTCAAATATACTGGTATTATCCTCTAGGTAACTTCATATTTTAAATTAAGTGCTGACAATGTGGTATAGTGAGTAAAGCTGCCACCTGAAACATTGGCGTTGCATATGAGTGCAGATTCGTGTCCAAGCTACTCCACTTTTTTTTATTTTAAGATTTTATTTATTTGTTTGAGATGTAGAATTACAGACAGTGAGAGGGAGAGACAGAGAGAAAGGTCTTCCCTTCCATTGCTTCACTCCTCAAATGGCTGCAATGGCCAGAGCTGTGTTGATCTGAAGCCAGGAGCCAGGTGCTTCTTCTCAGTCTGTCATGTGGATGCAGGGGCCCAAGGACTTGGACCATCTTCTACTGCTTTCTCAGGCCATAGCAGAGAGCTGGATTGGAAGAGGAACAGCTGGAATTAGAACCCGTGCCCATATGGGATGCTGGTGCTGCAGGTGGAGGATTAACCTACTGTGTCACAGCGCTGGCCCGGCTACTCCACTTTTGATTCAGCTACCTACTAATGGCCTGGGAAAAGCAACGGAAGAATGCCCAAGTACTTGGGCCCCTGCCACTCACTAGGAGATTTGGAAGAAGCCTCTGGCTCCCTGTTTGGGCCTGGCCCAGTACTGGCCATTGTGGTCGTCTGCAGAAAGAAGCAGCAAATGGACGATCTCTCTCTGTCTCTCCCATCTTCTCTCTCTCTCTCCCTCCCTCCCTCCCTTTCTCCCTCTATCTGTGTAACTCTACTTTTCAAATAAATAAATAAGTCTTTAAAAAAGTAAATTTTTTATACAGAATATAAAGAGAATTGAAAATGAATCTAGATGTGAATGGAAGGGGAGAGGGAGCAGGAAAGGGGAGGGTTGCGGGTGAGAGGGAAGTTATGGGTGGGGGGAAGCCATTGTAATCCATAAGCTGTACTTTGGAAATTTATATTCATTAAATAAAAGTTAAAAAAAAGTAAATTAAAAAATATTACTTTAAATGATGAACACAACATCATGGAATGTTCCTAGTCCCAGCCTTACTTTGGCTAAAGTAGTTCCTTTGGACGATGTTACAGGGAGATGATAGGTAACAACCATAGGCATGAAAAGTAGGAGCTGTTTTTCAACAGCAGTCAGGACAGTGCCTGCTTTGTAAAGATGAATGTAAAACTATCTTTTGGGCTACTTAGGAGTAGTTATCCTTTGAATAAAGATTCTGTCATTTTGACCCACTTTCTGAATATTGAGTCATTTGTCTTTGCAACCTGAACTATAATAGAAATATTCCTTTGTAATCTATCTGTAACATTATAGTGAATTAGTTGTTGTTATTTTATATCACAGAGCAGGACATTTATTCAGATCCTCAGTTTAACATGTATTTACACTTAAAGTTTTTGTCTGAAGATTCAGGAATTAATATTTGGATGACTTGGGTGTGTTCTTTGTGAATATCACAATCTTAAAGTTACCTGTTGTAGAAAGCTGCTATAAGGCTTGAAGTGTCTCTTCTTTTCATCATTATTAATACTACAAAAAGCTATCATTAAGCATCTGTCTACAAGAGACATGTGCTCAGTGCCAAGCTGAAATAGAAACGAAGCTGCTGCCCCACTCTATAGAGGGAATGTGTTCAGAATTGTTTTTCCTGTCATTGCAATGGAATTGCACAAATCTGTCTGCACGTTGGCTGTGTACCCCTCTTGATCAATAATACACACTTCGAAGACAGCTGGGAATTGTGATTCATCCTGTGTCTCTGAAACAAAGCAGAATAAACTGGTATATCCGGGAATTAAGCGCATGACTTTAGCTTAATTATCAACATATTCCAACTAATAATAAGTACTATAATTTATAATGCATTTGGTGTTTCTAATTTTAAGCTGATAGACATTTTGTAACTACTTTGTTTCAAACTTCATTTTTGTTTGAATTAATATGAAGCTCAATATATTTTCATATCATTTCATAGAATTATAGCAGATATAGTACACTAATGGATATTTTCTGTGTTAGTTCAATGTAAAAAAATTCAGCTGCTTAGTCTTATTTCAGGAGAAAATAAGTAGGCTGTTTAAAATGTGATCTAGTTAACTATTATCAATATGCTTGATTAAAAATATTTGTAATTTTCTTATGCATTGATAAATAGTTGTTTGAATGCTAGATGCTTAAGTTCTTGACTGCTGTTTACCCTTTCAACTCTTAAGGAAAATAACCCATTAAAGTAGTTTGGAGTGAAGTAGTACAACGTAATCTAATGGTGTGAATTGTCACTATCATTTGATTCTTAGTGTTGTTTTACACGTTGTTGTGCTATGAATGAATGACACAACATAGAGTTTTCTGAAGATTTGGCCATTGACTAACAACCCTTAGTTTGCATTACACTAGTTAAAATAGAAAACTGTTTGTCTCAGCTAATTTTTGCATATATGACCAGTCAGAGTTTAAGCAGTTAACTAGCCAACTAAGTTAAATTCAGATTGGGAAAATTGTTATTTAACCTTTACAAATAGCAGTAATAATAATAATTACTATTACGATCAATATCTAAAACAGCTTTAAAAATAAAATATGTATCAACTAAACTGTTTTTAATTTATGATAGCAATATGTCACTTTCAAATATGCAAATATTGGGAGTAATTACCATTCAAAATTGTTATAACATACCCAGCACTTTACTGAGGACTTTACATGTATTAACTAATTTAAATTTCAACAACCTAAAAAATAAATTCTTCTGTAACACTGAGATAACACTTGTAAATTGAATTCTGTTCTGAGAATTGCACTACCTTGATAAATGAAGAAATTGAGGTACAAAATAGTTAAGGAATTTGCCTAAAGGGATAGCTAAATAGACCTACCTTAAAACCTACCGATGTATTGTGGACTCCATTAAACTTCAGGAAAAAAGAAAGATTTTACCCTATAAAAGAATAAGAATCAATCTGATATCTGCATTCTCATCTGAGATAATAGTGTCTAGGACACTGTCCACAAGTTTCCAAGAAAATGGAGTTGAGAATCTAAAATTCTAACAAGTCAAAGCATCATTGAATTGTGAATTATAAAGCATTACCCTTTTGAGGCTGGCATTGTGGTGTAGCAGGTGAAGCTGCCATATGCAACCCTGGCATCCCATATGGGTGCCATTTCGTGTCCTGGAATTTCGTGTCCTGGATGCTACACTTCTAATCCAGGTCCCCTGGCCTGTGAAAAGCAGCTGAAGATGACCTGAATGCTTGGGACCCCATGCTACCCATGTGGGAGACCCAGATGAAGCTCCTGGCTCCTGGGTTTGGCTCTAGCCATTGCGGCCACCTCGGGAGTGGACTGGTGGTGGAGGATCTCTCCTCTATCTCTACCTTTCATTTGTAATTCGACTTTCAAATAAATAAATACATATTTTAAAAGACATTATCCTAAAAAGGAATAAGAATTGACCTAATATCCATATTTTTGTCTGAGTTAATAGTTTCTAGAACACTGATCATAAGTTTCCAGGAGAACTTAATTGAGAATCTAAAATTCTAATAAGCCAAATCATTATGCAACTATGAGGATAATGTATAGTTAGTTTCAGATATACAAGAACCTAGAAATTCCGCTACCATATTTGACTAGGGGTACAATCCAACAATAAGAAAATAGAAGATAAAAGGAAAAATAGAGGCTATGAGATGTAATCATACTTGGGGGCCTTCAAAAAAAGTTCGTAGAAAATGTATATAATGGAAAAAAAAAAAACTGTGTGTGGATTTAGAAGTGATTTTGCACCAAAATAAGATTATCTTTTAATTCCATCCCCTCTGCCTTTCAGACTTTTAGTAGTCCCCTTGTATATGCAATATCAATTTTCTGTGGTTTAGACTCCTAACCAGGAAGGTCTCCACTTAATGAGCGAGGGTGGAGAGAGGAGATACAATGACTTCTAATACAATGGAGATACAATGACTTCTAATGGTCTTTATAGGAAAAGTTCTGAGGGAAAGGCTTTGAGATAGTAGTTTTGTGCCAACCAAGAGGGCCAGACAAATATAAAAGCCATCAACCAATATTCTCAGAAATGGACACCTTTGTGGAGTATGATACACCTGATGTATTCTTGAAAAAATTATAAAATTAGGGAAAAGGAAAGAAGAACTGAGATAAGAAATGCATCAATTTACTTGTAACAATGGACATCAGTGTTCAGTTCCCAAAAGATCCTAAAGCATCACAATAATAAAGGTGGTAGCTCATATTTACTTAACATTTATCTCCTTTGTCAATCACTTTTCAGTTACTTTATGCTTTTTAAGTTGTTTAACTTCGCACAGCACTCTTCTGTGGTACATGTTATTTACTAAAACTGAAGAACAAAAGGACTCAACTTGTTCAAGGCCCACAATTAATAAGAAAATTCAGATTTGGAATAAAAGCCCAGTGTTTAACTGTTGTGCTATAATTTGTTCTAGAAGCCTTTAACTTAGACATGCAGAAATGATAAAGTAAAATAAAAATCCAGTAAACCTATGAGGTTTTAAATATATTGTGGATTTACAGGTATTTCAAATAGAGTTATGGTTAATAGAAGACAGCAAGGTGACAATGTCTTAATCTTTAAAAGTGTTTTTGACTAACCATAAAAGAGTATTGTGGTCATTATTGTCTCTTTTATGTGAATAATGTTATCTCAGATTCAGCAAGTTATTTAAAAATTTTATGAAAAATAAATTAAATACATTTAGAAATAATTACCACATAAACGTGACCCAAACTGGTAAAGTTATTTCCATTTACCTCTTTTCTATTTCTGTATCCTTCTATATTGTATGCCTCTGTAGAGCTTTTGATGACCATACCAAATGATTACCATCAGATGTAGGATTATAAATGATATTTTTTCATCTTTATTTTTTCTGCTATGGTTTAAATTTTCATAATGGAAGTGTTTAAATTTTTAAACAAAGCAAAGTGGCAAAATTTAAGTAATGTAGAAAGACAAAACAACTTAACAGAAAATATAATATGACAGCTAATATGATTTTGTGCTTAATTCATCCCTTAAATCATTCTCCTATTTCAAACATCCGAATTCTTTACCTGCGTCACATACTTATCCTTCAAGTCTCAACGTTTAGGTTAAAGCTCCTCTGCAAGGTTGTCTTGAATGCATAATTATGGGAAATGTCTAAGCTTTGTGCTTCTGCATTGTTCATAAATATGTTAAGTGCATAATGGTTCTTTAATTCTCAGTATTTCTTGCTAGACTTTCATGTTCCATTTGCTTTCCTTACCTCTTGACCCAGCATCTCATTTAAGTTCATTAAGCGTTTTAAAACATGTATTCTAGAAATTTTCCTTTAAATATTTCCTTTTCACAATTAACTTTTATTTGAAGTCTTAGGAATGAATTTTTATAGAATTATACATACTCTGAACTGGAGAGTTAGGACTACAGGGTTATTGCTTCTGCAAATACAACTGGAGTGGTAAAACTTCTACAACTTTTTAATAAAAAACCTTTTCCATTGAAATAACTCTTACGAGTTGCTAATACATATCTCATTAACAAGAACTTCCAGATAAATAAATTTTGACTATTAATTTTGTCTCCAGAGAACATGTGAATATTATATGCCTTGAGAATTTTCCATTCTCTCTTAATTTTGAGATTTTTGAAAGCAAAATGATGTTATAAAATTACTGACTGTTTTTCTAAGTATCAGTTCCTGTATTGAGCACAGAGATAAAGTCATCAAATGCTAGTACCACTGCCCTCAACATTCCATCATGCCTTTTCCCTTTCTACCATTGTTTAGGAATTTTAAAAAGTTTTTTTTCTCCTATTTTTTTCTTGAAATTTCTCTTTTACTCCCATGTGATCTATATCCTGATATTCTACTGAAAATATAGTCATCTCACAGTTTCTTGAAATAAAGAAAACATGTATTGGTATGTCAGGGCACAGGGTGCAACATGGTCATACTGCACGAGCTATAAGTTGCAGTGTATAGTGACCAGATTTCTGGTTTATGGCATGGTTCATTAACTTTTTCTTTGCAAAGATGCAAAGACAACGCCTAGAAGTGTGACACATTTCTTTCAACACTAAAAAACCTGGTTTTATCTTTACTTTAAAAACAAAAATTTCCCCCTAGACAACATGAAATCCCAACATCCCAAATTGTGTTACATTCCAGGGAAATCTTAGGTGTCAGGCACATAGTGAACAAGAACAGAAAATGAGTATCTGGAACAATTTAATTGGGATTCACTCAATAAATGCCAAAGTGCCATTTGTGGGCTGATTTGAATGCTAACGTCTGAATTACAGGCATAACATCAAAGTGTTAGATGCTCTCTGTACAGAGTGCCATTGCTAATTAAGTTTTTCCAGTAATCGTTCATAGCCATGGGATGCACAAGGAGTCCACAGGATAATGAAGACTATTTATTTCTGTCATGGGACTTTCCTCCTCTGAAAATACTTTGCAGTACAACTTGACCTTTACCAGGTAGTGGAAAAGTTTACTCTCTCAAATTAATGTTTTTCTTATAAAGCATGCCAAAGCTTGAAAATCTTGTGTTACTAAATGTATAGTTAGATTTTTAAAAGAAACAAATTTTAAAAAGGCACTGGGTGATGAATGCCTTTGTTCATATATATGTAATGGCCTATATACACACAAATCAACTATTGTGTTTCAGATATTTTTAAGAAGGTGACATGTGAGTTCATAGTTTAAATCCTAATTAAATGTTCAAATATTGTTTTAGAATTATGCAACACTGGAATTGTTTTGTATGGATTTGTGTCAAGGATAATAAGAATGTTTTGTGAAGAAACAAATCTCACAGTAGATTCTTAAATCCAACATTCTGCATGAGATTATCTTGAAATATTTTTGAAAGTGTGTTTTTTTCTTAAAAATACTTATTGTAGCTTTGAAGCTTTAAAAAACATCGTATATAAGTCATTTAAATTCTTTTAATACTTGAAGTATATTCTCACTGCATATACTATTTCAGTATCTATATTATTTTCTTGTTTTTTATATCACCTTTTTTCTGCCAAGGGCTATTTGCATATGTATAACATCATTTGCAGGTCATACAAAATTATCAGCTTAAAAATTAGTCTGCTATAGAAGACTGAATCTCAAGTCTTGTCAGTGGTTGCCTCAGCAGGGACAGACCAAGTAATTTTGCAGACCTTATATGGCCCATGAGCTGGCCATTCCCCACTCCTTCATGGAGCAGTCAGAATGCAAATATTATTCCTATATATTTATTTGGAGTATGTTAACAACAAGTAGATATGACGTTGTAATGGGCTGGGTCTGACTCACCTGCAGATTCAGGCTGAAATGTAGGTCAGGACGGGTTGTGTGGTGAGTTGTGGCTTCTCAAGGGCATGATGGATAAAAAGTCTTGGCTGCAAATACCTCGCTTAGCTCTTGGTAATCAGAAATCTCCATTCTGGCTCTGGCTGTGCTCCTTCTTTTCCATTGATCATGTGCATTTCACCCTGGTTGTTCTCGATACAGTTATTTTATCTCTTATGATGAATTTTCTTGATTTGCATCTTAGTGACAACTGTTGCCATATCAGAGTAAGCTTTAAGTTATGCTTGCTCTTCAGTGTAAAGGGAGAAACTGTAAGCTGGATTCATATTATGCCATTTTCAAAGTTAATTCACTGACTATGACTTAATGTCATTTAACTGCTCAATGTCCAGTATAAAATCTAAAACATGGGAATAATAATGCAATCCAGAATTGTTGTGAAAAGCATTGAATTGATACATAAATAGTTCTTAGCACATAGCCAGCGGACTATTATTATTTGTCAGTGTTATAGTGGTGTGTTTTTTTTATGCTTGCATGAGGCTGGTACTCTGTAGATCTTTGCTAAACTGAATTCTCCATTTTGTAGTCAGTTTTATCAGAAACCATACTACAGAAAGTGTATAATAAATGTGTGTTGAATCAATATTGAATACAGAAGTTGGGTAAAAATTATTTTGTTGGGAAATATTTTACTTTTTATTATAGCATCAGGTGAGAAATACTTCCCTCTGTTGGAATAAAAAGGCATTAGTTTCAGGAAACTTCTATTAAGACCATATATTATACTTTTGTGCATAAATACTTCTATGTACACTCATATATATAATCTTCTGTTTACATAATGATAACTATAATAAGAATTTTAAGGTAAATTTTATGTAAGGTGTTTCTGATGTTCTTAGGTAATTCAGTAGATATTGTCAGTCATTTGATATGTGTCTGATAATTGGTTTACATAGACAATGCACTTTGGTTGATTACATTAAAAAAATTTATGGTGATTTTGGAAGACATTATGGCAGAATAAATATACAAGCATTATGAAAAAAGTGATGATGAACTTCAGAGAAGGTAGAATTTAGTTTCATCTAATGAGTACTTCATGTATTACTAAGTTAGCAGGGGAGACAAGGCAGAGATAAAATATGAACTCAGTGTTAAGTCTTAGGAATTATTAAGGGCACCTTGACACCTTAAAAAGAAAAAAAAATCTGAAACTATTCATAAAAAGTGCTTTTAATCTTCCGAAGAATAAAGCATTTGTAAAAGTAAAATATGTAACAGTGGTTATACTCAAGGGAGCAAATAGAACTATATTATTTTAATTTCTTACATCATATAAAAAATGTTAAGGCCTAGAAGCAATCATTAACATAAAATGAAATACAGCAAGGTAATCTAACCAGTAACCAGTAGTCTATATAAAGTGGATCATTAAATGTATTTAATTCGAAAGAAGAGTGTGCTCTACTTAAACGGTAGAACTGAAAGTGAAGACATGAACCTGGAAGAAGGAAACTAGGAAGAAGTCTGCTTAACACCCCCTTTTCCTGTTCCACTCCCAGTTCTAGTTTCCATCTGTGCATGCTTCCCAAGCAGGGCACGGGAAGTGCAAGAGGAAAGCTACTGGGACATTTTCTGCTACTCAGGAATTAGCAGTACCTGAGACTAGAATAAAGGCTTTGGAATGCGGACTGAGATTTGAAGGATAAGGACCTGGCTGACCATTTCCAGTCTGACGCTAGGAAGGACCACAAGCCAGGAATGCAGGGAATACTACAAGCTAAAATGCTTGCTTGGTCAAGTCAGAAAGGAAACAGGACCTTTAGCCAGCAACTTCAGGGGTCTGAACAACCAGAGTGTGGAAGCGGATTCTGTCCGAGTCTCCTCCAGTTCACACCTGGCTTCTGTCATGGGAAACTAGCCCACCTGGACTTCTAATCTCTTTTTGTGTTCATATCTGACAACAACACTGCCTCTGTGTTAACAGAAACTGACCTGAAGTCAAATGACAAGGGAGTTGCAAAGCATATCTGAGTATGATAAAGCAGATATGGAACCGAGAGCACACATCCAATTGCCTGTGCATGGGTTGTCTTATGGATCATCTACGAGGATGGAGACTGAGAAGGGTTGGAAGAGATAATAAACTTAGAGGGTTTAGAGAGCTATAGAACAGGGATAAAGACCAGGGTTACAATGTAACCCTGATGATGACTCAGATAAAGAGAAAGGGGCATAATGCCATTGTTCATCATTCTTTCCTGGAAAGACAGGTCATTTGTTTTCAGAGATTCTTCCTTGGAATTCATCTCATAAACTGTTTTCAGCAATGAAATAATCATATAATGGTGGCTGGGAGTGGTGGGTTTACTGGAAACATCCAAACTTTATGTGGCTTTTAAAAATTTTGCAAAGACTGAGGAACATAGTAAAAAGATGTAAGACCTTTGATGCAAAGAACAAGGGGAGTTATAGAGGCCCTTCTGAAATCTATGTTAATTTAAACTAACTGGGTATTTTATTGGATAATACAAGTGCTATGTGGGAATACTTGTCTATCAGAAAATTATAATAACTATCTTGAACAAAATAACTAAATCATCTTAGCAAAACATGGGGAATGAGGGCATTATATTTGAATATCTAGAAAATATACAAATATAATAACATTACAAAAATTTATTTGAAAGGGTTTATAATGTGTAGTACAGAGAGGAGACTATGTTTACATTCTGATCAAACACAAAAATAAGGGAAAAGAGTTACAGCAAAGTGAAAGAAGAAACACTAATCAACAGAAACAGCAGTAAGCAACAATATAAAATATACCAGCACTCCATCTTCCAAATATGAAGGGATTAAATTTTCTCATTGCAAAAAGGAGAGTAAAAAAATCAATGCTATTTATAAGAAGTATATGTAAAATGCTAAAGAAAGTTTTTAAATGGATAGCAGGAAAATTCAAACTAAAAGAGGTTTGACAATACTTATGATTATTAATTCATTTAATATAATTTTGAGTGTGTTCTAAGTGCTGTAACTGGAGACATAATGATAATGGTCAAAATCCCTGTCTCTGTTGATTGAATAGGGGATAATGATGATAAGCAAATGAATATATAGTGTCAGTTGATCTGAGATGAGGATGGACGCAGATGGGCTACTTTGTCATGGAGGGTTTTCAGGGAGCTGCTTTCTGATGGAGTAAGATTGGGATGGGGGTTAGAGTAAGGAAGTGAACCATTATGTTTCTGAAAAAGTGAGTGATCCAAGCAGAATAGCAGTCCATGCAAAGGTTCTGAGACAGAAGATTTACTTACTTGTTTGAGGAACATTCTCAGAGGGATGTTCTAATAAAATTGTTCCCACTATTGTATAGACATTAGGATGGAGGGAGAGAAGGATAGAAGCAGAAATACTGACTGGGAGGCATTATGGACTTCAGGAAGGAGCTAATGGAAGTTTGACCTAGAATGGTAGCAAGGAAGAGGGCAGTAATTAGATTTGCGATATAATTTGAAGATCAGAGTAGCAGTTCTGATAAGTCATGAGATGTAAGGTTTGCATGATGGGGAAAAATGAAGGACGTCTTTGAGGTTTGTATTTTGGGAAGCTGTCACTGATGGGGTCGTGTGCAAGAATGGGCAAATCTGGGAAGGAAAGTAAAAAGGAGGAAAAATGAAATGTCTCCTGTGTTTGTGATGCCTTTGAAAATTCCATGTGGACACATTGAATAGCTGTTTGACTATAGGAGCCTGAAGTTCAGCAAAAGAGTTGGATCTGTGCATGTAAATTTGGTCATCATCAACAAATCTGTAATCACCACGGTCAGGATTCAAAGGGAGCATCTAGGCACTGACAGAGTGGAATCTCTGATTAAAAACAAAACAAAACAACAAACTGCAAGGATACTAAGAGACGTTCTATGAGGATGAACAGTACAATTTATAAGGGCTCCAATCTTCATTCACCTGTGTGTTTGAAAAATTTGGCCATTAAATATGTGAAGCAAAAATATGTGAAAATGAAATGAGAACTGATAAAAATATAATTTTAGCAGGAGATTTTTATAAAGTATATTACTAAAATGGATCTGAGAATATTTTATTTTCCCACTTCTCAAACATAAGCCTTTTCTATACCATCCAACCCAGATGGTTGTCTATTTTAAACCATAGTCAATGTGAGAGCTTTCATAGTACATTTTTATTATTATCGAAGTGTTTTCCTACCATCAAGCAACCAAATCTATGATGAATTCTTGCATCTTTTAAAAACACCATGAGTTCCTTTTCTCTTTTAACATTCATCCTCATTTTATTACCCTGTTTTCCCTTACTAATTTTCCAATTTCTAACTCCTTAAATTGCTTAGACACTTTCACCTTGAACTGTTTTTTAGAATCCTTATACTCAAGAGTGTGACTCATTGCTCTTATTTTCATAATTTCCTATTAGTAAATTAAAATATTGCATCACATTGTAGCTTACCCTCTTTCTTGTCACTAATCTTTGCTAATGTATTATAAAGTATTTTGATTCTGATTGTTGAGCGATTCATTTTAGCATTTTTCCTTTTCCAATATTGATTGTCTGAACTGATGTTATCTCCTCCCCCAGGGTTCTATTAACTGTCATGGATATTTTGCTATGGAAATATTATACAGAATATTTCTGGTTTTCCTGAATAATCAGGCTCATTTAGTCACTTAATACTCTTTTTATGGTTCCTTTGTGTTAGCCTGTTGGAGTGATATTTATGGTAGACCTTTGTTACAACTTTATATATAAATTTTGAGGATTTATTTTTAGGTTCTGGTGTACTAGCAAATTGATTTTAGGATGTTCTAAATACCTCATTTGAATTTCATATGAGCTTGTTCCCTCCAGTGTGCCTACTGAGAAGGTGAAAAACCACTTTCCATCCCCTGCCTTATAATTATCTTTCATCTTGACCATTGAGAGTACTCAGTTTTCTTTTCTTCAGTCTAATTGTGCCCTGAATGGTCTAAATCCCCAGGATATTTTTTTCTTTCTTTGTTTGCCTTTCTCTAAGTTTTTTCTATTTTACAATTATAAATTCAAACAGGGCCCAGTGCTGAATAACAGCAAAGATCAAGATAATTTATATAAAATCATTTTGTAAATTATAAAGTACTGTTCAAAGGTTAGGTAGCCTTTTTTTGGCCATAATTTTGGGGAAAGATTCCTAATTCAAGAAAAATATTATTCATCTTAGGTTTTATTTCTCACAGACTGTGTATATATGGGGTTAAGTTTTTGGAAAATAGAATTAAAGGATACGTTTGTTTTGGTGCAAATTTATTTTGAAATCTAAACAAAGCTTTTTTATAGCTCTCATTTTTCATGAACTTTTTGCCTCTATGTGTGGACTTAAAAATGTTTTATACCAGAATGAGTTTATTTCTTAATTCATTTTTTCAAACTTATTGAAATCTCCTCATATATCTATAGGTGTTTAGAGGAACAAAATGGAAAAAATAGATTTGAACATATCTGCTATAACATTAAATAAAAGTCTCTCTGAGACGTATTTTATTTATTTGCTAAAATGGAGAGATGAAAACATTATAGAAACTTCCACAAAAGATTTGAGATGTATTGTAAAATTGATATGAAAGTGGGTTATTATAACAGAAAAGCAAGCAATATAATGGAGATTAACTAGAAATCTGATATAAAGCTTCCAGGTTAGTAAGATGGACAGAAATATTTAATTTTACTTAGTTCTCATTATCAGAAGGAAGAGAAAGACTGATGCTCATAGTTAAATCAATATTTTTATTTCTTCCTACCCTCTCCCACCACCATGGAGCTCAGGAATCTTATTCTATAGGGAAAATGATATAGAGGTGCTCTATGGAGTAATATGTTGTAGAAGCGCACTGCATTATCACAGTTTTTACAATGCAAAAACAGCATTGATTTCTTGGCTATTCATTTAGAGTTTTATTTGCACTATTTCACTTAATTCTTAGAGCTACCCTGTGACAGCATGAGATATGCATTATTATCTTATTTATTGAAGATAAAATTAAGGTCATATGAAAGAGGTAAGCAACATTATAAGTACCTAGGCTGTCAGGAATGAATCTGCATTTGTCTGATCATACATAGTCTTCTATTCCATGCATATAAAGTCTTCAGAATTGTTTGAAAGCAATTCTTTCTGGGAACAAAGGGTTGTGGTACAAATTAGAGCATTTTGCAGGATTCAACTTTATCAAAGGAGATAAATTAAGAAAATGCAGACCAGCGAGAAGATAATTTATACATTCACCTGACTTTTCTTAGCATCATTTTTACCCAGACATTTGATAAGATGTGAGGAGAATGCTACCAAGGCTCTTGCTCCTCTCTAGGACTTGGCTTCTCTTGTCTGTTCAGGTGAACTCATAGGTGCCTATGATTTCCCAGGCCATCCATAACTTAGTAACTTCAGCAGTTCCAAATGACATTCCTGATCCTTCCCCTTTTTCATACAATTTTTCCCTCCATCTTTTCTGTCACTTATCCCACTATTGACTCAGTCCCTTTAGGATGTGAAGAAAAAAAAACTTTGGGTTTTTGGACTTCTTGTCTTTTTTCAGACTGTGCATTCAATCCATCAGAAAGTCATACTGGCCTTTTCTCTACCATTTCTCCATTCACCAATTTATTTGCACTGCAAATACTCCTGTCAAGCAGCCAACATCCATCTCCTGCTCCCATCATCTACTACTCTCTACTACTCTCCCATCTACTACTCTCCCATCTCTCTACTAATACATTGACTTTCTTGTAGTATGTTTCAATACAGCAGTAAGAATATTCTTTTCTTTTCTTTCTTTTTCTTTTTTGACAGGCAGAGTAGACAGCGAGAAAGAGAGACAGAGAGAAAGGTCTTCCTTTTCCATTGGTTCACCCCCCAACGGCCGCTCCGGCCAGCACAATGCGGCCGGCACACTGCGCTGATCCGAAGCCAGGAGCCAGGTGCCTCTCCTGGTCTCCCATGCGTGTGCAGGGCCCAAGCACTTGGGCCATCTTTCACTGCACTCCCGGGCCACAGCAGAGAGCTGGACTGGAAGAGGAGCATCCGGGACAGAATCCGGCGCCCCGAACAGGACTAGAACCCGGGGTGCCGGCGCCGCAAGAGGGGGATTAGCCTATTGAGCTGCGGCGCCGGCCAGTGAGAATATTCTTGCAAATTTAAGAATTTCTGTTTATTACCCAATACCCTTAGATTATGCACAAAAATACTTTTGAGGTTTTCTATACTTTGGTCCATGTTTAACTACTTGACTTCAACTTATACAAAGGTACTTCAAAACATTTATGGAAAAATGGCATTAAAAGAGTGAGTTTTCTTTAGTGCAAATAATATTTTTGAAATTCATGCAATTTTTTTCACACTATGCATTGTCCACAATTTATGAAAAAAAATTGGCACCAACATAAACTTGTTCCTTTAATTCCAGTTTTCATAAAATTTGAAAGTGTCCTTATACTCTAATTTCTCTCGTAGGCTTCTGTTTATGTCCTGTCCCTTGATGATGTTAGGGTGATTGCTAAATCGTAGGTTTTGAACTAAGAGTTCTCACTGCCTTCACTTACCTTTTGGCATCATTTCAGCCTCAATTCATGTATCAAATTTTTAAAAAATTTATTTGACAGGTAGAGTTATAGACAGTGAGAGAGAGAGACAGAGAGCAAGGTCTTCCTTCTGTTGGCTCACTCCCCAAATGGCTGCCTTGGCTGGCGCTGCACCGATTTGAAGCCAGGAGCCAGGTGCCTCTTCCTGGTCTCCCATGAGGGTACAGGAGCCCAAGTACTTGGGCCATCCTCCACTGCCCTTCCGGGCAACAGCAGAGAGCTGGACTTGAAGAGGAGCAACCTGAACTAGAACCTGGCGCCCATATGGGATGCCCGTGCTGCAGGCGGAGGATTAACCAAGTGAGCCACAGCGCTGGCCCCATGTATCAAATTTTTGAAGATTTTTTTTTGACAGCTCAAAAAGGGGTCCTGAAAATCCCACTACTCATCCCCCACCAACTACCTTTTTTAACAAAAGATTTATTTGTTATTTGCAAGTAAGAGTTACAGTTCTCAAGGAGGGAAGGAGGAGGAGACAGAATCTTCCATCTACTGGTTCACCCTCCAAAGAGAACTGATCCAAATCCAGGAGCTTCTGGGTCTCCCACATGGGTATAAGGGCTCAATCACTTGGGCCATCATCTGCTTTCCCAGGCCATTAAGAGGGAACTGAATCAGAAGTGGAGCAGCCAAGACTTGAATTGGCTCCTATTATGGGATGCCTGTGTTGCAGATGGAGCTTTACCAGCTATGCCACAACACCAGGCCCCCACCATTACTTTATAATATATTAGCCTTTATTTATCTTCAGTCATTTGCCTGTATCAGAAATCATTTACTTTCTTTTACTTATCCAAAATAAGTTCTGGCAAAGATACTGAGTTTGTATCTATATTTATTTTATTAAATTTTATTAAAGATGAAGAAAATGAGAAGGAAACTAAAAACAATTTTATTTTAAGTTTGATTATATTTAATATGATTAATATTAAGGGACAATTTATGAACTTTTTTCTTTCCCTATACTAGCTATATTTAAATGTTGCAACAATTATTTTAAAAATGATTCAAAACTTTTTAAAGATTTACATTTCAAATGAATAAAGAAAGATTATGGTAAAAGGTTTTAATCTTTTTATATAACCAGAAGCCACCATAGCCAAATTGTTTACTTAGAAAGACTGTATAGCTTATTCAAATTTAATCTGATTTGGAACATTCATCCTAGATGATTAGTGGCTAAATAACTATTAGTTCATTTAGTTCTCTGGATTTTAAATTTAGTTTTCTATCAGTAAGAGAAAGGATTAGAACACTATGCTTGAATAAACAAAACGGTTTGACTTTCTTTGTTAAATTTTCGTAATCTTTCTTAACTGCTTTCTTCCTTAAAATTTTTGGGAAGGCTTATAATTATTTGATTTCAGGAATATTTAGAGGAAGTGATGAAAACCTTTCTCATATCCCTCTCGCAACATTTGATGGGTAGGAAGACACTTGCCAAGTCTTGTTCCTCTGTGCTTCTGTAGAGGAAGGAGCAGCACCGGAACACGTTAGACCAGATCTGCTGTTTCTAGCCAGTGAGCTCTGGTTTCCCAGTCTGTTTGTAGACCTTTCACAAAGTGTCATCAAGCTTGTGTCATTCTGTGACCTTGGCAATTGCTAAGATGACAAATGCTACTAGGGTAATGTCTGGTAAATAGCAATTTGAGTCAATGAGTCTCATGGTGAGAAAAAGTAAAGGAAGTAGTGTATTTATTGTGTTTGTTGGATTTTATAAACATGCTTTTTGCTTAAATGTTTTGTTCGTGAGAAAAATGCAGAATAAAATATTTTCTGGAATGGTTGTATCTTAATTGGAATACCAAATTCTGTTTTAATCTCTCTGTGTATAAATAATCCGATTTGGTAAAACTCTTAGGAGCAGTGTTCATTAGGTAAATGTTAACACAAATCATGCCTTCCAGTAAATTTCTTTTGTTTGGAATATGTCATTGACTGTTTCAACTGCTCTTTGAACAAATATTGATCAGGAAAATAGATGCAATTCTCAGTGAAAATAATTATTTACCTAGGTGACCATTCCACTTGGATACTGCCATCTTTGACATCAGCTTACAAGCGATTAAATATACCATTGTTGGAGAGGTGAGTTGGATGAAATGATTAGCCACTTCTCAAGTGTGTTGTAGCTCATGGGTGGTTATATTGGTATATAATGGGATTATCTCTGAGTATTGTACTTTTATAAAAAAGACATATATTCATTAACCATTTCTTAGAAAGGAGAATTTTTATTTTAGGTATTATGAAAATAAAATGGCTATCATTAGGACAAAGTTTGTTAATGAACAATATATTTTAATATTACACTGTAAGAATTGTATTAAATGAGTTCATAAAAACAAGACATTCTTGCTGTGAGAGAAATTCCCATTGTTTACAATGTGAAGTTACATGTTAAGCTGTATATTCCCTTTTTTCTAATGGCCAAATTTGAACTATTTTTGAAAGAATAAAATAAAGTACTATTTTGTGCTTTGAGTTTAAAAATATTTTCTGTAGAGATGGACTATTTGGTTTTGTTTGGCAGCAGTAACTTCTAATATATTGTTGGGGGAACATGATATATGAGTATTGATCAGCTTATATTAACTGATATTTATTTGGTCCCATTTCATATTTCATATATGCAAGGACTTTTAGCTTGAGTGTTTAATCTTCCTGATTTCTTTATGCTAAAAAGAAATGAGTTGATAAATCAAACCTTCTCTGAAGAGAATTGGGATATGTAACTGTGTTTTATTTTTATATATTCTAAATGTGAGCATATCTTTAAACATGCAATGAGGATTAATGGTGTGTAAAGTAATTCTTTTATATTACTTCCTGGGTATCCACTTTAAAGAAGTGTTCCAGATAAGTAAAATACATTAAACCCAACAAAAAATGTATATTTTAGACAGGCCAAGCCTCACAACTTTGAAAATGCTTTCGGCCAGAATTTGGCAGCTTTTCCACATCCCTTCTTTCCTCTGGTCACAGCTGTAACGTCACTTGGATGATTTGCATGAGCAGAGCCCTAAAATTGATTTTCAGCCCGAGACTAATAGTCTGGTGTGAGACGAGTGGCCGCCTCGGGCCGTAGTGACCCAGGTTTCCAGCAGACCTTTATCACTGAGCTCAAATACTGCCAGGAAGATTTCATTCTCTTGCTTAAAATTATTCTTTTGTGCTTTCACTCTTCAGAATAATGCAAACTTCTTGGTGTTGTACATAAAGAAATATATAGCTTGTCCCTGCCTACTTCTCTGGCTATTTTAAAGGCTATTTCACTGTAGTAAAGCTTTCACAGTTGAGATTATTATGCAAAATTCCATTACACAGTGAAGGTGTTGTGTGCATCTTCTCTGCAGCCCCTAGAAATTGTTTTGACTAGGTCATGCTTTTGAGGCTTTTCTTCTCTAGATTTCCTGTCTTTTCAGAAGTAAACTAATCATGAGAAAGAGGAAGGATAAAGGAGAGCAGAAGAGTTGTGCTTTTCTATTTGTTTTTGTAAGGCTAATCTTTATCTAAAATTTTTATTTATTTTTATTTATTTGAAAGATAGAGAGACAGAGATATTCCATCTGCTGCTTCACTCCTTAAATGCCTGCAACAGCCAGGGCTGGACCAGGCCAATCTCAGGAGCCTGGAACTCAGTCCAAGTCTCCCACATGGGTGGCCGGAACACAAGTACTTGAGCCATCATCTTTTGCATCCCAGAACATTAGCAGGAAGCTGGAATTGGTAGCAGAACCAGGACTCAAATCAGGCACTTCAATATGGGATGCATGTGTCTCAAGTGGTATCTTAACCTCTGCTGCAGACATCCTCCTTGGTTAATGTTTAAAAAAAAAAAGAGAAGGAAAATATGCCCCTTGGAACTATTGACTTTCTTCTTGCTGAAAAGAGAGCAAAGATATATTTAGAAAGAATCTTTGTACTGCAGTAGAATTTAGAAAGCCAGTGTAAGTCTTTCTCAATGTTCAAGACAGAACAATTTACATCGAAAACATTTACTTATGTATGGGGTCAGGAGCATGCATGTGGACATGTGGTGACTTCAAATAGACCAATACATACATACTTCCATAGGTGTGTGTATACACACACACACACTTTCTTTGTGCCTTCTGCAAATGTATCCTCAACTATAAAGCATCATTAAATGGTGTTGTTTCTATGCAGGCCCTTTCACAATTTTATTATTTCTTTTTACATTTTCCCCCAAGGAATACATAATATATCTAACTTAAAATGTTTCTAACTGTACTTTTACTAGCATGGAAAATGTGGTATCTCTGTGTCTATGCAAATTAAAAATCAAAGGATAGCTCATAAGCATGTGAATTCTAACCATTACCAGCCTGTTGCTAGTTCTATGCATCAAAATCCTGTGCCAGAATACTGACAAATGAACACAAATAAAATTAGAGATATTGAGACATGTGGTAGGCAAGGAAAAAAACTGGTTATGCTTGCCTTTGCATCACTGGATAAGAACATGATGAGTAGAGTGGCACAGCCGTTTAGAGAGTAGCTCCTTAGCTCTAGAGACCATCAAACCCGTTTTCATGTACCCGAAGATTCCCAGAATAGGGGTTAAAAAATGTGATGTGTGGCAGAATTTGATCTAAAATTTGCTGTCATTGGAGAATGTTTGACAGTAAGATTGCTGGGTCGAGTGGAGTCAGGGAGAAGCCTCAACTATTCTATTTTACATTGGAGATTAAAATATGACCCCAAAAGGACTTGATAATTGAAAACATATATTGTCTTAGGTATGTAACTATTGCTTTATTTACAATCTTTATGTTTAACTGTGTGATATTTCCTCTTAAATTCCTCAACTAAAATGTTGAAAAAATTTATATTTATTTTCCAAAATTGTACACATCACTGTAATAATACTTACTATTAATGGGCAATCCAGTTATCTTAGAGTCATTCTTAACACTTCTCTTTTACACAATGCACAATCAACAAACACCATAAATATCTTTGTCTTGTTCTAGACCTTGGGGGAAATGCTTTCAGCTTTTCCCTGCTCAAAATGATATTGGTTGTTGGTTTGTCATATGTAGCCTTTATAATATTGAGGTATGTTTCTTCTATTCCTAGTTTGTGGATGGTTTTTATCATGAAGGAATGTTGAATGTTTTTTCCCTTTTATTGTCCTGCTATTAAATATTTTTGTTATTTCTTTTTTAAATTAGTGTAAAGAGAACAGATGTCATATATCTCATAGATAAAATTCTAACCACATAGCCATACTTCCCTTCCTTTCTCCCACCCTCTTTTGCTCCCTCCTACTTTCTTTCAGAATATTGAATCTTATCGAATGCTTCCTCCTCATCTATTGAGATGACCATATGGCTTTTGTTCTCTGCTCTGTTGATGTGATTTATGATACTTCCTTATTTATCAATGTTGAACCACCCTTGCATCTCTGGTATAAGTCCCACTTGATTATGATGTAAGATCTTTGTGATTGGTTTTGGTATCAGTTTGCTAGTATTTTGTTGAGAATTTTTGTATGTTCACCAAGGATATAGGTCTGCAGTTTTTTTTTTTTTTTTTTTTCCTGTGTGTCTGTTCAGTTTTGGTATCAGAGTGTTGCTGGCCTCATAGGAGGAGTTTGACAGAGTTCTGTCCTGTTCAATATTTTACTATTGTTTGAGAAGTACTGGAGTTATTTCTTTAAATATTTTGTAGAATTCAATAGTAAAGTTGTCAGGTTATTGACTTTTCCTTGGTAAGGACTTTCTTTTAAAAAATGTTTTGTTTACTTGAAAGTCAGTGTTATAAAGACAGGAAGAGATACACACACACACACACACACAGTTCTTCCATCCCCAATTCACTCCGCAGATGTTTGCAATGGCTAGGTCTGGGCCTGGAGCCTCATCCGGGTCTCTAATGTGGGTGGCAAGGGTTTAGTCCAAACACTTGAGCTATCTTCTGCTGCCTTTCTCAGGCCGTTAACAGGAGATGGATGGGAATTGGAGTAGCTGGAACATGAACTGGTGCCCATTTGGAATTCCAGCATCACAGGCAGGCAGCTTTACCTGCTACGCCACAATGCTGGCCCCTGAGGAAGTCTTAATTACTGCTTCAATCCTTCAATCTCATTTCTTGTCATGGGCCAGTTTAGATTTTCTATATCGTCTTGATTTAATCTTTGTAGACTGTGTTTCCAGGAATTCATCCATTTCTTCCAGGTTTTTGTTTGTTTGTACATAGTAGTATCTTATTCTTTATATTTCACTGATGTCAGTTATAATGTCTCCTTTTTCATGTCTAATTTTACTTATTTGAATTTTTTTCTTTAATTTGTTAATGTGGGCAAAACTTTGTTTTATCATTTCAAAAAAACAGCTTTTTAAAAAATATTTTTAATTTTTTTTGTTTCAATTTCTTTAATTTCTGTTCTGATCTTATTGTTTCTTACCTCTTGATTTTGGGGTTTAGTTGTTTTTTTTTTTCTCTGGAGATGAGTCATTCAATCATTTATTTGAGACTTTTTTTTTTTAATGTAAGCACTTAATGCAATAAATTTCCCTCTTAATACTGCATTTGCTATATCCTACAGGTTGTGGGACATGTTATATTTTCATTTTCCTTTATTTCTTTTTTAAACATTTATTTATTTATTTATTTATTTGAAAGAGTTACACAGAGAGAGAAGGAGAGGCAGAGAGAGAGAGAGGTCTTCCATCTGCTGGTTCACTCCCCAATTGGTCGCAACAACTGGAGCTGTGCCAATCCAAAGCCAGGAGCCAGGAGTTTGTTCTGGGTCTCCCACGTGGGTGCAGGGGTCCAAGTACTTGGGCCATCCTTTACTGCTTCCATAGGCCACAGCAGAGAACTGGATTAGAAGTGGAGCAGCTGGGAGTTGAACTGGCACCCATGTGGGATGCCGGCACGACAGGCGGTGGCTTTACCTGCTATGCCACAGTGCCAACCCCCATTTTCCTTTATTTCAGTTTTGGTATCAGAGTGTTGCTGGAAGTAGTTGATTTCTTTTCTAATGTCTCCATTGGCCATCCAGTAGCATGTTTTTTTTTATTTCCATGTATTTGTGAATGTTTTATTGTTCTTGTTGATTTCTAGTTTTGTTTCTTTGTGGTCTGAGAAGATATATGGTGTGATTTCAGTCTTTTAAAACTTACTGAGACTTTATTTGTAGCATAATATATGATTATAAAATAAACTGAAAGTATTTAAATATAAAAATTAAAAGAATAAGAACGAACAAGGAGGGAGTGTTGGGAATATGGGTAGGAGGGAGGACTTGCTAGGAAGTATCACTATGCTCCTAAATCTCTGTATATGAAATACATGAAATGTGTTCACCTTATATAATTTTTTAAAAAATTAAAAATATGGTATAGCCTAGAGAATTTTCCATGTGCTAATGAGAACAATGTCATATTCTGTAGATCTTGGATGAAATTATCTGTTGGTATCTGTTAGGTCCATTTGCCCAATACTGTGGTACAACTCTACTGTATCTTTGTTGATTTTCTGTCTGGATTTTCTGTTCAATGATGAGAGTGTGGAGTTAAAGTCAGCCACTATTATTGCTTGGAGTCTATCTCTCCCTTTAGGTCTATTAATATTTGCTGTATATATCTGAGTAATATTTTGTTGGATGCATATATATTTATGATCATTATATCTTATCAAAATATAATGTCATTCTTTGTCTCTGTTTACAGCCTTTTTTTAATTGAAATCTGCTTTATCTGATTTGAAGATATTTGTATCTGGTCATTTTTCATTTCCATTTCCTGGTATATCATTCTGTAGTCCTTCACTTTCAATATGTGTCTATCTTTATTTGTGAAGTGAGTTTCTTAAAGATATCATATAGAGGGGTCTTGCTATTTTATCCAGCCAGCTTACCTAAATCTTTTGGCTGAGGAATTTAATCCATTTACATTCAATATTAGTACTGACAATTACTGGAACTGTCCTTTTGTTGATTGGTTACTAATTATACCTGTTCTGTTAGTGAATTTGATAGTGTCACATGTTTTCATAATGTTTACTGCCAATGCATCCTTCAGAATTTCTTGTAGGGCTGGTTTGGTGGTCAGTTCTTTCCATGTTTGCTTATACAGGGTATATCTTATTTCTCCTAAGCTTCTAAAGGATAGCTTTGCTAGATATAATATTTTGGTTGATTTTTCTTTTAAGTTTTTGAATGTGTCATTCCACTCTCTTCTTGCTTACAGGGCTTCTGCTGAGAAGTCTGCTGTCATCCTAATTGGTTTTCCTTTATATGTATCTTGACACTTTTCTTTTACTTTATTTAGAATTGTTGCCTTTTCCTTAAATTTTGACAATTTGACTACAGCATGCCTTGGAGAAGATCTTTTTTGGCTGAGTGTGCTTGAGGTCCTTTTCAGCTTTCTATATCTGAATTTCTATATCTCTTTAAATACCTGGGAAGTTTCAGACTATTATTTAATTTAGAAGATTCTCCATGCCTTTTCCCTTCTCTTTTCCTTATAATAATAATATGAAATTCATATTTCACCTTCATTCACAATTTAATACGTTATCCCTTTTAGTATTTTTTTTGTTCTACTTAATACTATTTGTTGAACTCTGTAATTAACACACAATTATTCTTAGGTGTTTAAAGTTAACTGAAAAGTGATCTCTGTTAAATATAAGAGTTGGAATAAGAGAGGGAGGAGATGTATAATTTGGGACTTGCTCAACCTGACTTACCCCAAAAGGTTGAGTTAGAAATGTGCCAGGGGATTCCAATACCATCCCATCAAGGTTGCATGTACCAATGCCATCTCACTAGTCCAAGTGATCAATTTCTATTCACAATTGATAATAATAGGTCTAAGAGTCAAAGAGATCACATAAACAAGACTAGTGTCTGCTAATACTAACTGACAGAATTAAAAGGGAGAGAACGATTCAACATGGGAAGCTGGATACACAGCAGACTCATAGAATGGCAGATGTCCTAAACAGCACTCTGGCCTCAGAATCAGCCCTTAAGGCATTCGGATCTGGCTGAAGAGCCCATGAGAGTATTTTAGGCATGGAACCAAGACACTCTGGCAAAACAACAACAACAACAACAACAACAACAACAAAAACAAACAAAAAACAAAACAAAACAAAACAAAAAAAAACAAAACACAAAACACTAAACAAAAGATCTCTGTGAGTGAGATCCCAGTAGAAAGAATGGGACCATCAAAGAAGGAGGTAGCTTTCTCTGAAGGGAGGAAAGAACTTCCACCTTGACTATGGCCTTGTCGAAATAAGATCAAAGTCGGCGAGCTCAGGGGGCTTCCATGGCCTTGGCAACTCATGACTAGAGCCTGGGTAGATTGCTGATGTCTTAAACAAGAGTGTCAATTTGTTAAGTCAACAAAAGGAGTCACTGTGCACTTACTCCTCATGTGCGATCTCTGTCCTTAATGTGTAGTTCATTGTGAATTAATGTTATGACTAGTGCTCAAACAGTATTTTGCACTTTGTGTTCTGTGTGGGGGCAAACTGATGAAATCTTTTCTTAATATATACTAAATTGATCTTCTGTATATAAAGATAATTTAAAATGAATCTTGATGTGACTGGAATGGGAGAGGGGGTGGGAGATGGGAGGGTTGCGGGTGGGAAGGAAGTTATGGGGGGGAAAGCCATTGTAATCCATGAACTGTACTTTGGAAATTTATATTTACTAAATAAAAGTTAAAAAAATAATATGAAATTTGATCACTTAATGGTATCTCTTATTTTGCATTGACTTTTTCATTCTTTTAAATTCCTTTCTCTTTATTTTTGTCTCATTGGATTATTTCAGAAGTCTTATCTTCTAAATCATAATTATTTTCCTCCATTTGGTTTATTCTGCAGTTAAACCTCTCAGTTGTGCTTTTTTTTTCACTGATTGGAAATTTAATTTTCAAAATTTCTATTTGATTCTTCTTAGTGATTTCTAACTCCTTAGTAAATTTTTCATTCCTATCACTCATTGATTTCCTCATTTCTTTAAGTTGTCTGTATTCTTTTACATCACGTTGAGTTTCTTTACACTCATTATTGTGAATTCTATTTATGCTATTTAATAGGTTTCCTTCAGATCAGGATCCAGTTCTAGAGAACTATTGTGTTCTTTTGGTGGTTCCATGCTGCTTTTCTTCTTCACATTTCCTGTGTGCCCATGTTGGCATCTGTATATCTGGTGTAATCATCGCCGACTCTTTATGAAGTGGGGTTTGTTGGAGAATAGAGTTTGCTTGTTCCTTACCTTTGGTTCTAGGTGAGTCTAGAAACCTCTAACTGATTTCTTTTGCTTTAATCAGTGTCAGCTGTGTGTAAGTGACAGCGTGGTCTAGTCCACTAGAGGTGGAAGTATGACTTCGAGGGGAATGTGAACCTCCTAGTGTGTGTATCTTCAGTCCCCAAGGAGTTCCGTATCAGTCACACTGGGGATTGTGATAGCCAGTTCCTTGTTCCTATTACTGATGGAGTAAACAGGGGTGTCCTTTGGCCCCACTGACAAGCCTGAGTGATTCTGGGGCTTGTGACATTCATAGCTGTGGTCCTAGGACCATGTGATGTGGATGAGACCTTCTCAGGTCTCTCCAGGAGAGTGCAACTGGTGCTGAGGCATATAACACAAAAAGGGATGTGACCCGAACCCTGATGCAGTCCTACAGGGTGACTACAAAGCATACAGGAGATTTACACTGGAAAGTATGTATCCAGAGTGGGATGCAGGCTGGTCCTTCCCTAGGTCCACTGAGTACATTACAGCGTGTTTTTGGAAATTAGTACTGATTTTTAAAGTCTTGGTGTTGCAGGGTACTGCAGGTTTATTACCCAGATCGCCCAGAGTCAGAACCAGGTGTTGTGGATAGTGGTAGCCACCTATCTGAAGCCAAGTGATTTAGATAAAGCACTCCACATACTTTGAGTTAGTATGAATCTCTCTAAAGATTATAATACCAACATCAACTGTCCCAGTTCTGCAATGCACAGATGAAACTGCCCCCAGTTTTCACTAGGCATGCGAGGGTGTTGCTGGGCTTGTTCCCAGGGCTTCCCATGCCGTGAGCAAGGAGGTTTGGAAGGAGCTTCCTCAGGTTGGGTCCAGATATTTTTATGGGCTGTTACTGGTGCTAGTCCCAAAAAGCTGAGAGGAACGCTCTGCATCACATAGAGTGAGTGAGCACGGTTCTGGGGTTTATGCCTGGAACTCCCACAGTTGCAGGCTGCAGGTAGTAAGTTTTCTGCTCCAAAAGTTGCCCTAAGGCTGAATGTGATGGCTTCCGGTAGTAGTGGAACAGAGATCTCCTGCATGGCTTTTACAATTAACTGATTTCCACAATCTGCAGAGGTGAGAGAGGCAATGTGGTTTCTCTTCCCAAAGCCAAGAAGTCACTCAGATGCCACTCAACTCCCCTGGTTGCATCCTCAGCTAAAGCTGTCACTGGCATGGCATACCGCAGCTTCTTCTCACCTTGATGTGGGAGGATTGCAGCTCCCAGCTGGCAGCAGGCTGTGCCATGCAGCTGGCCTCAACAGTGCCTCCACCGTCTTTCCTCACTGTTCTATGGAGATTTTGTTCGGCTCTGTCACTTTTCCACTGAAAATTTCTGGCAGGCAATCCCCTGGAAACATGGTCCTTCCCTTTTATTCTTTTGAATCCTATTGAGGCTGAAGTCAGTGTGGTGTCTCACTATCAGCCATCTTGGATCTCCTCAGTATTCATTGAGTAATAGGAATATAAAGTGATCATATCTGACATTGCCTTTAGTTCCTGTCTTATTATGTTACTTAGTTTTAAAATGTGAGAATAATGATACTAGTTTACCTGTTGGTAACAGGACAAAATCCATATCTTTTCCAATAAGGGTTGAAATTGTTCCACATTGGAATCTCCTGGAATTGGAGTTTCAAGAACATGATCATGATTTTAGTTGGTTATCAACCATATCATGTAATTGCCTTTGACTATATTGGTTTTGTCTCTTGGTCTGGTTTAATCAATTTAATCATCTCCCTTATTCCATTATCTTGTTTCTTGATTTGTCTACTTCCTTTTCAAATCACAGTAGGAAATATATTCTACACTGAAACATGATACATATTTCTTAATAGATGTTTATGAATGGATATGAATCCATGCTTGGGGGACCAAATAACCAAAGAAACCCAAACAAAACACTACAGGATGAAAAGCTCCATTCTTTCTTACCAAGAAAAACAACAAAATCTTGTACTATTTGCTTACTTCCTAAGAGTAATGACTCACAGGCTGATGAGTCAATGAAAAATGTACATACTGTTCAGCGATGCTTTTAGTTTATGTAAATCACTAATAGTAAATGTAACACATTCTATTTCATATAATTTTATTAAAAGACTATATTCTATAGGACCAACAGTGGCTGGTGTGGATTCCACTGAAGTATTTAATGTAAGAAAGAACACAACACTCTGTTAAAATTGATGTAGCATTAGACCATATCCGTCTTATATCCTGGAATGTATAAGAGTTACTCTAGGTATATATTAATGAGATACAAAATCAAAAGGGTTGTATCTTACAGGATAAATGCAACATGTCCAAAACTGGAATATTTCTTACTCCCTCCACCTGAAAATTTTCTCATTTTCCTTACTGTATGTACTGTTACTTAGTACCTTTATCATTGGATGTTCATAGATCATACTGGAAAAAAAACGACTATAGGTTGAAAAGCAAGCAAGTGTTTTACTTCTCAAGAGCTCTATTTGTTTCATATGGTTCTAGATCTATATGCAGTTTCTTATCTACATTAACTGTGGAATTATTAAAAGTTGTGAAATTCTCAAGAGTATTTCTATATTTTTCTGGTGTATAGTGGTAATGATCAAGTTCTAAGTGCGTATTTAAGGAGATGTTTGACTAGTTGGCATTTTGTTCTCTATTCTGCATAATTTAAATGCACATTTACTTTAATTTTAGAAAAAAAAAGCCAGAAAAATATACTATATAGTAGTAAAGGATTCTGTGATGTGTCAGTGTTTTTGAAAATAGACATAAATTGGCCGGCTCCGCGGCTCAATAGGCTAATCCTCCACCTGCGGCACCGGCGCACCAGGTTCTAGTCCTGGTCGGGGTGCCGGATTCTGTCCCGGTTGCCCCTCTTCCAGGCCAGCTCTCTGCTGTGGCCCGGGAAGGCAGTTGAGGATGGCCCAAGTGCTTGGGCCCTGCACCCACATGGGAGACCAGGATAAGCACCTGGCTCCTGGCTTCGGATCAGCGTGATGCGTAGGCCGCAGCGGCCATTGGAGGGTGAACCAACAGCAAAGGAAGACCTTTCTCTCTTTCTCTCTCACTGTCCACTCTGCTTGTCAAAAAAAAAAAAAAAAAGAAAAGAAAATAGACATAAATTAGCACAAGTGGACATTAATATAAAGCTAAACTTTAGTAAGACAAATTGCTTTGGGGGTTAGAATTGAAAGTCCAATTCGAGCACACTATTATAAGTATTGACAATCATTATCCAAAAAATACATGCATGTCAGAAATTTTCTGCTTCTTTATTAAGAAGCTTAAAACGTTGAAAATAAGTGCATTTTATCTCCATAAAATATAAAATACATAAATCACATAAGAGAATATAACTGTATAAGTGTAAATAGTGAGTACAAGTACGTGTGTAAAGTAAAATTTAAGCAGAAAATACTATGGATATTTTTAACATATTACTATTTTAGCATTTAAGTTTTAAAATATTACAATAGGATGATATACTTATTCATTTCATAGATTGTAGTGAACTATATATAAATGCATACATGTAGTGTATACAGATATACTGCATTTTATAAAATTATAAACGAAACTCACTTATTAAGTAATCTCTGGGATAAATAGTCCTTTAAAACAAGTCACCAGCCCTATGTTGACACTTTCGCCCAGAAATATTGGTTAATCTCCCGCCTCTACCCTCCCTTAGAACTTTACAAAGAATTACTTGTCAGTTTCTGTAAATGATGTCAGGATCTCTCCAAGGTCACCTAATCTCAGCATGACTCTTCCAAACAGGTAAATATTATGGGTTTACCTTACACATTGCCTAACTCTTCTGATTTGGAGCTTTTCATGATCACCCATGTTTCTACCCCCTTAGCAGTCAGGATTTCAGGACTGAGAAAGGACTAGACAAGATCACAGCTACTCATTAATACATGGATGATTTTCTGACAGAGGTAATCCTGTTAGCAAATCCAGGGAGAAGAGGAATAGACACTTTGTTTTCTCATCGCCACTTTCCCCCTATAATCTCCTATTTTAATGGTAGCATTTATTTTTTGTCAAACAGAAAACAAAGCCTTTTGTAATGTTATTGTAAATATGCAGGTGTCTGATCCTTGCATTTAATTCATTTTTATGCTTCTGTTTCTCTCCTGCTGATCTGGAAATAAATAACAAAATTATTATTGAATTTTTGCACACTATATGCCAGACATTTCATGGAGCATTAGCTCCTTTAATTCTTATAGCAGCCAATAAAGAAGACGGTGTTATGATTTTTGCTTTTCAGTTGAAGAACAAGGGATTTAAAAAGCTTAAATAATTTACCTAGTTTAGCATTAAGCAAATGTAAAAAAATTATTATTAATTTAATGCTATTATAAGTGAAGGTCATAATCATTCCCATTAGAATATCAAAATTATTTCATGAAGACTAGGGTGAAAGAACTTTACTTTATTTATATGTATGCTGAACACCCAGTACAATTCTTGGAACTGGTAAACCATCAATAAATTTATTCATATATGTAAATGTGACTATTAAAATATTAGGTAGGCTTTTTCCATTATGAAATACTTAAGTTATAATTTAAAACATCAGTTTATATAAATCATGTTTGTATTATTTAAAATTTATAAGTATTTTTGAAATAGAGAAATTAAATGGAAATGATGCATTTTCAATTTCCATTTCAAAATCAATCACTGTAAATTAATCTGTGTAGTATTTATGCATATTAATGAAGAAAAAAAGATAAGTTGAACATTATATGACACTTATATTTAAAACTCTGTGAATTATTTAATTTAAAATGTTTAAGCAGGGGTACATAATAATAAAAATATATTACACATATGTATTATATATGGCATATATAAATTGTGTAAATATATTAGATATATGTATTATATATAGAACATTGTAGTCACAAAAGTTTAATTTTGATGAGAATATACAAATAAATATAAAAAGTAAAATAATCATACCACCTATGATAATTTTTTAAATTTTTATTTTTTTAAAGCATCACTTCTTATTTATTTATTCAAGAGGTAGAGAGACAGTTCAAGAGACAGAGTCATGCAAATGGAGATAAAGATAGAGACAGATAAGGAAAGAGAGCTTCCAATTACTCGTTCATTCGCCAAATTCCCTCAATGACGAAGGCTGGGCAGGGGCTGAAGTTGGAAGCCAGGGACTCAACCAGGTCTCACATGTGCATGGCAGGGATCCATATACTTAAGCTATCACTTCTACCTCTGAGGGTTAGTATTGGGAGAAAGCTAGAATCAAGTGCTGGAGTGGGGAATTGAACCTGTGCACTTTGAATTGGCACGTGGGTGTATTAGCCAATGTCTTAACCACTAGGCCAAACTCCCAGCCTAATTATTTATTTCTTAAGGCTGCATTACTAAATTATTTTGCTATTTTCAATTTAGTATATAACTTAAAACATTTAACTTGGTCTTAACTGATTAAAAAAAATCTCTTTTTGACAAGACAAAACAGGACATTTTGGGTATGTATGTGCTGTATTTGAACACATTCTTGCATTTAGGTTATTAGAAAATTTGCACCCATCACTAAAATTACTTCTAGGTATAGATGAAAAATAACAATTAATTAAAATTCATCAATTATGGTGAAGAGGTTGTCATTTAATAATGGCTCCAAAGACCTCTGTGAAGGATTTTTTTTTTTTTTTTTTTTTTTTTTTACAGGCAGAGTGGACAGTGAGAGAGAGAGACAGAGAGAAAGGTCTTCCTTTTTGCCGTTGGTTCACCCTCCAATGGCCGCTGCGGCCAGCTCATCGCGCTGATCCGAAGCCAGGAGCCAGGTGCTTCTCCTGGTCTCCCATGCGGGTGCAGGGCCCAAGCACTTGGGTCATCCTCCACTGCCTTCCCGGGCCATAGCAGAGAGCTGGCCTGGAAGAGGGGCAACCGGGATAGAATCCAGCACCCCAACTGGGACTAGAACCCGGTGTGCCAGCGCCGCAAGGCGGAGGATTAGCCTGTTAAGCCACGGCGCCGGCCGAAATTTTTAATCTATATTAAAATGCATTATAATCATTCACATACTTCTATTCCTTATATTGTATGTTATAGGATTCTTGTAGTTCTAGAAAACATGACTAATACACAAAGACAACACATTAATATTTGTACATAATGTAAATCAATGATGTTTTCAATTCTAAAATTGTCTTGGCCTTAAGAATTATGTAATAAAGTAATAATAAAATGCCTATGTATTTACCTATCCTGGAGAACACTTTTATCCATTCCTTCATAAAATTAGCTGAGTGATTTTTTGAAGCGAGAGTTTATATGAACTACAAAAATCGAATTTATTTGAAAAATGCCACAGAACAGTATTTGTGTCACATTTAACCAGAATAATATGTATCTCATTGGCAGATACACTAAATGTATCTCACATGTTGTCGATAGATTTTTAGTAATAGGGATCAGAAACTGATGATGTGACTATTTCATTTGAATCAGAGTAGTTTGACCTCAGGTTTATTGTTAAGACTTTCTATATGTTAGTAAAATTCACTTTTATAAAACAAAGACTTGAAACAAGTAATCTCTAAAATATGCTTTTAATCTAGTTTTGAAGATTCTTTCTTTTATCTGATTCATAAAAATGATTCATATATTGGGGGTACCATGTAATATTGTGATGCAAGTATATTCTGTGTAATGTTTAAATCATGGTAAATGTGCCTGTCTCCCCAAAGGTTTATAATATTTTATGATAGCATTCAAAATATTTTATCCCTAGTTTTTTAAATATATATGTGTATATATATATATATATGTATATGTATGTATAGTGCATTATCATTATCCATAGTTACTGTGCAATAGAACTTCTTCCTCTTAACTAGCCATAATATAGTACCCATTAATCACCTTGCCCTATCCCTCCTTCCACCCTACTTTGCCCATTCTCTGGTAACTACCATTTTTCTTTTAACTTCTGTGAGATCAACTTCTTCTTTTTTTGACAGGCAGAGTTAGACAGTGAGAGAGAGAAACAGAGAGAAAGGTCTTCCTTCCATTGGTTCACTCCCCGAATTGCCTCTACAGCCAGCGCGCTGCGCGGATCCGAAGCCAGGAGCCAGGTGCTTCCTATTGGTCTCCCATGAAGATGCAGGGCCCAAGGACCTGGGCCATCCTCCACTGCCTTCCTGGGCCACAGCAGAGAGCTGGACTGGAAAAGGAGCAATCAGGACAGAATCTGGCGCTCCAACTAGGACTAGAACTCGGAGTACCGGTACCACAGGTGGAGGATTAGCCTAGTGAGCTGCAGCGCTGGCCGAGATCAACTTTTTTAGAGTCCATATATAAGTGAGATCATGAGACATACTGTGAATATTCTACCTTTAGAATTTGATAAGCTAGTGCAAGTCTGCAAAATTCCCTTGGAAATTATTTCAAGTCTTCATGGAAAGTGATATATGTATAAACACAAGGGAGCAAAAAGGGACATAGGTGCAAAAGTCAATGTGAAATCACAACAGTATAGATTGTACAGCCTTTAGAGGAACATCTGTCTTTAATACTGAGAGTAAATTGTTTCCTCTATAATTATAAGCTAGACAGTTTATATATACAGTTGTTGTATATACTAACCTGATTGACTTAGCATAATATACAATATGCAATATTCAATAATGATGACATAAATTGGATTGCAAGTTAAGCATTTGATGAATAAACAGTTATTATATAAAAATTAATTCAGTCATTCAAACACTTAAAATATTAGTGACCTAAAAAGTTCAGAAAGTTGTGGGACTAAATAAGCAGGTCATACTTCAACATTTTCATTTGTTCTTATTAAGATACAGATTTTTGGCCGGCACCGCGGCTCAATAGGCTAATCCTCTACCTTGCGGTGCCAGCACACCGGGTTCTAGTCTCGGTTAGGACGCCGGATTCTGTCCCGGTTGCCCCTCTTCCAGGCCAGCTCTCTGCTGTGGCCCGGGAAGGCAGTGGAGGATGGCCTAAGTGCTTGGGCCCTGCACCCCATGGGAGACCAGGAGAAGCACCTGGCTCCTGGCTTTGGATCAGCGCAGTGCGCTGGCCGTAGCATGCCGGCCGCAGAGGCCATTGGAGGGTGAACCAATGGAAAAAGGAAGACCTTTCTCTCTGTCTCTCTCTCTCACTGTCCACTCTGCCTGTCAAAAAAAAAAAAAAAGATACAGATTTTTATATGAAATATAGTTATATAAACAGAATGTTTCAATAAGTCAAATGCATTCCATATTTCCAAGTTACTCATTTACTATATTATTTAAGTATTTCTGACTGAAGAAAGTAGAAGTCATAAATTATAGTTACTAAGGAGAGTAGAGCCTGATTTCCCTTAATATTTCAAGTATATTGATGGGCAGATTGTGTGAAAATCTATAAACTTGCAAAATATTGAATCTGCCTCCTTTGACAAGGAGACATTAACTTATTGTGAGCTTGATTGAGGTATAAACAACATAGAAAAATACACATATTTTACTTATACATTTTGATGCGTTTGACATATACATATACCTGTGATACTAATCAAGGTACTAAACATATGTATCACATCCCCAGTTTGTATGTGTGTATGTGTTTGTGTGTGTATATGTGTGATAGAAATACTTAATATTAGAACTTCCCTCTTAAAATATTTCAAAATGTATAATATGTATTGTTAATAAGAGGTACTATGAATATAGCAGATTTCTTTTGTGGTGAGCATGTTAAAATCCTATTTTAGCAATTATTAAATATCTACTACATTATTATGAACTGTAACACCATGCAGTCCAATTCATCACTAAAACTTACACCTCCAGTTTACCTGAAACTTCATGTCCGTTGATTAGCATCTCTTTCTCCACCCTTATCTCCTGCCTCTGTTAAAGAGGTTTTTATGAGATTAACATCTGGAGGACAAGTATTAGGCCATCTTGAGCCTTTAATCCAGGGAGACTTCTAGCTGAATAAAGGCCATTCATGACAAACAGCTAACATTACATTCAATGGTGAAAAGTTGAAAGTTTCTCTTCTAAGATCCAGAGCATGCCCACTCTTGTCATTTATATTTAACAATAGTCCTGTAAGTCCTCGTCAGAGCAATTTGACAGGAACATGTTCTAAAGGCATTTGCTTAGGAAAGGAAGATGTGACTTTGTCTCTGCTTTCTCTGTTCATGACGTAGTCTTATATTTAGAAAATCAGAAAGATCCTACCAGAAAAACTGTTAGGATTGATACATTCAGTAATGTTGCAGATCACAGAATCAACATACAATGCTCAACTGTGGTTCTATAAACCAACAGCAAGTTATCAAAAAAAAAATTAAGAAATCAAGCTCATTTGTAGCAGCATAAAAATATTTAGGAGTAAATTTAACCAAGGAGGTAAAAGATCTCTACACTGAAAACTACAAAACACTGATGGAAGAAGTTGAACAAGACACAAATAAATGGAAGATACTTTACAGATTCAAAGAATTAATATCGAGCCTTTCTATGAGACAAAAAGCGCAGAAAGAACCCAGGCACCCCAGCCAACCATGAGCACCGAGACCTAGCACAGACTGAGGCCATTTTGAACCTTTCTTTCCAGCCATTGCTTGAGCTGGATGATGACAGTGGGTAAGCCCGAAAATACCAGAGAAGCTTCCCAACTTAATCACAATGTCATATGAAATGATAAATTGTTAATTGTTTTAATCCATGATATTTTTGAGAGTTCTTAATACAAAAATAAAATAATACCTGAAACGCATATATGAAATATTTTTAAAGTGTGGTACACATTAATTGAGAATGAATTAACTAGTTATTCTTCTGTTTTATTAAACAGTTTCTAGGTGGCTACTTAGTACTTGGTGCTAAGGGCTGTAGGAAATCATATATATATATATATAATATATATGATATATATATACACGTATGTATATATGTGGTATAATTACTGCCATCAGGGTAGATACTAGTTGACTAGGGGTGACAAGTATTAAACACTGCATAGGGGCCAGCACTGTGGTGTAGTGGGCTAAGCTTCTGCCTGCAGCGCTGGCATCCCGTCTTGGCACTGGTTTGTCTCGGCTGCTCTGCTTCTGATTCAGCTCTCTGCTATGGCCTGGGAACCTAGTGGAAGATGGCCCAGGTGCTTGGGCCCCTGCAACCACATGGGAGACCTGGAAGAAACTCTTGGCTCCTGGCTTCAGAACATCCTAGCTTCAGCCATTGCGGCCTTTTGAGGAGTGAAGCAGTGGATGGAAGACCTCTCTCTCTCTCTCTCTCTCTCTCTCTCTATATATATATATATATATATACACACACATATATATATATCTTACTCTACCTTTCAAATAAATACATAAATTCTTTCAAAAACACTAAATATATATAATTTGTAAAAATTTGGCTACTTAGGACATAAACTTGTATGTTCTTTTGGAATTCAGAGGGAGCACTCTAACTTGAAGTTCAAGGATGGTTGCATAAGGGAAATCATATTTGAGCTAGAACTTGAGAAACTAGAATTGTATCAGGCATTATGGAAGGTGGACTTTCAGATGAGAGTAATAGATTGTGCAAAGGTAGACATATAGAGGGAAGGGTTATGCATAAACAGTCCTATAGTAAGTGAAGGGGAGCTATGTGAGACAAAAGTTGAAGAAAAAACAAATTAGATCCAGGTGTTGGAGTCTACACATACCATTATCTTTTTGCTCAGTAAGAAGATACCTCAAAAATGTGAGGCTTAAAACTGCAGTTTGTCACTTCTCACGTTTCTGTAGTTGATAGCCACAGCAGTTTCTGCTGGTCTCACCTCTGACTACTCTTTCAACTTCAGCCATCTGCTGGTCTGACAGGAACTGAGGAATCTGTGACGGCTCCATTCTCCTGTCTGGAAATTGGCTGTTGGCGTTCTAGAGGGTCTTGAGTCTCTTCCATGTGAGCTCTCTTCCTCCTGTAGATGTAGCAAGCTTCTTCACAGCATCATGTCCTCAGGATTTAACACCTAGATCACAATCACAGTGTCACTGCCACCGTATTTATTGATCAAGGCATCATAAGGCCAACTCCAATTCAAAGACACGGATTTCCTATCTTGATGGGAGATACAATAATAGTATACTGCTAAGTGGGTGAGCACATAAAGACTTAATTTATTGGCAACAATTATAATTATTTTACCATGAATTATAGAGAGTTCTTTAAAGAATAATAATCTAATGGCTGTTACTGTGGTAGACATATCTAAGCAATGTCTAAAGAAAATGAAAATATGCCTTATGGTAAGCTTATGTTGAGAAAGATAGACTAAAGAACAGGAAGTACAATAGGAGACTTTTCAGATCATGTATGTCTAAATAACATATATGTGAATTAGAAAATGTATACTTTAATTTTTTATAGAAAGCTTATATTTATTAAATATAAATTTCGTAAGTACAACTTTTGGATTATAGCAGTTCCTCCCCTCATAGCCGCCCTTCCACCGCCAAACCATCCCACGTCGTACTCCCTCTCTCATCCCATTCTTCATTAAGATTCATTTTTAATTATCTTTATATACTGAAGATCAACTCTATACCAACTAAAGATTTTAACAGTTTGCACCCACACAGACACACAAAGTATAAAGTACTGTTTGAACACTAGTTTTTCCATTAATTTGCATAATACAACACTTTAAGGACAGAGGTCCTATATGGGGAGCAAGTGCACAGTGATTCCTGTTGTTCATTTAACAATTGAAACTCATCACATCAGCGATCACCCAAGGCTCTTGTCATGAGCTGCCAAGGCTATAAAAGCCTCTTGAGTTCACAAACTCTGACATTATTTAGACAGGGCCATAATCAAAGTGGAAGTTCTCCCCTCCCTTCATTGAAAGGTGCCTCCTTCTTTGATGGCCACTTCTTTCCACCAGGATCTCACTCACAGAGATCTTTCATGTAGGTCATTTTTTGCCATGGTGTCTTGGCTTTCCATGCCTGAAATGCTCTCATGGGCTTTTTAGCCAGATCTAAATGACTTAAGGGCTGATTCTGAGGCCAGAGTGATGTTTAGGGCATTTGTCATTCTATGGGTCTGCTGTGTATCCTGCTTCCCATGTTGGATCAATCTCTCCTTTTTAACTCTATCAATTATTATTAGCAGACACTTGGTCTTATTTATGTGATCCCTTTGACACTTAATCCTATCTTTATAATCAGTTGTGAACTTAAGCTGATCGATCACTTTAACTAGTAAGTTGGCATTGGTGCCTGCCAACTTAATGGGATTTGGAATCCCATGGCGCATTTCTAGTTCTACCATTCGGGGTAAGTCCGAGGGAATGTGTGCTGAATTGTACATCTCATCCCTCTCTTATTCCTACTCTTTATTTTTAACAGGGATCAATTTTCAATTGGATTTAAACACCTAAGTCTAATTCTGTATTAGGTAAAGAGTTCAATGGTATTAAGTAGAATAAGAAAATACTAAAAAGAATAAAATAGTAAGTAAGCTGTTCCTCATCAGTAGGGATAATGTTTATGAAACCATTGTTTCTCATAGTGTCAGTTTCACTTCTACAGGTTTCCTTTTAGGTGCTCAGTTAGTCATCACAGATCAGGGAGAAGATATGATATTTGTCCCTTTGGGACTGGCTTATTTCACTCAGCATGATGTTTTCCAGATTCCTAATTTTGTTGCAAATGACCGGATTTCATTTTTTTTTTTACTGCTGTTTAGTATTCCATAGAGTACATATCCCATAATTTCTTTATCCAGTCTGCCATTGAAGGGCTTTTAGGTTGATTCCATGTCTTAGCTATTGTGAATTGAGCTGTGATAAACATTGAGGTGCAGACAGCTCTTTTATTTGCCAATTTAATTTTCTTTGGGTAAATTCAGAAGAGTGGGATGGCTGGGTTGTATGGTAGGGCTGTATTCAGATTTCTGAGGTATTTCCAAACTGTCTTCCATAGTGGCTTTACCAGTTTGCATTCCCACCCACAGTGGATTAGTGTGCATTTTCCCCCACATCCTTACCAGCATCTCTTTGTTGATTTCTGTTTGTAAGCCATTTTAACCGGGGTGAGGTGAAACCTCATTGCTGTTTTGACTTGCATTTCCCTGATATCTGGTAATCTTGAACATTTTTTCATGTGTCTGTTGGCTATTTGGATTTCCTCTTTTGACCTACAGCCTATCTTTATTGTATAATCAAGCAAAATACAGCAAGCTCTCAAGTAACATTTGAATCCTTAAGATTATATAACTTAATTATCTTTATTTCTTCTCATTTTATTTTCTGGTGACATATAAAGATTATGCATAAATTGCTTGTATTCACGAGTATATGTTATTAAAATAAACCTGCCTCCACAGAAATACCTATTGTCATTGGACCTTGCATTAAGTTTCATTAGAGTAGGTTCATAGTCTCTTGACAGTATTGCATAAGGGCAGCTTAACAAATAAATTTATACAAATCAACTCATTGGTTTCTGTGGGCTTATGACCTTCCGGCTCACAAATTCCAAAGCAAAAAACAAGGGCAGACTCACCCATTTTGGAGACTCAGAGTAAAAAACGAAACAAAAGATAGCTTCTACTCTTCGCGAAGTAAAGATGATGACAGGCAGCCTTTGTTTCTTCTGTTCCTTCATCCGTCCTATCTTGCCAGTTCATCACTTGATCCTTTGGCTTTCCAAAAAAATTAAGACAACTGAATATTTATGATATTTAATTTAGACAAAGGGAGAAATTATCCTTACAGATTGGAACAGGAATATCTAGAATATAACATTGCATATCGCTTTATTTCTTCATGATTGTCATGATTGGATTGCCTGAGTGTTGTGCACAGAAGCTACAGTTAGTATCCAGAAATATTAACTGATTTTGACAGCTTCACAGTAGGAGAAGCACAATTTACATACCATAAAATTCACTCATTTTAAGTATAAATTCAGTCATTTTTAAATACATTATGGAGATATGCAGCCATCTCCCCGATGCAGTTTTAGATCACATCCATCACCACATTCCCACCATCAGGGCTAGGCAACCACTAATCTGTTTTCTGTCTTTCCTGGATATTCACATAGACAGAATCATGTAGGGAGCCTTTTATATCTGGCTCCTTTCACTCAGCATGTTTTTGCTGTTTATCTGTGTGGTAACATATATCTATACTTAGTTTCTTTCTTCTTATTTGGCTGAATAGTAGTACACTCCTGTTGTATTAGTCTATTTCTGCTACTTTAGCAAACCACTTGATTTATAAGCAGCCAAACTTCATTCTTTGTCCTGAAGGCTGAGATGTTCAAGATCAAGGTACCGCAGATGGGTGTCTCTGAGGACCTCCTCTCTGCTTCCAAGGTGGCTGCTTCTTGCCCTGTTCCTCGCATGAGGGGCAGCAGAAGCACAAAAGGAAGCCTGGCTAGTTCTCTTCAGCCTTTTTATTCCTCAGTTTGAGAGGGGAGGATAGAGAGAGTGCTTCCATCTACCATTAACTCCCCCAGTACCCACAGCAGCTGGGACTGGGCTAGTGCTGAAGCCAGGGGCCAGGAACACAATCCAGATCTCCCAGGTGGTAGAAACTTAAAGCTACTTTAGCCATCACTGCTGTCTTTCAGGGCCTGCATTATAAAGAAGCTGGAATCAGGAGCCAGAGCCAGGAGTGGAGCTCAGGCACTCTGACATGCAAGGCAGGCATCTTAACTGCTAGACTAAACGCCTGCTCCTCTCTCACATTCTAATAAGATTGTCCTTGCTGTTCATGAAGCTGTGTCCTCATGACTCAAGTGCCTCCTAAAGGTCCTACCTCTTAATACTGTGGCATTTTGGATTTAAGTTTCACCATGAATTTTAGAGGGGAATCAAGCCTTCAAACCACAGCATTCCTCTCTTGCCTCCTCAAATTCATGTCCTTCTCATATACAAACTTCATTCCATCCCAGTAGCTCCAGTAGTCTTGTTTCATCACCAAAAGTGTGAAAACATTAAATCCATAGGTTTGATAATGATCGTCTTTGATCCCATGTCCTGACTTCTGAGCATGGGGCAGGGGTTGGCACCCAAGGCCCTGGGAAGATGCAGCATAGCTTTGCTGTGCACGACCCCTATGGCAGTCTTCTGGATTGGAGTCTGGTGCCTCCAGCTCTCTTAGGCTGGCATTGTATACTGATGTCTCTGCTCTTCCAGAGTCTCAGGTATGGTTTCACACCATAGTGGCCCCAACTCCTCAGCTCTGCCATGCATTGCTGTAGTGGGTACTGTGTGTGGAGCCTCACCTCTGTAACACTTCTCTTCCTGGGCCCCAAGGCATACTTTAAATCCAGGTGGAGACAGCCAGGCCCTCACAGTTTGTACCCTCCTATGGTCAGTACCGCATGCACACTACTGTGGTAAGTTTACCACTTGTGTCCTCTGAAACAGTGACCTAAGCTACACCTTTGCTTGCTTGAGCTGCATTGGGCCCTCTTGAGCCACACATTGGGTGGCTGAGGGTCCAGTACCAGAATGCAGGGATCATAGAATTGAGACAGCCTCAAGAAGCAAACCCGAATTCCCACAGGTTCCCCGTTGTCTAGGTCCTGTCACTCTGAACCTGAAATATGATGGCAGCCTCAAACCTCTCTGAAATGCATTCAAGGGTCATCCTTCTGTTGTTTTAATGAACAGCATCTGGCTCTCTTCTGTCCATACTCATCTCCATATCAAAGGGTCACTTGATCACACCCTAGATGTTTTCTCCTGAACAACATTTTTATTCTTCAAAATCTGACCAGGCTCAAAATTTTCCAAACTGTTAGTCTCTGTTTTGCTTTGGTTGTAAATTCTGTCTTTAGTCTGTGTCTTTCATTTTCCCACAAGCAGTCCAGAGATGCCATTCAGTACCTGGAACATTTTGCTTAGGGATTTCTTCCGCCAGATATTCTAGTTCATCACCCTTAAACCCTGCCTTCCAGAAGGTACTAGAACACAGGCATAATTCAGCCAAGTTTTGCCTCTTTGTAACAGGATGGCATTTCCTCCTCCTGTTTCCAATAAAATATTCCTCATCTCTGTCTAATAACTCATCAGAATGGCCTTTCCTATCCATATTTCTGCCAGCATTCTGATCATGACTACATAAGTAATTTTTAAGAAAACTCAGGCTCTCTGCTGCTCTGTTCTGAGTCCTCACCAGAACTGCTGTAACATTCCATTCCAGGTGATCGAGGCGTTTCCTGGCAGTCTCTTCTCAACTGTTCCAGCCTCTACTCACTGCCCAAAGCCACTTCGGCTAATGTTTGTCATAGCAGCACTCCACGTCTCAATGCCAAGTTCTGCATTAGTTTGCCACTTCTGGCAAAACAAAGTACCAAGACTAGACAGAGATTTATCCGTCACAGTGCTGGAGACTGACAAGTCCAAGATCGGGAAACCAGGGGTTCAGTTCTGGGAAGGATCTTCCAAGTTGGTGGCTTCTTGCTGTATCCTCACATGGCAAGAGGGCAAATGGACAGAAAAGGGGCCTACCTGTTCCCCTTCAGCTCTTGTCATGTTGCTAAAATTAATTCAAAGTTAATCACCTCCTAAATGTCCTAGC